>NW_022436944.1:19444658-19804579 GCF_009761245.1 Sapajus apella | reverse complement strand
AAAAAAAAAAAAAAAAAAAAAAAAAAAAAAAAAAAACAGAAAAAAATATGTTTAAGAGCATGGTTTATGAATAACTAAATAACTAACTAAAAACTGAAAACCGTCCACATTTCTATCTAAAGGAGAAATTGTGGTATGTTCATGCAGTGAAATACTATTCAGCTATATTTGCTGATACATAAAGCACAAAATAACCTGTTATACTCATATTATTTCCTTGTATTATTTTATATATATGAAGTGTGTTAATGTTGATATAGCAATACATTGGAATAATACAAATGTTTTGTGTATGGCTTCTCTTGGTCAGCCTAATATTTCTGAGATTTTCCAATGTTGCTTTAGTTACGTGGGTGTAAGTCTGACACAGGACTAAAATCACAATATCAACAAACCTTATTACTTTCTGGAGGTTCTAGGGGTGAATTCTTTTTTTTTTAACTTTCCGACTCTTAACATCTACATTCTTGGGCTTATGGCCTACATCCTTCAAAGTCAGCAATGTTCCATCTCTCTAACCATTTCTCCATAGACACATTTCCCTATGATGTTCTTTTCTAAGACAGTATATGTGCATATGTTTCAACTACCAGAAACAGAAAATGAAAACTTAAAAATTAGATTATTTCATCTGTTTTACAACTTTTTTAAGTATGGTGATGTGAAGCACTTGAAAAACACTTTTAAACCTCAGGCATTGATTTAACGATAGTTGAGGACAAGTCTATAATACTGAGGCTAATGTCATTTTAAAGTAAAAGTGTTCCAGCTAAATTTTGGGGAAAAGCCAGAAGCATTCTTTGTGCTATCTACAAAACATAATTTGAACTTGTCAACAAGAGATAATAAGAGAAAAACTTACCAAACAAATGTCTCGATAGCAAAGGCATTATTTGGAACAATTCAAAGATTATACTGAATATTTTCTAGAACTGTCCAAGATAACATCTTGGTGAAACACACATCAAATTTGATCTTCCAACCATTTGGACACAATTTGGGAATGTCAACTGACTGATATTAAAAGAAAGAATTTTAAAATAGACAACCATGTGATATATGAGATAAGTAAACATAAGTATCTTTAAACAAGAAAGGACTTTTTGTCTTTGGCAGACAATAAAATTAATTTTGAATTAATTTTATTTATGATTATTTAGTATAAGTTTTTACTTGAACTTAGCAATGTTAGCAAAATCTTACAAAAAAAAAAAAAGCCCACACAGAACATATTTCTTAACTTTAGTTTCTTTAAAACAAACAGAAAACCTACTTGTAAAATATGCAACAAAAGTGACATCCCAATGCAAGAAAATTAGTTAAAAACTTCATATCACTACAAGGAAATTCTTGTGAAATCATATCAAAATTAGTTTCTGTAGAAACCATTTTAGATCAAGAAATAACTCAGTTGAAAATAAATTGAACAAATTGAGCAACATATTGCTGTTTTCAATTTTCTTTATTGTATTTCAACAATAAAATAAGAAGAACTTAAGAACTGAGGGGATCTAGATATTGCTTTAAGAGATGTTTGGAAATCATGATATAAATGGCAATATCATATGGTAAAATGAAACTTGTCTTAGTCCATTTGGGCTACCATAACAAAATGCTGTAATCTGGGTAGCATATAAACAACAGAAATTTATTTCTCTCAATTATCAAGGCTGAGATGTATAACATTAAGGCATCAACAGATGTGGTGTCTAGGGCCCACTTTCTGGTTCATAAATACCACTTTCTTGCAATATATTCCCATGGTGAAAGAGTAAACAAGTTCTCTGGGGTCTCTCTTAAAAGTACACTAATTACATTATTCAAGGTTCTATCTTTATGACTTAATCACTTCCCAAAGGCCCCATCTCTTAATAGTATTTATTACCTTGGGAGTTGGATTTCAACATATGAATTTTGGAGGAACATAAACATTCAGACCGTAGCAAAACTCTTTTGTAATATTTCTTTGACAATGATAATTTATCATATGTACCTTAATTACAATATTGAATATGGCATGTAAAAGTCAACATTTATTTTCAAATACAAATGTGGCTTTAATAATAATGTTATTGACTATTTCAGTTTCTATTTCATCAGCAGAATGAAATTTTCCTGTATTGAAGACTATTGAAAATCTGCATTCATTCAAGAAGGATTTTGTAATAAGCAGTGGTGTCCATAGAATTCAAATTATGTAAAAAAATTATCATAAGATGATTAATGGCCTTGCTGAACCAAAGGTCAAAAAATAATATTATTTAAAAATATGTAATCCTTTATGAATCACTCTGTTTTAGTCTCCTCAATAGGCCATCCAAATATGCATGGTAATGATATAATTCAGTATTTTGCTTAATTTCTATCCAATGAAAACCACAGCTTTATATATTTTTAATTTTACCATTGTGAATTTTAAGGTACAGGAACAGAACATATTTATTTAACAATTTGGTAGCTTAATATACAAGTTTCGTGTTTTACAATGTATGGTAGTAAGCTTTTATTTGCCTTTTTGCCTTAGGCTTGCAAGTATTAGGAGGGACTGAAAAAATGTCATTTAAAATATTTTTAAAAGATAATATTTTCTTTAATCATATCAGTCACACCCTGGCTTGGAGCTTTCATTCTTGCTGTCCCCTAGTGAATGTCCCACTCCTTCATGTTCTTGGAGATTTTGTCCATTGTACACATTCTCTACTTCTAAATACCAAATAGTTCTTTGTTGTGGGGGGCAGGGCTATACTGTGCATTGTAGAATCTTTGGCAGCACCCTTGGTCTCCACCCACTAGATATCATTAGTACCTGTCCAGTCGTGACAAACAAAAATGTCTGCAGACATTGTCAAATATCAACTGGAGGGTAAAATCACTCCAGTTGGGAACCACTGCTGTAATCCTAAACTTACTCCATTATCACCCTCTTAACCTCATATTTTGTCTTTTTTTTTTCTTTTACATAGCACTTGTCACTATCTGACATTGTTTATTGTCTGCTCATCGTTCTCCATTCCACTGATGGATTTGATGATGTCAGGGACTTTAGTGGTATCTCCAGTGTCTAGAACACCACTATATACACAATAGGTGCTCAGTGGTAACTGAGTTAACAATAAAGGATACCCTGGACATTTTTTTCACCACTCCAAATAGTCAAAATGACACAGCAGCTTCCAAAACTCTTTCCACTTAAAACTTTCCTCTAATGAAAGCCCAAATTTCCAGAATGGGGATAATAGTTCACTACAGGCATCCTTTTTCAAGTATTTATACGCAATATATTATATATAATTATATATAATTACATTGTGCATTTAAAAATATTTACTGTGAAATAATTATTGAATGATTGATGAACTTAGCATACAGTGATAAATAATTTTATTTGCTAAATGAAATATAAAATGTATAAGAAAAATAATGGAATTTAATCCTTTTATTTATTTATTTATTTTTGAGATGGAGTCTTGCTCTGTCCCCAGGCTGGAGTGCAGTGACAGGATCTTGACTCCCTGCAACCTCTGCCTCCTGAGTTAGAGTGATTCTCTTGCCTCAGCTTCTGGAGTAGCTGGGATTACAGGTATGCGCCACCATGCCTGCTTAATTTTTGTATTTTTAGTAGAGACAGTGTTTCACCATGTTGGTCACGCTGAGCTCAAACTCCTGACCTCGGGTAATCCACCCACCTCCCAAAGTTCTGGGACTACAGGCATGAGCCACCATGCCTGGCCAATGGAACTTAAGCATTTTAAAAATTAATCTCTTTATGGGTAATTAAACTTCAAAAGTCATAGACCCTTCCCTAGTCATAGTTCATGGACACCATTAGGCCCATATTCCTGAGTAGGAATAATTCACTGAGCATGAATAATATTTTTTCCTTATGGACGATGTGTGTGTTTAGCTCAATTGCCGGACACGATAAATTTTTACTCTGTAACTCCATCATTCTGGCTCCTGAAGTCATTTGAATGGAGCCCTGATTTAGAGGTTCCATAAACAAAGCCCAACAATTAGCAGAGTCCTCTTCAAGCTTCGAAGGTTTATTTTTTCATTAGACTGCAGGCTTTAAAGAGGACTGTAAGGGACAGTGATGAGGGAAGAGGCCATTTACTCAGGTAGCCAGATTGGCCAAATCAAGCAGACAGTCTATGTGATAACACAGGCAGATATCACAACCCAGATTAGCTTTATAACCATCACGATGTAATAAAACATCACCTGACTTTAATAAAAATGAAGTTAAGAAATTTAACTACCATATCTAGGTAATCACAGACTCTGATACAGAAAATTCAGTAACTTCCAAATTCTCATTATGATTTTTCAGCATATTTTGTTTGCCATTTCTCAGAAACCAAGCAAATGAACTTGTATTTGTTTCTCTTCAAATACAGAATGGTTAAATATTATGGTAAATCAGATGGCACTAAATTAATAACCATCAGGTGCAGTGTATCATTATAGTAATTTATAACACACAATATAACTCTTCTATTATAATGAATTATTTTTCTAATGATGGGTGTACTATAATAGATCAACTAATAGATACATCAGGACAAGGAAAGAACCTGGCTAAGCCATACGCCAAATATCAGATAAGAAATATGTGTTGTTTCAAATCCATCCGTTTATGATAATTTAGTATATAGGAATAGAAAACGAATACAATTACACTAAAAGGGACTTGTATTAAGCTCTAATCTAAAACTATCTAAATGGAATTTTTCTTTATTTTAGAGAGCATTAATACAGCTATCAGATTTTGAGGGGTAGAGGGGAGGAAGGTGTGCCTGACATCATATTAGTTCAAGAAATATTTACTAACTAACTGCTGAACATTTTATTGTATGCTAGGACAACACATATGAATAGGATATCTTTGCAATTTTCAGGGAGATTATTATAGCAGAGACAAGAAGACATTATTTCAACAGATATATGTTACTATCATAGACTATAGAAAAATGAGGCAGAAAGAAGCGGTGTAGGTACAAAGGGCTTCCTTGGTGAAATGGTTCTGAAATGGAAATTGCCATCCAGGAAAAGGAAGGAAACTATTTAAACTTCTGCTGTGTACTAGGCAATTGACTAATAGTGACTATAGCAACAATTAAATAGCTAATGTTTGTTTATCTTGGGCTAGGTACCAGGCATTATTTTATATGCATTATTTCAATAATCCCAATAATTCAGTGATATAGATATTATATAATTTTATAGATGAGGATGCTCGGAGTTTAAGAAAAAGAAAATAGTTCATTAGTGGTAACAATGAGATTCATTCCTGACTTTTCCCAGACTTCTCGATCTATGACCTTTCCTTTATAATATGCTGTCATTTGAGAAAAGGTCTTCTGATCTTTATTTACCTTCATGTTCCTAAACTGCTTGTTCTCTGCATTTCATTCTGTTTCCATCACTGTCTCATATTACATTTTTAAATCACCAATGATGCTCTCAGTATCATATAACTAATTTCTCTCACTGAATAGAGTGTAAATTATTTGACAACTGAAATTCTCCAAATCATCTTTTGGTATTTTGTTTCTATCTTGAGACCAGAAATAATAGTGCTTAATAAATAGTGAGTGGATGAATGGATATTTAGAATATCTGTAGATAAAGAAAAATGGTCATTTTACTTGTTAATGTCCATGAAGATGACTTCTGAGAAAGAAAGCCTTCTTATTTCTGGGACTGTGGTTTATTTATAATAATTTTTAGTAAAACAAACAAGCAAATAAATAGGTCAATGAAAAATGGATGGATGGATGGATGGATAGATACACTATGCCTAAGAAACTTCAAGGAATGCTGCAAGGAAGCATATATTGTTGTTTAGCATTATTTAGCACTTATTTCATAGTCAGCACTATGCTAAATTCTTGACCTGGGTTTTTTTCATTTAATCTTTACAACAACCTTATGAGGAGGATACTCATTTTGTTACGCACCTGAGAAAAGTGAAGGCAGATGTTCAGGAATTGTCCTCAGACACAGATCCTGTGAGTGAGATTGTAACCCAGGCAGCGAGTCCAACATTCAGATCTGCATCATTTACCACTAAACATACAATCTCCTACGTAGATCTACAGTTTGCCTCTCTGTTGTTTGTTTTTGTAAAGTATTATGAGTTAATTACATTTTAACTATCCCCCGCCCTTGAGTTAATTACATTTTAATGAGGAATATTTTCAGTACTGGACCACTTACATGGGACAATGAGATTAAAAAGAAAATAGGCCTTATTGACTGTAGTGGGTTGAATGATGACCTACGAAAAATATGTTCATGTTGTTAACCCCTGGAAACTGTTCATGTGACCTTATTTGGAAAAGGTCTTTATAGATGTAATTGAATTAAGAATCTTGAAATGAGCCACGCGAAGGCAGAGGCAAAGATTGGAATGATGCAGATATAAGGAATGCCTGGAGCCACCAGAAACTGAGGAGCCAGGAAAGATTCTTCCTCAGAGCCTCTGGAGGGAGTACAACCACGCTGACACAATAATTTCAGACTTCTGGCCTCCAGAACAGTGGCAGAATAAGAATTAACTTCTGTTGTTTTAAGTCACTAAATTTTTTACCATTTATTATGGCAACCCTATGATGCTGATACGCTGACCACTCTTGCTTCTCATAAAGAACTCATATATAGTATTATCTTCCTTAGCATACTTTAGATAAACCTGTATGTAAGTGGTCATTGAACTCTGGAAAATTGTATATATATACATATATATTGATATGTATACACATATATTTATATATGTATATCTGTGTAAATTAAAATTATATATATTATATGTATTTTGTATATAAAAATATATTTTTACTTACCTCTATGTATAAATATATATTTATATTTATCTTTTCTCCCATGAAAGGAATCCATACACACTCAATTCTTGGGGCTCTGAGCTAAAGCTGAATCAGAACCATTGCGATTGAATCCAAAAATGAACAACATAGAATGGCTAGAAGACAGGTGTTGACAAAAAAAAGACTTTTTTTGAGCCTAATCTTGGAGAATTCTATGCTTCTTGGAAATGAACAGTAATATTGCTTGATTCCATAGATAACATAGAATCCTAACTGTAAACAACATTTCTCCCTAGAAAAAATGACCTATATCATATGTATTTATTTTTGTAAATTAATGTTTTATAGACAGACTTAAATATTGTGTGCTTATATTGAAGGTTAGAGAAATAACATGGTGTTGAAGATAAACAAGGGCTTTTAATCTGAATGATTGAAGATACACTTTTAGTTTGAGCACCCATTGCCCATGAAACCATAAAGAAATTTATCCCCTTTAAACCCTTTTTGCTCACTTTTTTTTTCTTTTTCTTTTTCTTTCTTTCTTTCCTTTTTTTTTTTTGAGATGGAGTCTCACTCTGTCATCCGGGTAGAGTGCAGTGGCACGATCTCAGCTCACCGCAACCTCCTCCTCTAGGGTTCAAGAGATTCTCCTGCCTAAGCCTCCTGAGTAGCTGGAATTACAGGCACACACCAGCATGCAATGCTAATTTTTCTATTTTTAGTGGAGATGGGGTTTCACCACGTTGGTCAGACTGGTCTCAAACTCCTGATTTATGTGATCCGCCTGCCTCGGCCTCCCAAAGTGCTGGCATTACAGGCATGAGTCACCATAAAATAGGAATATACAGTCTGCATGGTTTTGTGAGAATTAGAAATAACATGTATAAAATTGAAACCCAAAAAGTGGCTTCTTAACGAAATACAATAATAGTAGAAAATCTATATAAGCATCATGCTTGTGTCTAACAACATTCCAATTATTTAACTCAGAAATCCATCAATGTAGGCCTATAAAAATATTTTTAGTGTCTCTTGAGAATAGCTATGATAATTTGATCTAAATCAGTCACTATTACAGGGAAAGCAACTGCAGTGTCAAACTGAGCTTCCAGACCATGAAGTATTATTGGATTTTGCTTTTGGTGTTTTGCCACTGATAGTTGTTACATCACATTTCATCTACTGTGCAGACAGTATCAACGTTCAGTCTATGATTCTCCTCCAGTCCTCTTAATGACAACCTTCGTTTTAAGGCTGTGATGAGGAAATCAATAATGTCTGATTTAGGAAGTTCTTTTCTAAGTCCACCCGCTGTAATATAAAACTCAATTTACAAAACTAAATTAGTCCTTTTGATCACTTTCACTAATCCAGTTTGAGAGCTTAAAGTCTTTCCAAGTGGCCCATAATTAATGGCCAGAATGAATGCGTAAGCATACACTTGGACTGTATTTGGAAGTTAACAAAGCATCTGTATCTTGGAATTTGATAATGACCTTCCTTCTGTGGGACAACTGATTGCAACAAGGCATATGGTAGCTGTTTGCAAATTTTAAATCAACCTGAGGGGTATATCGATTAACCTCACTTACTCTTGTCCTTTAACTTTTAATTTTATGGATTACTCTTCTTCTTTATAATATTCAGGATGTAGGAGAGGAAAGACCCACTGCAAGAGCACGAAAAAGAAAATAATGTCAACCAACACTTTTACAATTCCTATAACTATTTTATATTTTTAGAAAAGCTAATTACCTTATTGAAAACTAGGTATTGTTTTAGAAAATATTTCCCAAAGAAAGTTTCTTCCCAAAGTCTTTTAAATTATTAATACAATCACATTGTTAAGCCGTTGAGATGTAAATAAAGGTGTTCTCTCATCCAATTTATCTGTTTCTTCATTTTATACATTCTCATGGCTACATTATATATCATTTATTATAGTATATCATTATATAGTATACCTTAGCAAAAGCAACAACTGAAACAGTGCTTCACAAAATGTGAAAATAACTCTCAAAATAAAGTACAAGACAGATTAATCACAATATCTGGATAGTCTGTAATAAGAAAGTGAGAATTTTGAAATTGTAAACTTAAAAGAAGGATTAAAATATCTTAATAATAAACATCTACCTGTTAGTATTTATAATGTAATAGCCACTCTCCTTGAGGACTTATGGGCTGTGATATCCTACAGGGAGCCACTATTCACATGTGGCTGTTTAAATTTAAATTAATTAAAAATAAATAAGAATTAAAATTCATTTTCTCAGTTGCAGTAGCCACATTTCAAGTGTTCAATAGCCACATGTGGCTAATGACTTCCATATTGGACTGTCTTGATATTATACATTGCAGAAAGTTCTACAGTACAGAGCTGCTTTAGAGGGAAAACTGGTGCTCTCCTCCATTGTTTCTCATTTTCATGTTAAAAAATGAGAAACAGTAATATTTTCTGTCATAAGATTATTTCAACTTCTCCTTGGTGTTTAAAACAGTTCATCGTCTTTCAAATGTACTTTTCAAATTGTACATTGCAGAAATGACCCCTGAAATTATAGCTTCAATGGTCTTGCAGAAACTATAATTGTTTCCTAGCAGTAGTGTGTAAAATAATATGAAACCATTTACAGTGATTAAAATACCCTCAACAAATTTATGTAGAAATAATTCATAGAGGTAATTACTGTATGTGCCCCTTGTAAAATCATGCTTTTTCATATTTACATACATATACATGTTCTTTTGGCACTGTCTTTGACCAATTTGAAATGAAAGGGCCAAGAGGCTCTCTTTCTTGGAAACACACACACGCGCACACACACACACACACACACACACACTGAATCCTCCTTTATCTTTTACCCATTGTATCCAAAAATAAATAAATGATACAAATGGTTCTTTTTCTGATTTTAAAAGTAGAGTCAGAAATTATGTGAAGTTGGGACTATTGAATTATTCATGTGTTCTGATTGAATGGGATCATTATCTCTGGTCTTACAAGCTAATAAATACTGTCTAATGCCTGGATACTGTTTTGATATAATAATGTCAGGAAAAAGAAAAAAACAATTGACTTCTTTGCAAGCTTGAGCCTAAATTAGGGAGGAGCTCCCTGATGAGTTCATTACAAGAAATGTATGTATGTGTGTGTGAGTGTGTGCATGCACACACATGTGTGTCTGTGTGTCTCTATACAAAAATATGAAATACCTTGAATGATTCTGGTAGTCAGCTTTCTCCCAATCTCTCTGAGGGCATTTTAACTTATACATGTAACTAAAGAATTGCAAAATGGCTCAGTTGTCTGGTACTTGCTGCGATTTTTCTCTCATTTCTCTACTCTCCTCTATCATAGAGCATGTAAAAGAATTTCAAAAAACTGCAGATTGAGGCCCAGTAAATGATTATGCTGCCTAATCATTTGCCAGTGAGCAGTCAAATAATCTTAAATTATAGGCCAGTGAGTTTTCCCAGATTTATTTCAATAAATAAAATCACCTCAGTTTAATATCACCGTAAACCAGACAGTGTAGAAAGTCTGAATTAAGGTTGTGTTCTTAAAGGTGATCACAGAAGATCTGTGTTTGTAAAAGGTCTGATTGCATGGAAATAAATATATTTGACAATTGGTTTCAGAGAAAGTAAAATTAGAAGTAGACTGTTATAAAATACCTTTGCAGATTGTTATAAAAATGTAGCAGAATCTGTTAGCATCAAATGAAATATTATTGACTCTGCTAATTTGTTTAATGAAATAGACATTACCTTTTCTTCCTTTAGAACCCCATTTTTTTTTCTACAAGTGATGTAGAGTCTATTAAGAGTATAAAAACATCCAACAAGGAGCCCATTAGCAATTCAGTAGTTGGCAAAATTTGCACAAGACCAAAAGTCTTTACTCAGAGACAGCTGGCTTGATCTTACACAGAATGCATAGGTTTCCCAAATTGCTTTTCTCATCATCTAACATGAGCTAATAAATCATGCAATTTAATTAAGGTGTTTTTATTTATTTATTTATTTTTGTTTTTAGCAGGAATTAAAGTGTGTGAACTATCTGGTGGAAAGGTGTGAATTCTATTTCAAAAGTGCTGTTTCTGAAGAGCTGTCTGTCTTTCTCTATCTGATCTGAGAAATGATGGAGGGCAAGTGAGTTTTTTCAAAAAAGTAAATATCTCAATTAGTTGGTATAGCTAATCTGTAGCTGTGATTTATTGTATATTTCTATAAAATGGCCAGGGAATGTTATTCTCAGTTCACAAAACACAAATTTGAATTTAAAACTCAAAGAAAAATGTCAGAGGTGGGTAAACTATAGTATTCTTTTCAGGATTATTATTATTTCTACCTTTGTCTTTTAGAAATAGAAAGTGCCCCCACCTAAGGATGAGAATAAGGCACTTCATGCCTTTGCCTCCTGAAAGATACAAACTGCCAAGTCTACTCCAGTGCTTTCCACCTGTCAGCATGCTAGGCGCGGACCTGACAGTCCACTCGTGCTCTAATTCCTAAAGGTCAGCATGGTTGGCAGGACATTCACAATGAACCTGTCCCCAAATAGGGCCTTTGGCACTTGGCTTCCCCTGTTCACTCGCACTGTGACAGGCTGTACACAAGACAGATACGAGGAGCAAAGGCAGGCCCTGTGGTTACACCAAGCAGGATCCAAGGAGCATTATTAGTGTTCTCAATAAGTTGCAAAAAAGAAGTCAGGAGTACACTGCTAAGTGATAACGCATCTGATAAAGAAAATGTATACAATATATGTTTTGGATGTTGGATTCAAAAGAGGTCACACAGAGCTCTAGAAGTGTATGTAAGAAAGGAAACCACAGTATGAGTTGGGAAACTTCCAAATATCCTTCATACAGATGTTTTTGTTCAACTATAAAATTGTGATGGATGGAAATGAAAAAATTAGGTTCAAAGAAAGACAAGAAATAATGTAGCTCTGCCTTGACTCCTTCATATTCCCATATAACTTTACATTGTTATCTGTTCTTCTCTTACAGCCTGGAAATTTTGTGAACTCTTTACAATTAGAGTTCCAACTTATACAGAATGTTCTGTCATGAGACCTTGGATAATTCACTCTCTTAGAGTAGCTTATGTGCTAGTAGCATTGTCCCCAGCCCCCCACACTTGGGAATATATGCCTCTGTCAGTCACCCTTTGCTGGAGTCTCAGAAAACAATTAAGGAAAGGGATATGCATGCATATTTCAAACACATACATTTATAACCCAATATTAAATTTATAAAGGCGTATATAAACTAAGAACTGTGTCCAAACTCAGTGATGCACAGGTCTACTCTATGTACTAGAAGACTTGGAAGCTTACTCTCTTTTTTTTTTTTTGGAGACGGAGTTTCACTCTTGTTACCCAGGCTGGAGTGCAATGGCGCGATCTCGGCTCACCGCAACCTCCGCCTCCTGGGTTCAAGCAATTCTCCTGCCTCAGCCTCCTGAGTAGCTGGGACTACAGGCACGCGCCACCATGCCCAGCTAATTTTTTTGTAGTTTTAGTAGAGACGGGGTTTCACCATGTTGACCAGGATGGTCTCGATCTCTTGACCTCGTGATCCACCCGCCTCGGCCTCCCAAAGTGCTGGGATGACAGGCTTGAGCCACCGCGCCCGGCCGGAAGCTTACTCTCTTTGACCAAAGGCTCTCTCTTTGGTATTTATCCTCAGGCATTTGAACTCCATAATGTACTCTACTTGTTGCCATTTACAGAATCCATATTTCCAAGTTTATTATTTGATGTTTCTTCAACTGAACACTCCACTTCTTCTCCCATCAGGACCCAAGTAAATACACTGTTATCTAGGGATGTCTTCCTTTAATCATCTAATACCCTTTGCTGGCACATAATGACCTAAGAATGAGGGAAAAAACAGCACACTACCAATTTTTTCTCTTACTCTCAATTGCCCCCTGCTATTAAGCAACTGCCTAACTTTCCTTTTTCATCATTAATATGATATCAAAGTGGAATTAATTAAACCATTTTGGTAAAAGCATAAAATAAAATTCGCCCAACAAAAATTATGTCATATATAAATTTTAGTACAGAAATATGTTATAACCTAAATGAACAACACAAATTACAAAAACTGTACAGTTTAAATCTAACTTTTAGTTGAAACATATATGTACTTGTTTATAGAACAGTACAGAAGAACATACATAGACATAATAAATATGTATGTGTATATTACGTGTGTGTATATATGTGTATGTATATTTGAACAATGGGATTATGGCTATGTTTTAATCTTTTTGTTTACCTATATTACTATTTCCAACAGTGAAAAGAATTGCTTTTTAATACTCTCAAAATTAATATTTTTCAAAATGTAGAAATATATTAAACCTTTTCATTATAATTGTATAGTATAAATCCATAGCCATGTATGAAAATAGACAGTCTCTTTGTAAGTGAAAATTTATTTGTCATCATTAGTTTGAAGATAAAAATGAGACACATGGTGCTGGTAGATTAAACCAAGATTTAATCAAGATTAAACTTGATCTAAAACCCAGATTTTAGGTGCATTCTTAACTATCTGTATAACCTTTGAAAAGTTGTGTAACCATCTCTAGTAATATTTCCTCATACGTAAAGGAGAGAGCTGGGCTAGAGACTGTCCCTTCAGCTTTGAATCCCTATGACTATTTTGTATCGTATACAATATTTGAAGTCTCCAAATAGGTAGACTTTAATACGAGGAGGAAACAATACTTCTCCAAGATAATAAGGCCACAAATGTGCATATATTCAAAACTATGTAATGCTTATCATCATCATAAAACCCCAAATAAAAAAAATAGCAAATATTATTTGGACTTACTATGTCCCAGGCACTGTTCAAAATTATTTACATGAATTAACTGTTTAATTTCCCCCAGAAAGCTTAAAAGTTATGTTATAACCTCCACTGTTTTAAAGGTAAAGACATAGGTAAAGCCTATGAATAAATGAGTATTATCATCCCCCTCCCTTTTTTTTAAAGAAGAAAACATGACAAAATGTAATCAATGTTAACATGAGGCAATTTCTCTTTCAATAAGTTAATTATACAGAAAGTGCTCATTGAAGTCAGAACATTTAAAATTTTGCTTTTCTTTATATTTTTTCATACCCAGTAATTAGAACATTGTTAAATGAAAATGGTATGTGGGCCTCTATCTCTAAAATTAAGTGATTATTTTGGGTCATATTTTGAAGATGCACTTCAAAGATGGACATATATTGTAGATTCAGGACTGCGAGAGAGAAAGTTGTTGGGAATTCATTTTTCATTTCGACTACCTCGGATCCTTCATGTGGCCTTTTTAGGCAATAGTTATCTGGTACCCTGCACTACAATGCTTTTTTTTTTTTTTAATATACTTTCAGTTCTGGGATATACGTGCAAAATGTGCAGGTTTGTTACACAGGTATACATGTGCCACTTTGGTTTGCTGCACCCATCAACCTGTCATCTATATTAGGTATTTTGTCTAATGCTATCCTTCCCCTAGTAACCACCCCCCAACAGGCCTCAGTGTGTGATGTTCTCCTCCCTGTGTCCATGTGTTTTCATTGTTCAACTCCCACTTATGAGTGAGAACATGTTGTTTTTTGGTTTTTGTTCCTGTGTTAGTTTGCTGAGAATGCTGGTTTCCAGCTTCATCCATGTCTTTGCAAAGGACATGAACTCATCCTTTTATATGGCTGCATAGTATTCCATGGTGTATATGCCTGAACTGCAATTTTTTAAAATTTATTTATTATACTTTAAGTTCTGGGGTACATGTACAGATCAAGCAGGTTTGTTACATAGATATACATGTGCCATGGTGGTGGTTTGCTGCATCCATCACCCCATCATCTACATTAGATATTTCTATCCTTTCCCAATTCCCCCACCCCCTGCTATTCATCCCCTAACCCTCAACCCCCTGGCCTCAGTGTGTGATGTTCCCCTCCCTGTGTCCGTGTGTTCTGATTGTTCAACGCTCATGAGTGAGTGAGAACATGCGGTTTTTGGTTTTCTGTTCTTGTGTCAGTTTGCTGAGAATGATGGTTTCTACTTTCATCCATGTCCCTGCAAAGGATATGAACTCATCCTTTTTTATGGCTGCATGGTATTCCATGGTGTATATGTGCCACATTTTCTTTTTCCAGTCCATCATTGATGGGGAGTTGAATTGTTTCCAAGTCTTTGCTATTGTGAACGCCTGCACTGCAATTCTTATAGTGGCCACTAGATGTCAGGCGTAAAGTCTACGTGTGGCAATCAAGGTGATCCTTTCCTTGACCGCCAGTTTTCAAAAAGTACTCTTATCTACTGAGTTACATATTTCTAATTATTATCAGTGAAAGTTCCTTGCTATATTCCTCACTATGTCTATTATAATCGCAATACAAGATAGAATGTTATGTGCAATTCATGCACTACCAGATCAAATTGGTGTGTCCCTTGACAGTAAAGAACAGGTAGGTCTTTACATAGTCTACACACAGTATAGTGTATGTTTTACAGAAAGTTCTTAAGAAATGGTTGTTATTTGTTGAAGTGTTTCTGCATTAATATTGAATCAATTGTTGGGGAATACCCTTCTATTCTGAATTCATATAATTTTGATGACCTTATTGGGCTAACCTACTGCAAGCACATAGAGGTAATCTAAGAACATACTAATGGAAATTCTTATATTGATCATCTTCACTGTGTATATATCCATGCATGAGGGATCCTAAGTAGCCATGGTCATCTCTTCCCTAGTTCCCTTTCTTTGAGTTAAGGTAAATAGTAACCACATCTTTTCCAACAATTTGGTAGTAAATGGGTAATTAGCTGCCTTCAAGTCTTCCAAAGAAAAATGTAATTAAATAATGAAAAAACTTCTAAAATAAGAAGTTATCTTTTAGTTAAAATTTATGTCAAAATTATAGACCAGGTCAAATGGTCTATCTCAGGTCAAGCTCAGAGACGAAAAAAAAATCCACCGGAGTAGGACATGTGCTCAGGTAGAACCAATAGTAGGTCTTTAGGCAGGGCTTGTAATCAGGAATATATGTGACAGGAAATGTATAGGGATATAGGTAGGCAGAGTATTAACGTTACAAAACTCTACGACATGTATCTGAGAAACAACAATGAGACTTGGCTTTGAAGATGGGAGAACTGGCAGAGGCAAGCTGGTCAGCGAGAAACAGGACCAATAAGGCAGAGAGGTGGTCAAAATTAAAAAAGGAGTCTGTACATAATCAACAAAATAACAGTTCTATCTCTAGAACCAAGTACATGGTCCGAGAAAGATATCAGCTAGAAAGCCAGAGAAAAATATTTGACTAGCTATTGAACCATTTAATTATTAACCTAAACCATGCAGAATCCATCTAGAAAGGAATATAATTGATCTTAGCGCCTGAGATGGGGCAAATCTAGAGCAAATATCTTATAAGTGTGAATATGGGAAGAAGCGGAGTTAGGAAACCAGGTCTTCTTAAAATTTACCAAGAACCCTTTTACTTGCTAGGCATGATAGTAAATTCAATAAGAAAGCTTGGCTCCTGAATTTGAGTAAAGACAATTTGGTAGATAAAATGTTTAAAAATATTTTACCTCAGTGGAAAATTACAATAGTTTCTTTTGAACTAAAATCCTTGTGCTTCTATTCTCTTGGGAACATCACAATGATATGGTCAGAAAAAATATCTACTAAGGGTTAGGCTTTTGTACATGTTTGTGTTACTGTAGTTCTGACACTTTCAGGCATCCTCACAGGGGTTTAATACACACTGAACATGATGAAGAAGAACAGACTATTTTATATAAACTATGTATGGGTTCCAGTATGTAAAACTGGAGCCACATGATCTTTTTCCATTATTTGCTATGGAGAAGCAAACTAACATATTAGAATGAGATAGCAGTAGGTTTGCATGTTGAATTTATCACTTACTAGAGGTGTGATTATGAGGCTTTATCTTTGAGATTCAGTTTTCTCAACTGCAAAATCGGAATAATTATATATAACATGAAGGATTATTATGAGAATTAGTAGATACCCAGGCACATAGGAAGTATTTATGAAATTATTTCTATTATTATTCTACTGTATCATTGTTATGAGTCCACTGAGCTCTTATACCCCTAGCCATTAGCATCTAGATAATATACCCATATATATTGCTAAATAGAGGGATTATGTTAAGGGATTTTTATTAGCCCAAGTTACTTATTATAAACTTGCCCTTCCCCGTTCATAAAATGGGTTTATTGGAGATGCCACAGAAAGTCAAAGAGGAACATTTTTATAACCAGCTGGCACTCAATTTTCCCGTAGAATAATATCAACTCCCTCAAATGAACCATTCAAAACCCACTGAGGGCTCCAATAGATCTGGCGGGTTGCTGGGCTCAATGCCAGTCCCAAGTCAAGGACCTCTCCTGACACCACAGGCTGAAATTGAAGAAAATAATCTGGCGCCTGTTGGTTGCCTCTTTGCCTCAAGACTGCTCATAGTGAATGAAACAAACCCACCAGTCACTGAGCAATTAAACATGTAAAGTAGATGGAAAATACCTCAAAATGAACAGTGCTGACTCTGCAGGATGTTGAAAGCCATCCTAGAGTATGAATCAGGCTAAATTCCAGTTACACTATGTGTGAATAACCACAGTGAGATGGAATTGAGTCTTCTTTCCCCTTTTGGGCCTTAATCAATATGCATAAGGAAAGCCAGAGTGTCTTCTGCTTTCCTATTCTATTTCCTACATTATAAGGCAAGGATAAATCAGAATAATATTGTGAGACTAGTTTTCTCAAGTTAGCACCATCAATAGATAATTGTCAAAGTCCAATAATTAACTCATAATGTGTTTGATAATTTATTTAGCATAATTTTTTAGAAATCTTTGGACATTATCTGGTGAAAATTCAAAAAGCTCTAAGTTAATTAAACTCTAATAATGATGTTATTTATACTATCACATGACTACCCACAACACAATACACACACACATACACACCTTTTTTGTGCACATCACATACTTTTCAAAAACCTCAAATCATTCTCAATTCATCTGGGAAAAACTCAGGGTTTCATGGTTGACATAAAATATCTAAATTTTAAAACTTATCACCCATGTGGAAAATGAAGTCAGAAAAGACATTTTGCTAAAAGATTCCACAGGCAGGTGACTTTACATTTCTTTTATTCATCACTAGGTGACTATTTCAATTCCTATAGCTATTATTTCAAAATATCTCACTCTTTTCAGGTTCCCAGCCACTGCCCCAGATCAATCATGCTTCTAAAGGCAATCATTCAAAGTAACACCTTCCACTTCCCTGTTCTTGGCCTTAAAACATCTCTATAGCTACATTCTTTACGAGAGTGAGGGGATTTTTCTTCATTCAGAGTCTAACACTGCCACCCTGACCTAAAGTGGTTCTATCTTATTCTATCTGGCTCTCTTTCATACTCATTTGCTCATTGACTGGATAACTAATAGGGTTACCTACACTACACCTGCGGTGGCCAAGGAGAGAATTTGGACAATTTGATTTCTGGAGCTCATTCTCTCCTCTACTTCCAAAGATGGACTTCCCCCCATGCTCCTTTTCTCACTTCATGGCACCAATGCCTCTTTGTATTTCTAAAGAGAGAAGCCCAGAATTGTCAGAATATCTGAGTCAATTGGTATTTACTATAAAACACATACTTTTCCAACACATTTTACTTGCATTTGCCCATGTAAATCTTTTCAACAACCTTATTGGATAGGTACTATTAACACACATATTTTACAGATGCTAAAACAATGAGACAGAGAAAAATTGCAAGTAAGTCCATCTGACTTCAGAGACTTTGCTTATGACCGCTATAATCACTTAAAACATGACTCTTTTCCTTCCTTCTTCACACTAATAAACCATAAACAACTGTTTGTTCTACCTCCACACATCTGTCTCTTCATTTCCATTCCCACTGACTTAGATTCATGCTTCGTTTTTAGTGGCTACCTCACTGACTTCTTTGCCTTTAGTTTTCCAGTTTCTCTTCCTTCTGGTCCAATTTCCAAAAAACATGATTCTAATTATTTCCTTGTACTTCTTGATAATAACCAAGAGCTTCTTTTTAATGTTTGAAATAAATGTAACTCTTCAGCTGGCATTATTACCTCTATATATCTTTGTGGACTCATCTCCCAAGCTAATGTATGCACTTTTCCCATAAGTTTTCAATTATATGCTTGTCTTTCCTTTTAGTATTGGCCTCATATCACCTGTGAAATACACTGTACTTCTACACTATGCAGAATATATTGTGCTTCTGCTAAAACCAAAGCCTGGGAGAGGATGAAGATTTCAAATCTAACCTCTTGCAGAATTCCAGGCATCTATGGTGCTGACTTCGTCTTTCCTTTGTTTCTGTAGCACCTCATATTCAAAACTGCTGTCCAAGGCACAGGCCAGGAAGATCAACAGGTGTGTGTCTTTCCCTGTTCCTATTGGCTCCAAATTCCCAGAAAATTTATTTTTGTCCAACCATGTAAGTAATTGAACTAATCACTGAACACAGTGTCCTAGTCTACTAATCTGGCATAACATGGGCATTCAATAAACACTTATGAATTGAACTGGAGAGAATGAGCCCAAATCCCATTCTGATTTCTCCTGTCCTCTTCTGATTCAACACTTGAAACACCCAGTTTAACCCTGAGTTCTCCTGTGATATCTTCTTTAGACTTCCACCTCCATATTCTCTTCTGGCTTCTTTTGATGTGAATCTCTTTGAATCACTAGTGGTATTACTCAGATCTAGAGTAAATCTTTTCCCTTGTCTTGTGGTACAAATACCCTGCAGGGAAGTCTGGCTTGACTCTGCTTTCTCTTAGCTTCAAGTTCTCTCTCCCTTGACTCTGTCTTCTTTTTGCTTTTGATAGGTGACCCAGGCAGGTGGTCATGCCAACAATCTGCTAGGGATAAGTGATGATAACTCTGCATGCAACCTTAAACATGAATGTTCTCTTACCCACCTTAGCTAGGTAAACCTAGTGATACTCTATTCATATTTCAAGGCCTATCTCTTTTATCATGTTTATCAGGAAATCCTTAATTAAGACCATCTGATAAATCCTATTTTTTGAGTGTTAGTCTGTGTGCCAGATACCACATTATGTACTTTTTGTGCATTGCACTCTTAATCTTTACAAAGAGAAAGTTGTCATGATTAGGCCTATTTTGTAGATATGGAAATTGAGGTTTGAGGAAGTTAGGTGAAATGATCAGGGTCAAGCTGAGTTGAAATCAAACTCAGGACCATTTTACTTTTCATTTCTGTACAGTAATTTACAGACTGTTTGGTATGTGCAATTATTTGTATGCTATGTTACCTTACCTTTTTCATTATACTGGGGGCCTCGTAAAGAAAGATAACCTATCTTCCTATGTTTCCACCTGTAACAGCTAATACTGTGTTTTGAACATAGGAATTCCGCACCTATGTCTTGAATGAAATAATTGACAAGAAGTTATTTGAATGTTATAAAGTCAGTCTTTACACTTACATGAGTTTTCAGACTTTGTTCTTTTGAGGCACATAAAAAGAACCAAAGTGCATTCTCTCTCTCTTTTTCTCTCTCTCTTCTCTAAGTCACTGGATTTAGAAGTTGGATGCATTTGACAGTTGAAATGAGATGCACCAAGACAGGACTACAGTCCTGCATTTTTATGTCACTGATAGCATTTAGCCAACTCAATTGGAACTCTGTTTTTTCTTATCTTTGTAAATCTGTTGAGTAGAGAATTGGGGTGCAATAGAGAGTAAAAAATCCAAATTATCTTTGTCCAACTTAGAATTTGTGAAAATTCAGGTGGAGGGAAAAACTAGGTCTACAGTTTTGTTGTTTCTTTTCTTCTCAGTAGAAGAGAAAAAATAAGGCATGGATGACTAGTTTAACTGAACAAGTGAACAACACAAGCCACATTGAACAGAAATGTTTATCTGGCTACTTGAGAGAACACATTGAATTCAAGTACTTTGGGAGCATCTTTCCAATTGCAAGTGGCTGGTTACAATTTAAGGAGAGCCTGAGGTTGCTGTGGCTGATACTCTGCTTTTCCAATTACAAACGATTTTCACTTGCTCATTAAATTGGAGATTCTATAGAGCTCTTGGATCCAATTCAGCTCAATTACATAACTATTTATTAAATGTCCTTGTTATATCAAACTGGGACACTATGTTCAGTGCTTAGTTCAGTTACCTATGTGCCCTGGACAAAAATAAAACTATAAATTTCTTCCAAAAATTCTGTAATTCATATGTTCACACTAATCTTGACTGGATTTCACTTCAATGAATCAAAATTGATAAAATTTCATTCTGAAGTGCTGAGAAAGTGAAATTAAAGAATCTGTGCACACCAGTGAGGGGAACAAATGAATGAAATTTCATACTAGGAAAACAGCGCCCCTTTCCTCATTTGCCTTCTGGGACTCTGTAGAAGTCTTAGCTTGTGAGTACATTTTTTGTTCACACATTGCACCCCAGTGCAGTAGTAAACCAGACTCAATAATCAATAAAAAACAATCTAAGTGTTAATATGGCATCATGCCAAAATTCACTTATTTTATAATATATTAAATATTTAGCTTAGACTTACTGAAATTCCTATGAGATACCACTTATAAAACAAGAAGATTTAATAGGTAGGGCTGTCAGAGAAACCTTAAGAAAAAAAGCCACGCATGTTCCATTGGATGTGTGTTTCATTGATTTTAAAGGAGTACATTTCAGATAGGTCTTCACTCTGTGGATTCGCATAAGCTGGGTGTGTGTGTGAGATTAAAACAAAAAGTAAACAAACAAATGGCTATTTTCCAGGATGATAATTAGTATCTGGCAATTTATTCTTCCAGGCTCAGAATGTTAAAAGTCTACACAAAAACGGCTTTGTAAAAATCACTATTGTTGTCAGGTCTCTTTTAGATCATTGTGTGTAATTTGCTATGGACATATGAAAATGTCTCTTTTTTTCCTCTCTCAACTAGCACATGATCACCCATTCAGTCTTTCACAAGTTTGCTGTAAATGATGCCAGTCAAAGAGTCCAATGAGACTGTCAGACATTAGTGTATTAGCCATTATCTGTTACACTTCTGGACCAAAATAACAAATAATATGCCTGGAGGTGCTGCCATTTGTGACTGCTAGTTTCCCTGCATGGCATATGCCTAGAGAGTCTCAGATGAGAGGTGATTGCACAAAACTGTGATTGTGAGATGACTTAGCAGAACCCGTGATGATATCCTAATGGACTCCTGCTGGGGGGAACAGGAGTAATTGTTTGTCAGGGGAGGGAACACATCTGTAAGAAGGCATCTTCTGCAAACCAAGCAGCCATGTGGAAAGAAAGTGAGAAACATAGTGCAGGGATCCAACAGTGGAGAAAGTGTGCAGGTTGAATCGAATAAAGCAGTAGCTGCAAGGGGTAGCAACAGGGCTAGAGAGGAGCTGGTCGAGTGAGACTGAAGTTGCATGCTTTGGAAAACAACACAAACAATTATTTAAAAATAAAATGCTGGCCTGCTTAGGTTACCTTTTTTTTTTCCCTGGCAACCCCAATTCATAATGAAGATGCAAAACAGAAAAATGCAAGAGAAGGAATGAGAGTACCAAACTGGGAGAAAGCTTGCATAATCACACATTCTCTAGGAGTATTTTCACAGCTCAAGCATTTCCTTCAACAATGGTCCTTTTAAAGTTATATTTTACATCCAATTGCTTCCTTTGCACTGTCACTGTAGTGATCTAAAACCAGTGTATTTAAAACCATACTTTAAAAATAAAGGCAAAAACTATTGAATTTACATGCATTACAAACATCAATATCATATTGTACAATTGAAGGATACTCATAGCCCTGT
Source organism: Sapajus apella (assembly GCF_009761245.1). NCBI lineage: Eukaryota > Metazoa > Chordata > Mammalia > Primates > Cebidae > Sapajus > Sapajus apella. The sequence goes on along the minus strand of NW_022436944.1, from coordinate 19,781,807 downwards.
TTGCTGCTGCACTAAGCATCCTCTGATCAGAAATAAGTGAGGGCAAGTAAGCTAATTAATGCTGCAAAATGCTAATTCTCTCCACCTTTTATCCTGTGTGTAAATTATGATTTTATCTAATTTCTGAGAAAAAGAAATGCTCATGCCAGTGGAGTCTGTCATTATTAAAATATAAATCAATGCATAAAAGAATATTGGCCTACGGGAAAGACTGTAAAAAATATTTAATGCCTTCTACAAACAGCTGTGCTCCTGACCCAGCAGTTTTTGTTTGCTTTACTGACATGCTACTAGCTTGTATCCATTTCAGTACTTCTGACACATCTGAAGATGTTTCCAACAACATAGATTTTTAAATGTGAAATTTTATGTAAATGCTGCTGTAATTAAAATAAATTTTAGGCAAATAAACTCCCCCACCCCCACCTCTCAAACTTACAAATACAGTTGTCTGTTAAACATCAGATTAAACAAAACAAAATGAGAATTTTAGTTCAATGGGTTAGAAGAATGTAGAGAAATTTTTATATCAACTCTTGGCCCATGAAACACAGTAGATAATATACATGTGAATGACTACATGAAAAAATTGCTTCTTGTTTCTTTTACTTGGAAGGCTTTCAACCATCAACAGCCATTTAAAATAAGTGGGGCTGATAGTTATTATGATGGTCAGGTGACTTTCATAAGGGTAAGAAAGTAAAGGAAGATGAAGTGAAGGAGGAAACAGATCCATGCTTATGTCATTTTAAGAAATAATACTAAGATTTAGGATTACCTGCGATGATTTTCTCAGGATATGAAGTCTTCAATGCTGAAACCTCGAAGGTCCCAAGTAAGAAATGACGAGCTGGTCATCCTATGAATTGTAATTCCACATGTAAGCCCATGTAATATAGATCTCATTAAAATTAAAGGCAAATTTTCATTGCCTTACAAATTCTCACACTTCAGAATCCCTGATTCAATAGCTTGCCTTTAACTATAGTTTTTTGTACATTTGCTTTTATCTACCCCAATATCCATTCCTTTTGTCTCAGTATTGCTGGTCTATTTATTTATATTTATTGAGCCCATTAGAACTAATTCAATATCTATACCCTAAGTTTCAGAATACCTTCTTCTACTGCTTTTTTTCCTCTTTAATGTTAAAACCATCAGAAAGAATCATTCTTTCAAAATCCTAAATTACATGTTGTTTTGAATGCAACTGTGGTCTGAAGACCCAAGTACAAGAAAGATTTATCCTTGCTATGATAGTGGGTCATTACAAGCAAGCTATTGCTTTTAAAAACAAACGTTTCTATGATTTCTGGTAATGCATACATCATACTACAAATAACTAAATTGTATTTATTAGGAATAGGAGTCTCAAGGCAAACTGAGTTTCAATTAGGACAAATAATAACTTACACTTGAATTCATAACATTGTCACCACCAACAAAAGTAGTGTTCTTTTCCCTCTATCACTATCTACTTTTCCTTTATTATATTGTATCATAAGATTAAAAAACTCTATAAAGTTGAGAATATGGGCTGGGTCTACTAATGCAGTTTTTCTAACATTCCTAAGTTGAGACATGATTTCCATATGATTAATTTTGAAATAAATATTCAAACAGAGTAACTAACATGCTTTAGTCATGATAAGTGGCTAGTTTTAAGCACAAATTGGCATCTAAGCCTGAAGGGCAAATCCAATCTATTCATAGGCAGAATCTGCACATCCTCACAGTTTTAAAAGACGTCAGCGCACGAGCTTGAGGCATTGGTATAATCAAGGACTCATGTAAGGCTTGAAGAGTCCATAAACATAGAATTAAAACCTCAAATTCATTTTTGGCAGAAGCATACACACACACACACACACACACACTTAAAAATAGCTTCAACACACTTTGAAACATCATAAATGTAACCTACTTTTTCACAAGTTCCTACTTTTTCACCGGTTCAAAGCATTCCACTACTCTCCCAAAACTAGCAACAGATGCTTTCTTATAAGCCACGTATTCATACCTACTTTTGGCTGCTCTTAGCCTAGATTAAGATCTTATCTCAATGTTATACTAGCAACATGGATTGATCGCTTGTGACAGATCCACTGGCTCCAGTTTCCATTAGCTGAAGATTTTGCTGCCAGGCTAATCTCAATAAAATACTATTTTCATCACATGCCTCCGCAACCCAGTATCTTTAGTAACACTGCACTGCATGCGGAATGAAGTCCAGGCTCCTTGTGCTCACAGTCAACCTGATCCCAAACCACGTTCATTATTTTGTTCTTTAAAATAATTTTCTTTATTGGGAAAGTATATCATCACATTGCAGAAATTCTGGAAAAGAAACCTTTCTCTGATAAATTCTCACAGCTTTGATAGCTCCCTTCTCTGAACAGCATGTAAATGGTCCTAAACTGGGCCTTGGTATTGAAGTGTTTGGGGTGTATATGCCTCTATCTCTGCTTATTTTTATCACTATAGCTGGCCAGATGCAAAGCAAATGCTCTATAACAATGCCCATGTGTTTTTCTCCCACAGCCCATGTAATTCTTTCACAACTTAGCTATATTTAGTGCATTCAATTGTTTAAATTTTTATTTTCATCAAATATACCAAAAGGACACAAATTCTAGACCTGTGAAGTCACCTTCTAGAAGCCTGCAGAAAGGTTCTCTCAAAAAACCAACCACTTCCCTCTTAACTTAAAAAGTTGACCTGTTGTTATAATCTAGGACCGATTTATCTGAAGCAGCCAAAAACTTTTAATAATTGTGAAAATGTTCATGTATTTAAATTTGATTTATATATATTCTCAGTTTATGAGCTATAGTATGATCTAATTAGAAATCATAGACATGACTCTAGGAAAATGGTTAAAAAACAATATTCGGGCCAGGCGTGGTGACTCATGCCTGTAATCCTAGCGCTTTGAAAGGCCTAGGTCGGTGGATCACTTGAGGTCAGGAGTTCAAGACCAGCCTGGCCAACATGGTGAAACCCCATCTCTACTAAAAAAAACACAAAAATTAGCCGGGCTTGGTGATGCATGCCTGTAGTCCCAGCTACTTAGGAGGCTGAGGCTCAAGAATTGCCAGAACCCAGGAGGCGGAGGTTGCAGTGAGCAGAGATTGAGCCACTGCACTCCAGCCCAGGTGTCAGAGTGAGACTCCATCTAAAAAAAAAAAAAAAAAAAATCCAAAACAAAAAAACAATATTTTATCCTAACCAACCACAAACACCACCATAGCAGGAAAATAAAGTACTAATAATTGACTTGAAATAAAATGTAAAGAAAAGACTTCTATACACATCACATAACACCCACACACATACTAATTCTTTTGAATTTTATTATCAAATTTGTTTTCCCCAAAACCTTGTTAGCAGAACAAGAATTATTAGCTAGCTCCATAAAAAGAAGAAAAATGAGAGTAACTTCCATGAAGTGATTCCCATGGCTTTTTTGCATGTGAATATATTATGCTCAAACTTCAATCTTAGAGAGCTAAGTGATTATTACCATTCACGGCTAACTACAGTGACCAAAACCTCAAAGTAATTGCAGGCCACAGATAGGCTTTGCAAGTAGTTTACTTTTCCTTAAAAAGAGTTGGCAACTGATACCCATAACAACCTGGATGAATCTCAAAAGCATCGTGTTGAGTGAAGGAAGTCATTCTCAAAAGATTACATACTGTATTGTTAGCAGCAGAACGTATCCGACTCGCATGGCACCAAAATATGTAACCAGCGGCATATCTGTATGGATCTGCAGCAACCTCAGTTCTCGTCTCCTCAGAAGAAAGAACACTACCTAAGGGCATAAAGCAGAAGGAGAGGCCAAGGCAAGTTTTAGAGGCAGAGTGAAAGTTTATTTAAAAGCTTTAGAATTAAAGTACAGTTGGAAGAGGGCTATGTGAATGACTTGAGAGATCAAGAGCACAGTTTGACCTTTTGACTTGGGGTTTTATACATTGGCATACTTCTGGGGTCTTGCATTACTTCTTCCTTGATTTTTTGCTTAGGTTGAGCTGTCCACATACACGTGCTTGAGCCCACTTGCCCAACTTCTGAGCTCTTAATCAGGAAGCTGCTGATCAGCAGTTTCAGCTGTTTTCTATCTATTAGGAGACTGCTTTTTCCTGGCACTGGCTGTGACCAATTATTATTTTAAAGAGACATTTAACAACCACTTTACTATCACCTGGTCACCTGACATTCCTGATGGGTATGAATATCGGAGGAGCCCTTTCATTCCCTGCTAATGCCAGACTAGTTGCCTACTGTAATAATATAATTCCATTTCTACAACATTCTCAAAAAGACAAGACTATGAAGTTAGATAAAAGATTGCTGATTGTTAGAGAATGGGATAGGCAAAGGGGTCACTATAAATTGATAGAAGGAGAGAGTATGGGGGGTGATTAATCTATTTTTTATCTTGACTATGATAGTGGTTACAATAATCTATACACGCATTAAAATTTCATAGATATATAAACTAAAACAACAATAAACCAATGAGTGCATGTAAAAATTGGTGAAATTTGAATAAGGGCTGTAGTTTCATAATGCAGCAATGCTACTTTCCTGAATTTGATAATTCTTCTATGGTTATTTAAGATGATATCACTGGGGGAAATGTGGTGAAGGGCACACAACATTTTTCTGTACTTTTTTTGCAAATTCTATGAAAGCTTAAAATTATTTCGAAATAAAAAGTTGTTTTAAAAAGTAAGAAACTGGGCTGGGCGTGGTGGGTCACGCCTGTAATCCAAGCACTTTGGAGGCCAAGGCAGGCGGATCACCTGAGGTTGGGGGTTCAAGACTAGCCTGACCAACATGGTGAAATCCCATCTTAAAAAAATATATATAAATAAAATAAAAATAGAAAGTAAGAAACTAAGTAGGTTATTAAGAGCCTCATCTTCAGTGATTAGATATTTGCAGTCTTATTTTTTTAACACTTTTACAACTTTTTTTTTTTTTCAGAAATTTTTTTATTGCATTCTAGGTTTTGGGGTACATTGCAGTCTTATTTTTTAAAAGAAGAAATGATCAATATAAAAATAATAAAAAGAGATGACTTCTGAGGACATAGTTGTATTAAAAATGATTACCTTGTCTTTGAGCCGTTACTACAATAACAATAATATACAGAATTTGGGCTTTTCCATTACCTACCTCAATTCCTATTCTTGAGTGTCAGGCTTATAGAACTAACAGCTTAATAGGTAACCACCCCTTAAAGTCAACAAGGTTAAAACTTTGCCAAATATTATTACTCTTACACTATCTTTTGCCTTCACTAACTGTATTACTCAGTTCCTACTAACACAATTTTCTTTTTCAATTGCTTTTTCCTACTTTAGTCAGTAGGGAATAAACACAAGACAAAATCCTGTGAGACATACTCACAACTATTTATTCCAAACATCCAATTTAAACCAAGTCTTTCTGATTATTTCTCTTAGATGCATGTTGAATCTTATCTCTTCATTCCCATTGCCACTGCCAAGGCATTTTTCTCAACTGTGCTATTATAGCAACCTGTGACTAATATCCTTAATTACAAATACATAACACTCAAGTATATCAGAATGATCTTTAAATGTGATCCCATTGCTCAGAACCCTATTGTCTACTAAAGTAAGATCCAATCTGCTTTACATAAAGATATGTCTCAAAAATCTGTCCCTCACCTACATTTCTAGCTTAATATCTCATCCACTTCCCTTTTGAAATATATGCTTCAAAATTCTCTTTTAGGCTGCTTACAGCACCCTAAAAGAGGTTTCCCTTGTGAATTCCCTTCACAAACTGTTTTCTTTGGCCTAAATTCTCTTCCTGCCCTTTTTTTCCTGCAGAGCTCCTATTCTTTTTCTAAACCCTGGCACAGTTATGACTTTCTCTGAAATTATACTATAAAAATTAAGTATCCCTTTATTCCTTTTTATATAGTTTTATTACTAAGCATATATTTTGTTGATATGCCTGCCTTTTTCACTCTTTGCAAATTCTGAATCTAAATCATGACTTGTTAAGCTTTGTAATCCTGGTGCCTACAATAAAATAGAGTAGGTCTCAGTGAGGGGACCATTGAATACATACATGAATACTTAATGGATAAATTAAAAAGTGTTTATGTGTGTCTTTAAAGTTATGTATTTAGCCATGATATAAATGAAAGCTATGTAATAAAATACATGATATTTAACACACTTTATGGGACTTGTTTATTGATTGCTGTCTGAGCAAATTTTGTCCAACTAGGTTCAGCAGTTGTGATAGCAACAGGACTGGTAGGGAAGTCTTGGTTGTTAACTGGGTCAAAGGGAAAATGAACTGGGTTCAGTAGAAACTGAATTGGGTCCTATAGAGAGGCCTATATTTTGGTGTGACTGAATCAGACACACAAAAAACTGGGAGATGAAGAGAAGATGGTTAATGGGTACAAAAACATAGATAGCAGGAATATCAGCATTTGGTAATACAGTAGGAAAATTATAGGTAACAATAACTTACTATATATTTCAAAATACCTGGGAGAAAAAAATTGTAATGTTCTGAAAACAAAAATAAAATGCTAATACAAAAAAATACAAAAATGTTTGAAGTGATGTATACCCCAATTACCCTTATTTAATTATAACACATTGTATATAGCTATCACAATGTCACACAGGTGATAATAGTTGTACCCAAAATAGGTACAACTATTATATATTAATAATAAATAAGAATGTTTAAATTACATAAGAAAAAAGGTATATTGAAAACAACTTTACTCATAACTTTAATAAGAATGTCATCATAGTTAACTCAAATTTTTATTCTACATTTTATTAGTTTCGAAGATGTTGTACCTAGAGTGATCTTTTGAATGTAACTAGTTGCTTATTGGCTGTCATTCATGAACCTGGAATATATACATTTTCTAAGATCTGATTACAGATTTTAAACACATTTCTAATAGGTTCTAACATATTATTAGATCTAGCGCTTCTTGTTCTTGCATCATAAAAATGCAATACTCAAAGACTTTTTTGAAAATGTTAACAGCTTATAATTTTGTTGATGAGAGGGTAGCCATCTTCTTTGCTCCACAAATGGAAAATGTTTTCATTTATAGATATATCAACATCAATTACAATAATCAATTCAATGATTTTTTAAATTTCTAAATCACATTTTCAGTAACTTTTTATACACACCTGCCTTCATCATTTGTCCATTTATGAAGCATTGCAACTAAATTTTAGTACAGAAACATCCTAAGTTATGAAAAAATACATGTACGTGGGATGGTCCAGGTTCTTGGTGCCAAATATTGTGTATTGAAGTTCTTCTTATTGACTATGTAAATGAAAATACCATATTTCCTTTGTTTATAGAAATATTCTGTTCATTCACTCATTGATTCTTAAGTTTGAAAAATTTCATCTGATGATACATAGCTTGGGACTGTGCCAAGATGATAAATTCCATCATTATTTTTAGAATCTAGACAAGAGAGCTGTTCTCTGTCTCTTTGCAGTCATATTCTGATTTATCTAACAATTATAAAATGTTTCCTATTGTTTTTTTTTTTTCTCTTTGTATTTATGGCCAGAAAACAAAGGCCTGAATTCTCAACTGTGTTCAATAAATGCTTTAAAAATATTTAAAAACAAACAAACAAGAAACTGAACAGGGTTCAATAGGTAGGTAAGGTTACTGGAAGACAGGGAATCATGGGTTCATCTGGATTCAGAGAGCCTAGACTTCACCTTCTGGAACTCCCTCCAAGGCTAGTTTGTATTGTGATAGAGCACATGATCTTGGGGTGTGCAATCAAGGGTCACTTTGTACTGTGGATGGGCCTATGATCATTTTATGGGTGTGTGGTAGCTGCATGAGTCAGACAGAAACTGGATCGGGTCCAGGGTCTAGAACGCTTCCATTAAAAACTCCAATTTTATGTAAAATTTTCCAGAACGTGCACTTTTTAAAGAAATGGGTGAACATTACCAAAGGTAATTTCGAATCACAGTGACCCAAACTAGGAAGCTTTAATTTGGATAAAAAGTTGTTCATTTGTAGGATACATTTAGAAAATAATTTTTTAAAGCCAGAAACAATATATGTATTTGAAAGTTTGCTATAGAAGCATTTAAAAGATCAGAAACAGAAAAAAATGAAAAATAGGTTTTTTATAGAGTTTGACTCCTTATATCAATGGAGTTTGCTTCTGCAAGTTATATCTTGAGTTCAGAACAATAGTCAACTGCATCCTAGTCTAACATGGAAGATGCTGTGTCTACCCCATTCGTTAACGGGACCCACCCTGAACGCAGAAATTTAATTAAAAGATCACAGGCTGAATTGGGAAGCTGCCTATTTTTACTTATTTTGAGACCTGTCTTTAGTGAAGGAAATTTACACCTGTGAGAGTCCCTCTCTGCACTGGGTGTCTCCATTTACAGAGGTGTCTCCCTCTCTGCACTGGGAAGAGAGAAGGACTAAATCACTATTTAAAACCAAAAAAAGAACATTAGTTTATCCAACTTGTATGTTCATTGAATTGTATCCACTTTGAAGAAGTCATATTTGCCTTCAACCTATCCCTGTTCCCAGGAAATGAAACAATGTGCTGATAATGAATCAATAATATGTTGATTGTTGATACTGTGAATAGGGATTAATCAAGAGCCCTTATTCTCTTTCAGGACAATTTCAAGCTGCCAGTAATCAGCAGAGGCAAACAAGCCGGAGAGTAAGCCAAGCACACACTTGACAGAAACAATCAGGCTGCATATACTAACCTTAGCAGTGAAATTCAGAAAGTGCCTTTTGAGTTTCTAGGCCCCAAAGCTAAAAATGCACACAACCTTAGGTTAAATACCAATCCCCTCATTCTCTCCTTGGGTCAACTAGTACATATTCAAATTACATAACCTTGAGTTGCTTCTTTTGTAATGAAGACACTAACTTACCTTTTCCTTTATACTTGAGAGGAATATCTAATTAAAATAAAGATATTTTCCTCATTTGGATATAAATGCTTAATTTTTGCAGCTGACCATTTTACCACTTCTTGCTTCCTCATTATATGTTGAGTAAATATCAACTTCATAGAGTAGAATAAACCATTACAGCTCTGATTAAAGTGACCCTAACAATCTGTTGTTGTTGATTGCCTCCTTCAGGGAGAATTCGTTGATAAATAATAATATAAGGACACAAAAGATGCTGTTTTAGTTGTTCTACTAACAACCAATTCTTAGAAGTAAGGCAATATAAAAACAATAAAAAGTTTGTTTGTTCCTCTTTTTGTTTTCCCCACTTAAAATTATGACAATAAAACATTCATTCTATTCCAACTCTCTAATTTTACACATGAAAAAATATGAAACTAGAAAAGTAAAAGGTGCTGTCCCACTGCCACCAAGTTAGTTGTTTCCAGAATGTTAATTCAGTTAAAATTCTCTACTTACAGATTCTATTTTCATCTTTCCTGATTTTACTGACTACTAAATTCCAGATCTAATTCTTTATCTGGGTGGGCAGTGTTCTCATTCAATATTAAATGTTCCCTTGGCCTGAATATGTGGATTTCACAACCCTCTGATGCCAGCCAGTAAAGACTTCCAGTTCTAGCCTCTCCTAAACTGTATTCTAGCAACTAGCAAGAATATGTGACAGACGTGCAGAGCATCTCCTGTGTTCTCTTTTAGGTCCATTCTTTACTTGTCTTTACCTTACTCTGTTACCTAGGAAGTTAACCGATATGGATTGTATCAATGTGCTCCTTTATCTTCTGGTTTCTGAATGGATTTAGCCAATAGGAAGCTATTGGCTTCAACAGGGGGTGGGAAAGGGAAGATAATAAAGTCACAATATTTCTTCCCATAGTTCCCTCTCTTCAGAATTAAATCCCTCAACCCAAGGTCACAACACCCATTGGAAACTTTCTCACTAGGAAAAGCTACCTGCTATACTGACTGCACTATCACTTGTGGTTTACCTTATACCATTCTTACAGCCTTTATAATTGAATTCTCCTCAAACTACCATTTTCTTTTTTGTTTGAACCCAGGCTAATACATAAAAAGAAGAATTACAATATAACACTGTAAAAACAAAATAATGTCTACTCATCTCTATCTCATCCATATTCCTATTCCATTTTCCACAATTCTATTCAATGCAAAGTCTAAGCAATGCAAAGTCTAAGCATAAGAACTTTATCATCTGTACTCTCTGCTATTCTCCTTGTTAAAATGATGTTTGAAAAAATATAGTACTTAACCTAAAAAATAATCTCATGTAAATTATGCCACATCTTATACTTGCAAAGCGTATGAAATGGTTTTATTTAAGCTCCTTTGTAATAATTCTTATCTCTTAAAATATTAACATGTGGAAATGCTCTTAGGAGAACCTTTCGATATGTTATGTGTGATTTTTTTTTTTTTTTTTTTTTTTTTTGAGACAGAGTTTCGCTCTTGTTACCCAGGCTGGAGTGCAATGGCGCGATCTCGGCTCACCGCAACCTCCGCCTCCTGGGTTCAGGCAATTCTCCTGCCTCAGCCTCCTGAGTAGCTGGGCATGGTGGCGCGTGCCTGTAATCCCAGCTAATTTTTGTATTTTTAGTAGAGACGGGGTTTCACCATGTTGACCAGGATGGTCTCGATCTCTTGACCTCGTGATCCACCCGCCTCGGCCTCCCAAAGTGCTGGGATTACAGGCTTGAGCCACCGCGCCCGGCCATGTGTGATATCTTAATTGAGTATATTCCTGTTAAAGATGCTGATAGTCTTATTACACATGTGCAATAATACTATAATCAGTTAAAAAACTGATTAACAACATAAGGTTGGATCAGTCTACTGTAGAAGGACAGTGTCTCTTCCCCCACTTTGAAAGTTACATTTTAAATTCATGTAACCTCATGTAAAAATAAGCTTATGATTGAGGGGCTAAAATATAATTTTCAAAAAATTCAAAACATGATTCTCATATAAATATAGAATAAACACTATAAAAGATTGTATTAATTAATTAATGAATCCGTAAGATGGTAAGTCTGGTACACGGGAGAATTTGAGAAACAGAGACTTTTATAGTCAGTAAGTCAAAAGAGTACTGAAATGGATTTGCTAGTATCCATAGACTGTAGTCCAAAACTGCTTAATGGAGCCATAAAATGGTGGTACTTGGAGTTTTTTCTACCATCCAGAAATACATAAGTTGCCAAGTAAATGGAAAATAATAAAAATGATTAAGTAGCAAATAGTTAAGGGAATACAGTTACATTCTCCTATAAAATTAAATAATTATTGAGTGAATCTGCAAAATAATGACATTGAAAAGCCATTTAGTCATCCTCTGCTTTATTTAAAATTTTAGATACTTTTAAACAGAAGATATTAACACTATATAGAAAATGAGGTTGTGTTGAATAAGGTTATTATTAAACCTATGCTTACCCTCAATTTTTTCATTTATTGAAATGAAAAACATATAGCAAAATATTCTTTGATATCCTATTAAAAATAAATTCCGTTCTGTGGCTTGGAATTCCTTATTCTTTCCTACTTCTCTGAACATTTCAAGTCAGAATGAGAGTGTGAATAAAGTTCATGCAATTCTTTTCTTTCTATCCAACTTTAATGAATTTCTTTTAGATGTAATACCATGAATAGCTAAATTATTTCTTCTAAATATAATCCCATGAATAACTAAATTATCAGAGTATGTAGCTTTTCTTTCATTTATGATGACGATTCAACTTTTCTCACACATGGCAAATTAAATTTTTAAGAAATTGATTTTACTAGATGCCGACTTTAGAAACAACCACTTACTTCTAGGAAGAGTTTTGTTTCTTCTTACTCAGGCTTTTCTTAAAAGCTTCCAAATATTTTCCCCTTTGGAGTTTTCTTGAACACTTGTAACTTGATAGGACAAATCACTTTTCCGCAAAAGCAAGGGTAATAAAACTCAAGAGAATGTGAATAACCACAGCTAAAAAGGTGAAAAAAATAATAGAAAATACGCCACAGAAAATAAAAAGTAATGGCTATGATATTTAGCATATGTCAAAAACCAAGATGGGTACACTTCATACCATATTAGTGTCTTCCCACATCAACTCTGTATGCTGTGGGAAAAAGCAGCAAACTCAATTTTACACAGCTAAAAGTATAAGCTGGGATGTGAAAAAAATCTACTGATCCCTATTCACTATACTAAACTGCCTTGCTAAGAAATAATATATTCTACATGTTATAAGTTATGGTGCTAATAAAACAATCAATCAATGTATGATTATCCATGGATTCTAAAGCATAATAACCTGTCTTATCAATTCTAGAAATTTTTTTTCTTGAAATAATATAAGGATGGGATATATTTCATCACCATTTTAAAAAGTAGCATAATCATCCATAACTTTTTTACAAATAATTCATTAAAAATATGATTGTAACAAAAATAATAAGCTTGAAATATTCTACTTTGCAAATAAGAAAGCTCTTTGTTTCTTCTAAAATTTTGATGCCAAAATCTAGAATGTTTTGCTTTCCCACAAAAGCATGCTTTTTCGCTGTTTGCACCTGCTGTGAGAATTATTCCTACATTATAATTAGTTCAGATAAATGAATGGCAAGATTGCTCTTCAGATTTTACTTTTTAAAGCTCATTTACATGATGGTCTATGATGACATGGTTATTAACAGATTTGGAGCAATTAATTAGGGTAGTTGGTAGAGTTGCTAGCACAAAGGGAAACTAAGAGGTTACTTTCGTAAAAATCGTTGTGCTCATGAGACGTGATAGTACCATTAAGCCACACTAACTGAATGAATAGTACCATTACTCCTTTCATGATGCCTTACTTGGTAGACACTATGTTATTTGCAGAATTATTTTTAAGTTGCAGAGTGTGAAGTTTTGGTGTCCTTCCTTCAAACTCCTGCGATATTTCACCCCCCTTTTATCTTCAAGCTATAGAGCATTGGTAGTGTGCATTTGCTGCTTTCTCTTTCTCAGGAGCTCTTTCTTTCAGCCTCATAAGCTCCAACTTACACAAGCATATCATAGCAAAATCTCCAACAATAACTAAGAAAAATAAAGAAATGCCTCTGTGTGGCTTAGGATTCTTTTATTTCCTGATGCATTCTCCTCCCCTTTTCCAAATACTTATCCAGGACTTCCCAATACCCGTTTTTAATTCCTTCCTTGGTCCCAGCTCTTGCTGTCAAGTGGGGCCTATGACTAATGGTTCTGTACGATATTTGAGGGGATGTGAGACATGGCACTTTCAGGCTAATCCAATATAAACTTTCTGCCCAGTTTTCCACTCGGTCTCTCTCCTCTCCTGCCACAGAAGTCCCAGAAGAGGATAAAGAAGATAGAAGTCTACTTAGCTACCACAAGTAAGGTAGCTGCCCCAAAGTGTCACCTATGCCCAGCAAGGGCTTTGCCTTAGAGAAATAAACCTCACTGTGTTAAACCACTGGGATTATTTGAAGTTAGAGCAAACCAATGCACCTTGAGTAGAACTTGAAGTAACAAGCCATGAGATTGGGGCCAACTTGGCTTATTTACTCAGGAACCACTTATCCATTTATATTTCCAATACTTACAATTTTGTACACGTATCCTCAAAGACTTGTAATGTAGATAAGTGACAAAAAATGTTTTTAACCAAAATTTACGAATAGCAAATGTAGAGAAAAACGTACTACTTTAAATGCTGGCTGCAGTTTGATCAGAGCAGCAGAAAAATATTTTTAAAAACAGCTTTCATTTGTAAATAAACTACTTCATAGACTTTTTCATTATCAAAGGCAAATTCCGACCCCCAAACTCTCTCTTACACACATACACATGCAGAAATGGGATAAAAGATATCTAAATTACTTTGCTTAAAATGTAATTGGAATTTTGAAGGTGCCTTCAAAAGACCCTAAAAGCGAAGGAACAGGGCTGGGGTTGGGGAACGGGTCTTTGGTGACACTGATGTAGAAATAAGCTCAATGAGATGACTGCAGGCCCACAAGAAGTTCCACATGAAGACACAGGTTAAGGAAAATTGGAACCATCAGTTCATTAGGAGATATTCTGTTTTCAGTTGTTGCTAACTCTATGATGGACAAAGATCCCTCTCAGTAGTCCTCAAACTTCAGAAGCAGTCTATGTATATTAAAATATTGGATGTAGCTTTACAACATCTGATATGCATCAACTGTTTCCATGATTTACGTGATTTTGTTAGTGGTGAAAACCTATTTTTAGTGCCTGCCTATCCTCCAGTCTTTCATTCCAAGAGCTGTGCAAGTTTGAATATATTACACGAGTCTTTAATGGATTAAATGTAAATAACAAGCAAAGAGGCACTGAAGACTACAGCTACTCTGAACCTCTTAACCTTCCCATTCCACCTCTTCAGAGGTTTATGAATGAATAATTTTAATTAATTAAATACTTGATCAGTCTCCGAACAATCAATTCCAACTAATTTTTCTTCCACTAAGCTAAAATTTTAAAAATCCCATCACCATTATAGGAAAGAGCTATGTCAGGAATTCCTGTGTTAAAGACTAAGAAAGGAGAAATGGGCTTCTTTCCTCAGGAAAATGATAATGATGAAATTCCTCCTTGCCCTCTCTTAGTTGGTACATGTATAAGATCTCAAATAGGCCAAATTGAACCATTAATATTGAGCAGCACACCTTCTGTCACAGATAGGAGTACCTTTACTTCATGTATCTTTAATTCTCTTTTTAAATATTTAATGGGCTTTTTGTTTCAGGCAACACAGAAAAAAAAAAAAAAAGAAAAGAGGAAAAAACGAAGAAAAAATATTTAGAAAGAACACAGTGTAGTTAGAAATGTTTGTCTTGTAGCAGGCATAACCTCAGTAATACAGAATAGGCCGGCCAAATGTTTTTGGCTTCAGAATTTTACAGCATTTCAAAATCCTTTCCAGGAGAGTTGTGGTTTGGACTGTTGAGCTACATCACAGCACCTTTCTTGTACCGTGGGTAAAACCCAGCTGTTGGGCAGTGTACCATAAACAGTAGCTTATTTTTATATTCAAAATATGCTCCAAATATCTTTAATTCACAACTATTCAATGACATTTCACAAAACAAGTATATTTTGAAAATATTGCACATTAATATTTATTTTCAACTGTATAATCTTCAAACATCAACAGTAAATAAAAGAGATAATAATTCTTCATGAAACAATCATCTGTACAATGAGAATCTCTTTTTCAACAATGTAATTTTTATTTCGCTGCATAGAAAAGTAGCATGCCTTATGAAATATGATACTACCTCCTCCCAAGCAAGGTCAGTTCAGAAAACCTCTCTCTTCTTATAGGCACTTCTGTTCAAATATATACACAAACATTTCTGTGCTTTTATTTTACATGGAAATTATTTTAAATCATGAATTATTGACACAATATACTTGTACTTTATGTAAAATGAGTTTGCCAGAGAAAAAATATTTATAGTTTTACTACATAGAAATTAATTTTTTTCAATTCCCAGTCATGTTTTAGTCTTTTGAATTTCATTGCTTTAATATTTGTCATTTCTGTGGCCTAAAATGACTAGAATCACTTAAGATTTAATGAAGAGCTATTTACTTCCTAAATCTTCTTCCCTTGAGTAATGAAATAATTACCCTCCCATATCATAGAAATGTGAAAAGTGAATCTCCAATTGAGCTGTTGTGAGAAGGGTTAGTGATGCTGCAAAGATGATCACCATGGTAACATTTGGAAATGGCACTCGTGTCAAGCCAAGAATGTGGTATTTCTATTCCCACAAGAGCCTAACTAGGGACTGGAGATGAACTCTTGCATGGTCTCAGGAAAATGACTGAAAGCTAACATTTACTAAGTCTCCCACTGTAGCATACACATCAACATTTTATAGCATTCTCAAAGGAAGATGATTTGAAAATACAACAAAAACATATTCTCAATAGTTTTAATTAAAATTGCATTGGAACATTTTATCACTATGGGGTGTGTGTGTTGTGTATGTGTGAACTTGATGTACATTCAAATGAGGCTTATCCCTAAGGAAGAATGTGATAATACTAAGAAGAGAATCCACCAAAGCTTTAGTCACATAACAGAGATAATTAAATAATTAAATATTCTCTAAAATATTAGGATGAGTTAATTCATTTTTAACATCATAGATTTAGGAAGATGATTTTATAAATCATAAGCAGAATATTCTTTACTTGGAATTTAAGAGAAATAACTAGTGTAACTCTGTCCCTTGCATGTGTGTGTGTGTGTATGTGTCTGTAGTGTGCATAAAACATATCCTATTTTAATTTCAAGATATATAGGAAACACCAACTTGGACTGAATTTGGAAAATACATGCTAATGTAAATTAAAAACTAACATAAAATATGTATGCAAAATTTAGCATTATAATATTCAAGTGCATATAGTAACTTAAATTAGGATTACTTAAAATGCTTCCAAGAGAAAGAGTTCATATGATAAGTACATAATTACTAATTGTAATTAGCATACTAAATGTTTGTATGCAACTAAGTGCTTGTAAAGTACTTGAAAACAGTTTGTCACATAAGTAAACAATGTCCTTGTAATTCTTGCCTACATTTTATTTAACAAAATAAAACAAATATTTTAACAATATATAATAATTTATATTTTTATAATATAATAACACACAAATATATAAAATTTTTAACAAATATAATAAACATTTTCTACAGCTATTGGACAGATATGGACTTTCAGCCCATATCACAAATTCATTATTCATTCAATCAGTTGGTCAATCAACAAATAATTATTCAGTGCCTAACTGTCAAGTGGTATGCTAAGCCTTGCAAATATAAAGAATGAAAATAGACACAGTCCTCTTGGAGCCTACAATCTACTGATGAAAATAATAATCAAATATTCACACTAATAAATGTAAAAAGCAAGTTCCTATCAAAGAGAAGCACATGGAGGTCCATAAATCTCTATAATAGGAAAATACAATCCTATGGGGAGATGACAGAGCCAACTTCCCTAAGAAAGTGAAAACTGAACTGCCATTATAATAGGCTTCAAATGGAAAAGGAAATATGGCTATGTGATATTTATATATTCCATGTTGAGGAGCAAAGTTTCTGGCCCTTGTGATCATATTGATTTACATGACCTTTTCTACTAGTGAGGCTGAACAGTTGCCTATATTTTTTAATGACTTTAACTTCATAAATTATTTTGTGATTTTTCTAAAATATCCTCTTCCCATTTATTTACCTGAGCCAATATTCTTTTGTGAACTTATTTGAAATGCATAGAGAACACTAGCAAAATTTCATCCTGTTGGCTGTTCCACAAGTATTTATTAATTGCCTACTGTTATGCGTTGAATTATGTGTCCCCCACAAAAGATGTGTTAAAGTCCTAATACCCAGTGTTCCTCTCAGTAACACAGAGAAAGTATCTTATTTGGAAATAGGCCAGTCCCAATATAACTAGTTAAGAAGAAATCACACTGGAGTAGATGGGCTCCTAATTAATATGACTGTTGTCCTATACAGAAGACAGTCATGCGAAGTCACAGAGATATACAGGGAGAACATCATGTGACAACAAAGGCAAAGACTGGAAGTTATGCAGCTGCAAGCCAAGGAACACCAAAAATTGCTAGCAAACCACCAGAAGCTGGGAGGATGCAAGATTAGAATTCCTCAAGTCTCAGAGGGAGTATGGCTCTGCTCACACCTTGATGTTGGATACCTACCTTCCAGAAATGTTAGACAATAAAATGCAGTCATTTTAAACCACCCAGTTTGTGATACTTTATTATGGTAACCTCAGGAATGTAATAAACCTACTACACCAGGCGCTATTCAGGCTCTTGTTTGATTGTCTGACAATACAAAAAAAAAAAAAAAAAAAAACAATAACATGAAAAGTATGGACCTTGCTCAAAGGAGCTTTCAACAGATAGGTCTATAAATTAACTTGAGAATAATGAAGAACACATTACTTTTTGGTGAATATTTGGTAGAAATTACAAATAGTTATATAATTTCTTTATTTCTTAATTTTGCTTCAATTTCTTAACAAATCATGAAAACGTGTTGGAAATACTTGAAGTTAAATGTATTATATGGACACTATGGGGCATATCTCTTTTTTGTTTTTTTATTTTTATTTTTTTCTTTGGGTAATACCTCTTAAAATCTGTAAATCTAAATAAGCATTCAAATGATGTCCTAGATATATCTTAGTCTCCCTCATAAGAAATAAGTAGAATTAAAGCAGAATTTCTGACCACATCAACACCAAGAAAATATCATGTACAATTAAAACCATCCATACATCACAATATGTGAATAGAGATTTAGTCAATTACAAATTCCCCTGCTTCTAGAGACTGAGGTCAAACACTTTAGGTTATATGAATAATGGGGTAGTAATTTAATTGCTAATTCCATTTTAACATATTATATTAAAATAATAGACTATAATAGAAATGGTATGGGAGTAGACATAATAAAGCATGGTAATTTATAATGTAAATAAAGGCAGTGAGTGGCATACACAGTGGGCCAAATTCAGCTCTTAGACGAACACACAAGGGCCCTATTAACTTTAGAATTAGCCATGTTCATGTGTATGAATTAGATTATTCTCTAAAGTAGTCATTTTTTCTGAATGAACTATACAATAGAGATTTGTGTATTTTTATATAAATCATATGAAGTTTATATTCTATATAAGTAAAATATATTATGTGAGGGTGTTTTAGCCTTCACAGTTTTATACTAATTATGCCTAGAATTAGTGAGTTAGTTTATTTCCATGAAATCTGAACTTGACCATGTAATTTGCTCTGGTCAATGGAGGGTTAGGAGGTACGTGAATTGTGTCTGCTTGTTATTTTGTTTGCTTGTTACATTGCACTTTTGCGCTGCTAGGAATCTTTCCCCTATGGTGTCAACAAGCCCAGGCTAGCCTCCCGGAAGACGAGAGACCATCTGGAGAGAAAAACTCCAGCATGCTGGACATTCCACTTGAGGCCTTAAATTATCTAGTTCCATTCAAGCCGGCTCTGACACAAAGACGTACCCAGCTAACACCACAACAACATGAGAAATAATATATATGTGTTGTTTTAGCAACTTAGTATTTGGGTAGTTGATTCCGCAGCAGAAACTAGTAATGTACAGCTCTAAAAATTGCTGGTTATAAAACGAAGTATCTAGTATGTATTTGGCAATTTTTCTAGAAAATTTGCATACTATTTCTAAAGTTTCAACTAAAATATGGTTGTTTTTACCTTCATTTTATTAATAAGAAAATTTGCCTTGTTTCATGGTTAATAAGGGTTTAAGCTTAAGTCTGGCAGTTTTTCCTATTTTACCATGCTTTCTCTTTAAAAGAATTAGCTTAGTCTCCCCATTATGTGTTTACTAATACATTAATAGTTTTAAAGAAATCCCTTAGGTGCTGTGCCAATAATTATCCACAATGATTACCTCATATTCACTTTTCTACTTGTGTCTATTGATTTAATGAGCAAAGAATTTTCTTTAACCTCAGACAATTTATTTTTGGTCTCATAGGAGTCCCATGTTTGTAAATAATAAGAACCTGATTTAAGAAATGAAAGTCTAGACAAAAATTAGGTGCGTAAAAATGGAGCAAGAAACCATAGCAATAAAAATAGGCCAAAATGTTAATGCACTACGTGTCTCACACTGTTCTGAACGCTTTGCAGATATTAACCCATTTAAAACTCACGTCTTTATGAGGTTGTGCTTGTTGTATTATTATCATAATCATCCCCATTTTCAGATGAGGAAACAGAAGCTATACAGGAAGTAGGTAGAAGAGCTAAGATGCAATTTCAGGCAATTTTGCCTCACAGTTCATTCTCTTACTTTTTAAACAGCAGCCAATCAGACAGTTAACAAAACAGGAAATACAAATTTCTAAAAATTTTGGTTGGTTCTAGCAATCAAATTAGTGTATGCTGAAATGAAATAGACATTTTCATTTTAATATTTGGCACAGCTACTCTATAATAATATTGCCTAGAATTTGAAAGGCTTCATTATAAAATGAATCATTATACACTATTCTTGAGAAACTATTTCATGTAATAATACACTTCTGAAAATATATGTAGTCTGAAAATATCTGAAATACAAAAATGTTTATTGCAATGCCATTCAGAATGGAAAAAAAATTGGAAACAGCTTAAATCTTCAGCAGTGGGTGAATTAATAAGTATATGGAATATAATAAAATTATTAAAATGTTGAGTATGTAATGCTTTTAGTAACATGGGAAAATATTTTTGAGATAATGATAAGTTAACAAAGCAGATTGTGAAGTTATGTATTTGTTAAGGTTTAAAAAACAAAACAAAAAAAAATGTGGCTGGGCCTGGTTCCTCATGCCTGTAATCCTAGCACATTGAGAGGCCGAGGCAGGCAGATTGCGTGAGGCCAGGAGTTAGGGACCAGCATGGGCAACATGGTGAAACCCCACCTCTACAAAAGATACAAAAAATAAATTAAAAAATTTGGGGTATAATGGGTCATGCCTATAGTCCCAGCCTCTTGGGAGGCTGAGGTGAGAGGATCACTATAGTCATGGAGGCAGAGATTACGGTGAGCTAAGACTGTGCCATAGCACTCCAGCTTGGGTGACAGAGTGAGACCCTGTGCCAAAAAAAAAAAAAAAAAAAAAAGAAATCTCTATCTATATACACACACACACACACACACACACACACACACACACACATTGTAGGGGCTAAGATTAGAGATAATTTTCTAAATCCTTGACCCTATTTTATTGTTATTTATCCATAAATATGGAGATCTTTTTGTTTCCTCTCTAATGTGAAGTACTAGAGTGCTAGAAGGTATTTGAACTTTTCTCTGTAATGGAGCAAGATAGAGGAGGCCAAGGAAGAGGATACAGTAGCTCCTTACTGATGTAGGGGGCATTCCACTGTGACCTTGGGTGGGTAACTGTTGGTTAAGCCCTAGACTGGTTGGATCACCAAATCACAAACCCAGCACAGATCCTCATCTATCCAATCTGCTACTTTGCTTCACAGATCGGGGACATAGAAATGTCTCAACCTCCTGGGTCCTGGGTCACAGGCATTGAAGGCTCTGTCACAAGTAGAAGCAGTACCTATTTTTCTGTTTCTATTTCTTACATGATATGTTTTCAGAAATAAGGTGATATATAAACAAATGAATTAATATTTCAAAAAGGAGAAAACCCAAAGGGATAAATGGTATCAGAAAGTAATCTAGTCCCTATGAGTGCCCTTTAGGTTGAAGATTGTAAAGTTTGAAAGAACTGAGAATCATAAATTCCTTTAGCCTACGAATGAGGTTCTCTTCTGATATAATCAGGGTAGAACTCATGTGATTTTATTCTTCCCTAACCCTAAAAGCATCTGACCCATTTTATCAGTCATTAATTCATTAATGGATCAATCCACTAATCTATTTCAAGACTCTTTGGAATTCCTTTCCTGTTTAAAGAAGGACATTCCCCCCTAACATACAGCTCTGGTCACTTCTCAGGTAATTATCTCAATTAGCCAAATCCCACAACCTCAAGGAATATTCAGATAGTCTCACGAGGCCCATCTTCAAAAACAGCACACAGCACAGCAGGGCTGCCAGGGCTCATCACTGGAAGGTTCACAGCCAACATTCAACCAATATACATCTTGCACCTACAGGCACTGAATAAATTCCAAGCCTAGCTAACTAGTGCCTTCCAGCCATCCTTGCTTTCACTGGACACAATAAGCCAGGCAAATTTGAGGACTCTAGCCAGGCATGGAATTCCCTATTCTGGCATTTGAGGGCAAATTATTCTGAGCATGGAGGAAGCAGAGCCAAGGAACTACTGGAATTGGTCAAAGGAAGAACTAGGGTATGCATCCAGAGTCTAAACTAGCTTAGGCAATCTCATTTGAACTCCCAAGAGAGGGCAATGCATGCGGAAAGGCTCTTGCTATGGTGTAAGGAGGTAGGAGGTTGTTTGGGGTATGCTCACTTATGGGAGCCATCCCAGGCAGAGGCTGCTCTCATCACATTACAAAAGGCCCACATGTCTCTGTCCTTCAGGGACTCTGGCCCCTGTGGAGGGCTTAGACTCTTTGAAGAGAAGCCACAGACAGAAGATGTTTCCACAATTACGGTAGCTATCCCTTTACTTTAGCACTGAGAGAGTAACGGAGCATGCCAGCAACACCTGCTGCCAGCTTCCTTCTGGCTCCTGAAGCCAATGCCTTTAGAGCCAGGTCATCCTCCTGCACAGAGAGTAACCCTTGACACCTTCCTTAGTTGCATCTCATTTTCTTGGTAATCTTCTACAAGTATTAATTATAAAATAAATCATTAGGATCTATTTCCTCAAAAGAATATAAGCTCCTGTCTGGGCACAATGGCTCACACCTGTAATCCCAGCACTTTGGGAGGCCATGGGGAATGGATCTCTCGAGCCCAGGAATTCAAGACCAGCCTGGGCAACATAGCCAAATCCAGACTTTCCAAAATACACAAAAATTAGCTGGTCATGGTGATATGTGCCTGTAGTTCCAGCTACTACAGAGGCTGAGGTGGGAGAATTGCCTGAGCCCAGGCAATTTGAGGTTACAGTGAGCTGTGATCATGCCGCTGCACTCTACTGTGGGCAATGGAGAGAAAAACTATCCCAAAAAAAAAAAAAAAAGAAGAAGGAAAGAAAGGAAGGAAGGGAGGGAGAGAGGGAGGGAGGGAGTAGGGGAGGAAAAGAGAAGAATATAAGCTTCCTTGGTAGAATATAATCTCTCTTGCTTTGATTTCAAATATAGAAGTACAGAGACAAAGAGACTTTTTTTCTCTTTTATTTATTGTTGTATGTTCAATACCTAGAACAGTGTCTGGTATATAAGAGTACACAATAAATATTTATAAAATGAGTCAATAAAAGAAACTTTTTCAAAAAGAAGTGTGTGACAGGTAGGTCACACATGTACTTTAAGAAATGTATACAGATGTAAAAATTTTGTCAAATTACAGGAGTAAATTCCTAGCAAAAAAGTGTAGTAACCCTCTGCAATGAACCAAATATCCATCAACACATCAAGAGGTTAGCTCCTAAGTAAAATAACCAATATGCTTAAGCAAAATTTTTAATATATTCACAAATGGCTGATGTAATGGGCAGCTGAATTATAAGAGATTTGCAGACTAGTGTGAGATCAGGAGATTTTATTAGATCTAGCAACCTCTATGACTGTAGAGGGAAAAGTGTGTTTCTTATCCCTGTAGCTCTACCCACTCGGCAAGGTTTGGTGGAGTCCTTCAGATAACTGTCTTTTCAGCCACCATGCTGTCCCTTCTTAGTTCTCACTGTTTCGCTGCAGGCAAACTTGACATGGGGCCTGCATCCCCACTACGCTTGTCAGAAATAACTTGTGGCATCATAAACTATCATATGGTAGAACATCTGGTGCTGATTGCAGCCTAGAGAAACATACAGATGTGGTGACCAGCAACTCACATGGCAATTGCTTCAATTATTTAATCACATATGGGTAGAATGCCTTGTGAGGTTTTCAAAATGCATTACTTGAACACCTATGTGCATATAGAGAGGGTAGCCTCATGCATGCTGTGATAACCACTGAAGCATATCACTCTTAGTCACAGAGGAAAAGATATTATCATGTGATATACTCATCTAATTAGTAGTACATGTCAATTACATTGGTGTTTTGCCTGAAAGTCAGGTTGAAATTTTATGCTTGCTGTGGAGTGGCAGACATATTTTCCCTTGGGTTACCACAGGAAAAGTGCCAAGAAGTGCATTTTGATTAGTATGCTGTATTCATTCATGGGCTTGCTTTCCAAGGCTTTCATTTCTTTTAAGTAAACTGGTATGTAGAAAATTTTGCAAAAACCAAGACTTCTTAGAAAGTTCATTTGCTGATTCATAAGATGGTAATACTAGGTGTTAGAATCAATGAAATCACACTTGCATGTTGCGTAAGAACATATTAGGTGAGCATATTTTTGTGCTGCTAATATTATTATGCTTGTCAATGTTTATTTTCAAAGATTGCATTTTCAGTTTAACTTTTAATTTAGGTCAAAGATGAGGATGTCAAATCTAAAGAGATTGACAGAGAATTGAAGACAGTTAATGACATACAAACTAATGATTGCAAGGTTATACAAAGCAATGGTAAATCAGTTGTCAAAATGAACTTTCTTGGAGCTCTCCAAAATTATAGTGACCCAGTTCCTAAGATATAGGTTGTAACTTGTCCATTCATTCAGCAAACACTTATTAAAGGGTCATTACATGCAAGATACTGTATTCAAAAATGAAGAAACTATACTCTCAAAGAGCATTTAGTCATGTGGAAATAAGAAGCAAACACATTTACCCAAGGAACTTCAGAAAAATCTCAGCCTGGCCAATATGGTGAAACCCCGTCTCTACTAAAAATACAAAAAAGTTAGCCAGGAGTGGTGGCACACACCTGTAGTCCCAGCTACTTGGGAGGCTGAGGCAGGAGAATTGCTTGAGCTCTGGAGGCAGAAGTTGCAGTGAGCAGAGATTGTGCTACTGACTCCAGCCTGAGCGAGTCTCTATCTCAAAAAAAAAAAAAAAAAAAAAAAAAAAAAAGTTCATGGCTAAATGGGTGAGTTGTTTAATACAAAATGTTTGCTAAATATTTTAATGAACTCCTAACTTATCAAAAATGTAATTTGTAAAAGACTGAGTAGAGACCATTGCTTCCACTTTTATTGTAGGACAGCTTCTTTGAGAAAAAATGATGAATTGCTTTCTTTTGCCTTATCTTTCCCACTTTCCTCCCCCCAAATTTGAATTTACAGGGCACTTTTTTTTTTTCAACCTTAATTTGTAGTTTCTGATTGTCAATTTCATATAGCCTATGCTTGTGGCATCACAAATCTCTTCCCATGGAGAAAGTGGCTTGTGATGTCTTAATTAAATGCACTGTGAGGTTTGAACATTTCTAGAATAAATAATCATCCTGAGAGCCCATGTAAATACGTGAAAATAAAACATGTTGTGCCTAACTGAATAAATTATAGGCAAAAATGAGAGATAACATGTAAAAGACAGATAATACCATCACTTTTCTTACAATTAGTGCAACCACATTTATTCAACATTTCATATGAACAAGAATAAAGACATTAAATATTGCTGTGTTGCATGTGCCCCCAGTGAACATTTACTCCACTTATAAATTCCTAATTCACTGATATTCCCAGGACTTGTTTTCTGAATCATCATTTATTTAGATTCCCTTTGAAAAAAAAAAAATATGGTGGAGTACATTTCTATAGCAGTGGGGGATATAATAAGTATTACATAAAATTTTTGTCAATTAAATTGGTGAAATTCATCTTATCTGTTTGACAACTCATTTTTCAGTTTTGCATCTTTAAGATAAGTATACTAGCTATAAGCAGAAACACAGACAGTGGTTCCCTCCAGCTAAGTTGTCATTAAAATGAGCCAACCTGTCTGATGAAGAGATATTTTTATAAACCGCTGAAATTTTGCAAAACCTTAATTTCCATTAATTTAATTATTACAAAGTTCCCTTTTAATAATTGTAAATAAAATGAGGATCTTCAAAATGACATGGGCTAGAGTGCCTATTTTTCAAACTTGGGATTCCAGAAAGTTCCAAGGATTAAAATGTAGTCATTCATTTTGCAGCTTTTTAATTAAATCTCAGCTCTGTGTATCTGTATATGGTCTGAAAAGCTCCAGATCTATACATAATCAAGATCACCTGACTGAAGAATGGGCCAATTGTAGCCAAATAAAGATTCCAACAGTGGAAAGCTAATGCCCTCCTTGTTGAAAGCATATAATCATTTTGAAGTATCTTCTTCTTCTTCTTCTTTTTTTTTTTTTTTTTTTTAAGGAGAATGTCAAAAAAGCAGAGTCTAATTTTTATGTGCCTGGGAGTAGCTATCTAAGCTTCAGGCAATACAAACGCTGCTATTACTGGGGAGTAAAAGCTCTGCATAATTAACAAACATCATCAGCCTTACAGTTCCTGTAGAATGCGGTAAGTTCCTTGCCTGAAGGCTGCTCTCATCCTAGTAAGTCTGTTTACCCTGTCCAAGATTAGATTAGTTTAATTATTATGAAAAAGACTGCTAAGATCTTACAGCGTAATTATGCAAATGTTTCTAAATGTTCACAAAAGTAATTTATTTATTTGGAGATAAATGAATCTGTTTTGTCATAAAACAGATTGCAGTCCTGGCAATGTACAAGCAGGGTTATGTAGCCTTGGGCAAATCTTTCACCACAAATATCAGTGGGATCCCTAGATTACAACATTTAAAAATACATAAATGTTTTTAGCAGGTTTTTATTGTTTTTGTAAATTATAGTAATCCCAGAAAGAACTATCACAGGTTTAATACTCACCAACCTTGTTATGAAAACATGGTTTCTCAGCAGAAGCATTAAAAAGATGCTAACAGCTAAAACATTCCTGGTAGACCTATTAAGGTACACCTGTTTTATTATGCTTCAGAGCAGATACATTCACAATTCTGTTGTTTGTTTCCCTCTTCCTTGTAGTATCATAGTTTAAGTAACTAATAAAAGAAAATGCTGGAAATAGTTGGAAGAATATATGTGTAGATCATATTATCTATATTACTTTTACCCCTAAAAATTGTATTACATTGGAATAAGTTAAACTAATACCTCTATCTGAAAATGACTTCTAAATAAAAATACATTGACAGATAATTTAGCTGAAGCTTGCAAACTTGGAAACACACACTTTAATCCTACCGAGTCTTTTTGTTACAAATATCAATAACATCTTTAAATAGTCATGTCTACTTAATCCTACTGAGGTTAATTTTCTAAAGCTTCAAACTTTGATATTAGAAAACTTTTGCAAATTTGCAAAGTTTAAGAATCTTTAGCAAAAACAAATATTCAATGGGCTAGGTAGTTGATTAGGGAAATGTAGTGGATATATATTGTTCTTGCTTGCCTGGCATTTGTTATTTCTTCCCCTAAAAATAGAGCCCATATAGCCTGGGGGTAATTCATTCTCTAGGTTTGATTAAGTAGGGAATAGACTTTAACTCCCTTCCCTCCTACCACAAGATAATCACATGATCAAGCCAATTCTAGGACTTGCCTGCTACAAGCTATCGAGAAATTATGATAATAGGACAGGTGCAGTGGCTCACGCCTAAAATCCCAGCACTTTTGGAGGCCAAGGCCGGTGGATCACCTGAAATCGGGAGTTCTAGATCAGCCTGACCAACATGGAGAAACCCTGTCTCTACTAAAAATACAACAACAAAAAAAAAAATTAGCAGAGCATGGTGGCGGATGCCTGTAATCCCAGCTACTCTGGAGGCTGAGACAGGAGAACCACTTGAACCTGGGAGGTGGAGGTTGCAGTGAGCTGAGATCTCGCCATTGCACTCCAGCCTGGGCAACAAGAGCAAAACTCCATCTCAAAAAAAAAAAAAAAAAAAAAAAAGAAAAGAAATGATGATAATAATGATGATGTTGATGATGATGATGATAATGACAATAGAATAGCAAGAGTTGCAATATAAAAGCCATCATTGATTGGGTGCTTTCTATGTGTTGGACACTGTGATCAGCTCTTGCATTAATCTCATTTAATCCTCAACTCCATTTACCCTGCAACTGGAAAGCTATTAGGAGTTGGGACATGAGCTATCAATAACTGGATACAGACCATATAGGGAGAACCTGTCAAAAAGATGGAGCACTGAAGACATTACTTAAGGACAAACACAACCTATTTCTGAACTAGATTTGTCATTTGCAATTAGAAATCATAATGTCATGAATACTGTGTACAAGTAACAAACTCTAAAATAGAGTTAGCCATAGTTAGCCATGCCATGAAGAGCCATGTCCTGACCAGAAGACACGATGCACATAAACTAGAGAACTCCTGAACTTAGAAATAAATGCAGAATTCAAACAGTACACTGGAGAAAGGGGAGAATATATTTCAGAGTCTATATTGATGAAGTTATTGTGTGGTATGTATTTAAAAGTATATACATGGCCAGGCATGGTGACACATGCCTATAATGACAGCACTTTGGGAGGCCGAGGCAGACTCACTTGAGACCAGGAGTTTGAGACCAGCCTCGAGACCACAGATGGTGAAACCCCACCTCTACTAAAAATACAAAAACCAGCCAGGCGTGGTGGTATGTGCCTGTAGTTCCAGCTATTCAAGAGACTTAGAAAGGAGGATTGCTTGAGTCCAGGAGGTGGAGGCTGCAGTGAACAGAGACTACACTACTTGCACTCCAGTCTGGGTGACAAAGCAAGGCCCTGTTACAAAAATAAAAGAAAATAAAGTATAGATGTAAGAAAAAAAGAAGGAGGTACATATATGCTGGATAATCAACAGTGAAATGCAAAGAAATATGTTGAGGATCCCAGCATCTCTTTCCACTTCCTTAGTAAACAACATGCAGCTTTCATGTGGGGTCCTGATTCCATGTTTCAGTGCAAAAACAGATAGCCCTGTTTCCTTGCACCCCTGCAAAGAGGCAGGCATACAACCTAATTTAGACCAGTCAGATTATTCATCAGAAATTATCTGCCCAATCAATCAAGTAGGGAAAACTTTGTTTTTCAGCTGAAATTAAGCTGACTTCATGTGGGTCTTTAGGGTGACAGGTGGTATATGCTATGACTCTCTTGTCCCATTATAAAAATGCTTGTCGGGAAGAGAAGCAGTTGGCAGAGGAAAGTCTTGAGCATCTGAGTCTAGCCATGGCTGAAAAGAGTTTAACCCTGGACTTTTCAGATATCTGAGTAAAAAAAATTCCTTTTTCAGCTTAAGCCAGTTGGAGTTTGATTCCTCTCACTCATAACCAAAGTCCTGATGTGAAGAAGTTCAAAATTCCAATGAAATGACCTAGATATCAACATCTATTTTTCCACTCTATTTATGTTTGTAAACATTGCTATTAAATGCACTTTGTTTTTAAAAGTGTGACTTATGTTCATTTCAACTAAGGGTCCTCAACACAGTAAATCAAAATTTTGTCAACTTTACTTAAATCCACTATTCCTTTTGGACCCTGAGGAACATGGTGGCCGCTCCCTTTTAGGGCCTTGGTCAAAAAGCTGTACTACCAGTCTTCTTCATTTCCTGTGCCTTTAATGCTAATGGAGGATAAATCTCAACAGGAAAAGAATGGGGCCTACATAAATATAAGGGTATATTTCTTCCAGACAGGGGCTCTGTTAAAGGAGAATATAGTTTATTAGAAAGAGGTATATTAGAAATAATGCAGTTTTGACTTGGGTGTGTGTTTAAATTAACTGCTATTTAAATAAGCAGGACAATGGGTCCACAGAGAGATTCTATCTGAAGTTCTCTTGTGTATTAAATGAATGGCATGAATGATGAGTTTAACAGGCTTCTCTGATATCACCATTATGTTGGTTATTGAAGCCATTAGAAGCTGTTTTCTTTCAGTTAAATGATCATATCTCCAGTGCACCTGCTTTATAATTATTCATTTGGAGCAAGATCATTAACATATTCCTTAAATCAGTTATAGGCAATTTGACTTGACATTAACATTTTTTTGTTCTTTATAACAAATTAATGAGATATATACATATAGTTGCACAGAAATTCTATACAATTCAAATAGGCTACAAAAGATCTACAATTTGTGTGACTTGCTTATTTTCATATAACTAATGATTGAGGCTTATTGGTTATGACATTTAAAAAAATTTCTGAAATAATGGAAAAATAATTGCAATGGACAGATTAATGTAGACTTCTCTTTCAGTTTGAGTCAAGAGCAGAATATTACAGCTCTTAGCACATTCCCTGGCACACAGTAAGCAAGCAGCTAATGATTATATTAACAATAATATGCTCAGTTTTATGGGGGTAGAGAAACATAAGATATATTTTTCCCTCAAAGAATTTATAAACTAGTATAGAAATCATACCAAAAGGCATTCAAAAATCTAATTTTTAAATAATGCAAATGCTTATCTACTTTGCATTCATTTCTTATTATATGCCAGGCATTATCCTAAATGTTTCACTTAGGTATATTAATTAATCTTCATAATACATCTACAAGATTGGTACTATTAATATCTCCAGTTCATATACAAAGAACATGAGACACAGAGAAGTTAAGTAACTTAGTTAAAGTTGCATAGCTAGAAAGCAACCAAGCTAAGATTTGATTTGAGGCACTGGACTCGAGCACAGTTAACTTCACCAACTGCCTCTTCAAGTGTGGAGGCCAACTGCCTAAGGTAGTGGTTCTAAGCTTTACATGAGCATCAGAATCTGTAAGACTTGCTAAAACACAGATGGAAGAGCTGAACATCCCAGAGTTTCTGATCAGCAGGTCTGAGTTGAGGCTAAACATCTGTATTTTCTAAGTGTCCCAGGTGATGTAGATGCTGCTGGTCCTGGAACAAGGCTTTGAGAACCACTGGCCTAAGGTAATGTAGCAGGAGAAGAGGAAACAGAAGTTCATCATTATGGGGTTTTGAACTTCCTTACATGCCTTTAGTCTGTTGATACATTGGACTAATGGGACCTTGATTGGGACTGCAGAGTCTTTGAAATGGAAAAGTCAATCTCCTCTGCTTCCCGGACAGTATTATTTTGACTTCTTCCCAGACTTTAATGTCCATTCCAAGAGTTACAGCAAAATAAAAGCCATGGCTTTTATGAGATTACTTATTTGAAAAGGGGTAGCTTTTATAATTATGAAACAGGACCACACTTATACAAGAATGGGTTTGTGTATTTATAGAAAGGTGGAAACAGGTAATCAGTAGGTTAGGTTACTGATAAGTGAAAGCCTTTCTATGAGATAATTTCCAAGAAAGAACCTCTATATTCATTTATTCATTCAACAGATATTTATTGATATCTATTATGTACTGGGTTTATCATTAATAAAATATAGTTCTTACCCTCATGAAATGTACATTCTAGGAAGAAGAAACTGGTAATAAACAAACATAAATTTATAGTATGTTGGTGCTAATAAGTGCTATAAAGAAAAAATAAATCAGAGCAAGAGGTGGGAGTCTATTAAACAGGAAATCAAAGAATGCTTCTCTTATAAAGTAACGTCTGAGAGAGACCCAAATGAAGTGAGGAAGTGAGCCATACAGAAAGCTAGGAATGGAAGCTTTCTAAGTTGCTAGGAATAAGAGCTTTCTAAGCAAAAACATCCCTAAGGCAGGATAATTGCCTCTTAGAGAATAAGCAAGAAGACTAAGGTACAATGGAGGAGATAAAATCGGGAAATTAGCCAGAATAAGAGAATCATGACTTGTAGACCAAGGTAAGGACTTTGAATTTTATTCTGAGTGAAACAATAAACCACTCAAATGTTTTTAATGGATCAGATCACTCTGCCCTTGCTATGGAGCATAAATTAGAAAACAAAGTGAATAAGAAGAGAGCCTAGATAGGGAAATCTTGCAAATATCCAGGCAAGAGATGATGACTTAGGATGGTAGCGAAAAACAGAAATATTTGAATCCTGAAAATATTTTTGTTAGAACCAACAGAATTTATTGATGGATTTAATGTTCCATGTTAATTAAAATTATGAAAAACTTGGAAAATAAAGCAAGAGTTGGATGGCATATCCTTTCAATGTTTTATGGGGGCAAAGGCCCACTTAAATGTAATCTCAGTGTAAGAACCTTCTTTCGATTAAACGGGCCAGCTTTGGTAAAGTTAACAGGATAATATGTAGACTTCTGTCCAATATATGTTAAAATAACCATTGTCTGGTAAAAAAGATAACCCCCAAATTATACTTTATTGCTCTTTGGGATACTAACCAGTTTTATATCTAACATAGCAATCTTTTTCTGATATTTATCTCTTAGTTAACAAGCTTATAAATACATCTTACTGGTTCCCTCTTTAATGTATCTTTGCCATGTATTTATTTTGTACTTGCATGACAGCTATGCTTTCTACTATGGAAAGTTATACTTCAACATGGGTGAGAGAAAGAAGAAAGTCAAGGATGACACCAGGTTATTGTCTGAGCATTCAAAAGAAAGAAGTTGGGAAAGGATGCTTGTGAAGCAGCATGGGGTAGAGGATGAGCATGGAGAGTTTGATTTTAGTCATTTGCAATCTTTTCTTTCTTTTCTTTTCTCTTTTCTCCTCTTCCCCTCCCCTCCTCTCCTCTCCTTTTTTTTCTTCTCTTTTTTCTTTTTTGAGACAGAGTCTCACCGGGTTACCAAGGCTGGAGTGCTCCACCTCCTGGGCTAAGTGATTCTTCTGCCTCAGCCTCTCTAGTAGCTGGGATTACAGGTGTACACCACCACACCTGGCTAATTTTTGTATTTTTAATAGAGATAGGGTTTCACCATGTTGGTAAGGCTGGTCTCAAAGTCCTGACCTCAAGTGATCTGCCCACCTCGGCCTCCCAAAGTGCTAGGATTACAGCAGGAGCCACTGTGCCCAGCCGAGTCATTTACATTTTTATACGGGAGTCATTCAGTAGGCAAATCAAGTTTTCAGGCTAGGGGTTACTTTACAAGAGAAGTGTTCTCTGATTTTCTATTTAATAAACTCCCACCCCCTGCCCTGATTTAGAAAAACAGAGCAATGGCTGGAAAGAGATGTGAGTTCAATGAGAGACAGTGCCACGTGTTTGCAAACCAGAGGCAATTATCATGTAGAGGGAAAACAATGCAGGAGTGAAGTTTTTGAGTAAGTTAGAGGAAAACTCAAGTGGCTTCAGATAAAATGACTAGTAGTTAATGTGCCTAACCAGATGGATGGTAAAATACAAGGATCTAGGTGCAAGGCATATGGCAAACCAAATAATAGCAACAATTGGAAAGTTTTTCTGATTGCTTCTATTTTGTCAGTGAAACAAAAAATAAGTCATTGTCTGATACTGTGGAGAAGGAAGAGGTGTCAGAGATTTGAAATGAAAGGAAGAGGTATGAAAGCTTGTCTAAGGAAAAATGGGAATGTCCAGGGCAATGTCAAATAGAATTGTCTATTATGTAGCACTAAAGGTCCACTTAGGTTTTGTGGTCAAGAATTTAATGAGAGATCACATTATGATAATGTGTATCAATGATGGTATGGTTTCCTTTGACAACACTCAGCTATGTATAGATACAAGAACCATATAGTTTAAGAATTGGAAGTAACTAGAGTTGGGATTGTGTTGAGAAGATATTATTTGGTAAAAAACTAGCAATGGAATTCATTCAAAGAGGTATTGCTAAATGTAGAGTATAGAATCCAAGGTTGGTAAAAAGATAGTGACATTGGATAAGCTCATAGAGTTAATAGTCTAGAGGTCCTGGTGGTGTGAAAGAATAAAAACCTTATTAGGCATATACATATATACATATATATGGCTACAATATTAAGTCAATATTTGTAGTCAAATACTAACTTAGGACTGTAAAATATACAGTATAGCTCTACAAGAAAAATACAATACAGTACAAAATGTACAGCTTTGTATGCTTTCTCAAGAGTTCTCTCATTCTGACAAAGTTTTTCCATTCATCTCTTAAAGTAGAGCTAACTGAATAGGAAAGGAAATATGTGTGGAAATGTAGAAATGGGTGTATAATGGAAAAAAAAAAGTGGGGGGGATCTCCAATTTAAAGGAGTTCCTGAGGGCCTATGGGCTCAGAATAAAACAGATCATCCATTGGGGGCATAAGAAGAGCAATTTACCTCAAATAGCATTTGAGTCATGACCATTGCCCCTTCTGGGTGGGCAATGAGATTCTCTTTCCTGTGACTTCCCCTGGCACCGAGTACAGTGCTAATTATTTTTAATAGGTTATTAACCAACAAGGGCAGAAAACAAAGGAAAAAACTTTTGCCATGGTCATTTTCTTTTTAAAAAAAAAATTTACTCCTGCTTCAATTTGTTAAAGCAAGGGCCAGTAATAGGGCATAGAATTTCCAATTACAGCACAAGATCACTCTTTAAACTCTGTATTCTCACACAATTTCTTTAGAAAGTGATATTTTAGAGATAAGAAAATGAGGTACATATATTTGTACTATTAACTTAAATAAGACCAATGCACAGTAGTTCCATAGAATTTTTCTAATATTGCTATTCAAAAAATTACCCCTGGCTAATATTTTAAACCTGATCATTTAAGAACCCCATAATATCACCGTTTTAAGTTTACTAGTGTATCAGGCAATAAAAATATTTACAAAGTCAGAGGCAGAATTAGCCTACACTGGGTTGTATGTGAAGATGATTTTTTAAGAGACAAGTTTATTTTTCTTTTTTTTTCAGCATCACTAATATAGTTTTGAAAATTTATCTTTAAATTTGAAAATGTGGAGGGAAACAAAACTTCCACGTGATGTTCTAAATTTTAGCTTTTCTTATTTCTACAGAGCAATATTGTCTAACTAAGAATAGTATATCGATATTAGAACAAACAAGCTAGTACAGTGGCCCAGCCCTTTTCTAGGTGGATTCACATCACATGGAATGATGATGTCAGAAAGTGTGCTCAGTCCCATACACCTCCCTATCCTTTCTATGAGTTACATGGAAAGCCCCACTTTTGGAGACTCTCCAGGTTCAAATTTTGCCTCACAGAGGTAGGTCAAGGTGAGCTGGATAGATGGCAATTTTCCAAGAGTCCTCTCTCAAGTACCATTTGCCACATATGATGCTCCCTACTACTAGAGTTCCTCTAGAGGAAGACCTCTGTGAGCTGAGAGCCAAGTCCCTGAAAATGCAAAAAGACAAAAGGCCAAATGCTGAAGACCATGTCATGAACCCTGAATGCTTGAGCAACAAGAAAGCAAGGATCTGAGGCTGAGCTATAACCACATTCATGTGGAGCCTAGACTAGAGCTCACCAGAGGGTCTTGACAGACTTTATGTTAGCAATATTCAGCATATGGAAAAATATACCCATTATAAAATTTTAAAAATAGTAAAAAGTATACTTGCAACAATGTGCTCCTAAAATTTTAAAGAACTGCATTTTATTCTTCTTAGAAAAATAATGTTTTTTGAAGTAAAAACAGAAAATGGCAAAAAGAAGGAAAAATAATTTGATATCCTACCACCAAGAGATACATACATGTATATTTTCCTAAAAAACTGGAGTTATTTAATGACAATGTTTGATCTTGACTTTGTTGCTTAATATATCTAGAATCCCATTTTGAAGTATTATTCATCTATTAATATATTACATGTTACCTTAATGCTGACTAAATCAAGGTATTCAGTCTATTTCATTAACACTTTATTGTTAAATATTTGGATCATTGCATTATTGTCATGCACATCTGCAATAGCTTCTGACACCAACTCTCTGGAGAGGTCAAATTTCACTGGTTAAGGTCGCAGTTCTTCACAAGACTGCCCTTACTCAGACACCACAAGCCACAAATTTGGGGGCCTCCAGACCACTTTCTTTCTAACCAATTGGCTGTAATTTGAGAGTTCTCACTCTCCCCTCAGGTTCCACAATTCCCTAGAATGATTCACAGAACTCAGAAAAGCGTTATGTTTCTTATTATAGTTTTATTATAGCAAAAGAACACAAATTGGTACCAGCCAAAGAGAGGCATAAGGCAAATTCCAGCAGGGTTCCAAACACAAAGCTTTCATTGTCCTCAGGGATGCATTACCCTCCTGGCACATCAATGTGTAACAATACATAGTGCTGCTGATCACCTAAGCTCACCTAAGCTTTAGTGTCAGAGTTTACTGAGGTTTCATTTCTAGGTATAATTGCTTGAATAAATGACCATGCAGTTAAACTCAATCTCTAGTCCCCACTCCCGATCAAAGGATGTCAGGCTGACATCACGTAGCTCAAAATCTCAACCCTTTAATTTCATGGTTCATCTTTCTGTTATAGTCAGCCCCCCATCCTGAGTCATTTCACAATTTGATAGGTGCAAAATGGTATTTCACCATGATTGTACTTTGTATGTTTTGATTACTAGTGAGTTGAAACATCTCTTCATACCTTGTTAACCATTTAGTTTCCGCCTTTGAATTGCAAGCTAATATCCTTGCCTATTTTTTGACGCAATCTGGATTTTCAGATGTTCTTTTGTATATTTTAAGTATTTATCTCTTGTTTTTAGACATTACTAATATCTTTTTTTAACTACTTGTGCTTTTGTTTAAAGTGTCTTTCATTGAACAGAGATCTTTAATCTGATATAGTTAAATAAATTATTTCTCCTTTACGATTTGCACTTTTGCAGCTGTCTGTATGAAGTCTTTTCTTTCTTGAAGGTTGTGAGGGTATTTCACATTTTTTTCTATTAATTTTATAATTTTCTTTTTTCACACTTAGGTGTTTAATCCATATGGAGTGAACCTTTGATCTGTTGTAAGAAAGAGATTTAAACTTTCCCAACCACATTGTGTACCAGTTTTTCCAATACTAACATCTAAATGATTTATTCTTTCTCCATCAGTTTATATTGTTACCCTTACATGTCAGTTCTTACATATATTAATTTGTTTTTGAGTTCTCTATTCCTGATACGATTTGACTGTGTCTCCACCCAAAATTTCATCTTGAATTGTAATCCAAATTGTAATCCCCACATGTTGGAGGCAGGCACTTGTGGGAGGTGATTAGATGATGGGGGCAGTTCCCCCATACTGTTTTCATGATAGTGAGCAAGTTGTCATGAGATATGATGATTTTATAAGCGACTTTTCCCCGCTTCACTCTGCACATCTCTGTCGTGCCACCGTATGAAGAAGGTCGTGTTGGCTTCCCATTGTGCCATGATTGTAAGTTTCCTGAGGCTTCCCCAGCCCTGTGGAACTGTGAGTCAATTAAAACCTCTTTTCTTTATGAATTACCCAGGCTTGGGTAGTTCTTTATAGCAGTGTAAGAATGAACTAATACAGTAAATTTGTACTGACACCTGCTATAAGGATACCTGAAAATGTGGAAGTGGCTTTGTAACAGGGTAAAAGGCAGAGGTTGGAACAGTTTGGAAGGCTCAGAAGAAGACAGAAAAATGTGGAAGAGTTGGAACTTTCTAGAGATTTGTTGAATGGCTTTGACCAAGATGCTGATAGTGATATAAACAATGAAGTCTAGGTTGAGGTGATCTCAGAGGGAGATGAGAAACTTGTTGGGAATTGGAGTAAAGGTCACTCTTGCTATGCTTTAACAAAGAGTCTAGCAACATTTTGTCCCCCGCAGTAGAGATCTGTGGAACATTAAACTTGAGAGAGAGTATTTAGGCAATGTGGTGAAAGAAATTTCTAAGTGGCAAAGCTTTCAAGTGGAAGCAGAGTACAAAAGTTTGGAAAATTTGCAGCCTAATGATGCAATAGAAAAGAAAATTCCTTTTTCTGGGGTGAAATTCAAGCCCTCTGCAGAAGTTTGCATAACTAACAAGGAGCCAAATGTTAATCACCAAGACAATGGGGAAAATGTCTCCAAGGCATGTCAGAGACTTTCATGGCAGCCCCTCCATCATAGGTCTGGAGATCTAGGAGGGAAAAATGGTTTCCTGGGCTAGGTTCAGGGGACCCATGCTTTGTGCAGCCTTGGGGCATGGTGCCCTGAGTCCTAGCTGCTACAGCTCCAGCTTTGGGTTAAAGGGACCAAGGTAAAGCTCTGGCCATTGCTTCTGAGGGTGCAAGCCCCAAGCCTTGGTAGCTTTCACATGGTGTTGAGCCTGTGTGTATACAGAAGTCAAGAAGTGAGGTTTGGAAATCTCTGCCTAGATTTCAGAAGATGTATGGAAATACCTGGAAGTTCACACAGAAGATTGAGGCAGGGGCAGAGCCCTCTTGGATAACCTCTGCTAGGACAGCATGGAAGGGAAATTTGAGGTCATAGCCCCCACAGAAAGTCCTCACTGGCACATTGCCTGGTGGATCTGTGAGAAGAGGGCCACTGTCCTCCAGACCCCAGAATAGTAGATTCACCAGCAGCTTGCACCATGTAACTGGAAAAGCCACAGACACTCAATGCCAGCCCATGAAAATAACTGGGAGTGGGGCCTGTGCCCTGCAAAACCACAAGTTCAGAGCTTCCCAATGCTGTGGGAGCCCACCTCTTGCATCAGTGTGAGCTGGATGTGAGACATAGAGCCAAAGGAAATCATTTTGGAACTTTAAGATCTCATGACTCCCCTGCTGGATTTTGATCTTGTATGGTACCTGTAGCCCCTTTGTTTTGGCCAATTTCTCCTATTTGGAACAGGTGTATTTACCCAATGCCTGTACCTCCATTGTACCTAGAAAGTAACTAACTTGCTTTTGATTTCATAGGCGCATAAGTGGAAGGGTCTTGCCTCTCGTCTCAGATGAGCCTTTGGAGTTGGACTTTTGAGATAATGCTGGAATGACTTAAGAATTTGGGGGGACTCTTAGAAAGACACTATTGTGTTTTGAAATGTGAGGACATGAGATTTGGGAGGGACCAGGGGCAGAATGTTATGGTTTGGCAGTGTTCCCACCCAAAATCTCAACTTGAATTGTAATCCATATTATAATCTACATGTATTGCAGGTAGGACCTTGTGGGAGGTGATTATATCATGAGGTTGGTTCTCCCATGCTGTTCTCATGGTAGTGATTGAATTCTCATGAGATCTGATGGTTTTATAAGGGGCTTTTCTGCATTTCACTCTGCACTTCTCTCTCCGGTCACCATTTGAAGAATGTGTTTGCTTCCTTTTCTATCATGACTGTAACTTTCCCTGAGACCTCCCCAGCCCTGCAGAATTGTGAGTCAATTAAACCTCTTTTCTTTATAAATTATCCAGTCAGGCAGTTCTTTATAGCAGTATGAGAACAGACTAACATGATTTTATTTTTGGTCTATTGTGGTCAGTATTGTGCCTATGCTATAATTTTAGTATGTTTAACTACCTGAAAGTCAGTCATAATATATTTATATTTCTTCAAATCATTCTCCCGTAAAGATTCATTTATTACTTTGCAGTATGTTAGGTTGCTACTGCAAATGATGTATCATTTACTATATTTTCTAGCTAGTTATTGTCATTGTTATTGTCATAGAAGAAAACTATTAATTTCTGTTAGTTAGGCTTCTATTCAGCAAACTTGGTCAGTTTTCTCATCAGCACTAATAGCTTACCTGTTGGTCTCTCAGGTTATCTACATAGGTGACCAAATCACCAGTAAATAATGACAGTCTTATCTCTTCCCTTTCGATCTTTATGCCTCTCATTTACCCTTTCCAATTATATTACTGACATTGCTGTAATAAACACCCTGAAAGCTGAATTTTTGAGCATAATTCCTATTATTTTTATAGAACACACTCATAGAAGAGGATTTTTGAGTCAGAGAGTATTCTATTTTAAAGACTTTTCAAATATATTGTTAAAAGGTATAAAATGTTTTCCCAACAATAGTGTATTAAAATATTATTTTGGGGGTTTCTAACAATATCTAAGCTTATCTATTTTTAATTTTTATAATTTGATAATATTAAAGATATCTCCTTTTAAGTTGGTTTTTATTATTAAAAAATTAAATTTACTTTTAGGTATCAGGTATACAATGAATGTAATGAATAAAATAAATCAGAAAATATGTTAGCTTTTTATTTGTTAAAATGTTATTATGATATTAAATAAGGCAGTTAATATATTTAAATGTTGTATTGCTCACACCCAATTTTCTATTCTCTAAATGCACAAAGGATTCTTAATTTATATTTTCAATGTATTAAATTTCTGCTTTGTGTAAGTCATGATACTAGGCACAGTCAGGGATCAAAACTCTGAGAATCATGATCTTTGGTCTTAAGGAAATTCTAACAGGAAAAATTAAAGATAGGAATTGATATTTGCCAAAGGAGTCTCATAAGTAAATTCTATATAGTGTTGAAAGAGGTAAATACAGTCATATGCCATGTAAGGATACTTCTGTCAACTCTGGATGCATGTATGATGTTGAACCTATAAGACTATAATACCGTATTTTTACGTACCTTTTCTATGTTTGGATACACAAATACCACTGTGTTATAATTACCCATAGCATTCACTACAGTAACATGCTATAGAGCTATGTAGCCTAGGAGCAATAGGCTGTACCATATACCCTGCGTGTTCTGTACACCATCTAGGTTTATGTAAGTACACTGTATGATGCTAGCAAAATGTCAAAATCACCAAGCAATTTATTTCTCAGAATGTATTCCATATCACCAAGCACACACAACTATGATATAAAGTAAAAGAGTTTTAAATAATTCGATAAGAAGTGAAGGAAAGCTGAAAAATTCCAAGCAGGGAAACAAAATAATTCCAGCCACTTTTTTTTTTAAATGGAGTTTCACTCTGTTGCCAGGCTGGAGTGCAGTGGCATGATCTCAGCTCACTAAAACCTTGCCGCCTGTGTTCAAGTGATTCTCCTGCCTCAGCCACCCAAGTAGCTGGGATTTTAAATGTGAGCTCCAGTCACATTTAAAAGATCTTTATCTGTCAGGATATTTAGGATGAATTGAGAAAGGTCAAGAAAGTAACCTCAAGACAGATCAAGTGGTTGATAGAATATTTAGGCCAGAGAAAGAAGCAGTGATGGGTTGCATCAGTGAATTAGCAACAGAGGTGAAAAGACAGAAGATGAAATGCAGGTAAACTTGTCAGGATTTAGCATTGGCTGCATTTAGTGGCCTAAAGAATAGGGAATGGCTCCTACATTTTTAAGCTTGGGTTATTGGCAAGACAGTGGAGCCATTAACACAAAAGTATTAGAAATCCATGGCAAGAGTAGTCCAGTCTGAAGAGCTGAAAAATAAAATGTTTGACATGAAGCTGGAAGTGTGTGTGTGTGTGTGTGTGTGTGTGTGTGTGTCTGTCTGTCTTTCTAGCTCAGAGTGGAAGTAAAGACATGAATTTTGGCTGAGTGCCATGGCTCACGCCTATAATCCCAGCACTTTGTGATGCCAAGGCAGGCAGATTACCTGAGGCTAAAAGTTTGAGATCAGCCTGACCAACATGGCAAAACCCTGTGTCTACTAAAAATACAAAAAATAGCTGGGCATATTGACATGTACCTGTAGTTCCAGCTACTCTGGTGGCTGAAGCATAAGAATCACTTGAACCTGGTAGGCAGAAATTTCAGTGAGCAGAGATGGTGCCACTGCACTCCAGCCTGGGTAACACAGCCAGACTTTTTTTGTTTGTTTGTTTGCAGAAAGTGATTTATTTGGGGGGGGGGGGGCGGTGAAGAGAAACAGGAGGAAAGAGAAAGAAACAGCTAACTCTCATGCTGAGTGAGAGAATCCAGAAAGATGGAATCCAGGAGAGGAAAGCAGCTTCCACACTGAGTGGAAAGGAATAAAGAGAGATGGAGTTTAGGAGGGGAAGACAGGCTTCCAGAAGAGAGTGTGGAAGGGAACCCCAGAGGAGAAATCCAGGAAAGAGAAAGAT
The DNA here is from genome assembly GCF_009761245.1 of Sapajus apella. Lineage (NCBI taxonomy): Eukaryota > Metazoa > Chordata > Mammalia > Primates > Cebidae > Sapajus > Sapajus apella. The sequence continues at coordinate 19,740,251 of NW_022436944.1, read as the reverse complement.
GGTTTCCATGAGAGTGCTCATGGAAGGGGACCCAAACATGGAGTCCAAAGGGGTGTGGAAGGAGGGGACTTTTAACCTGGGAGGAACCCTCACCTTCTCCAAGAACCCTGGTCAATGAAAGGAGTTCCTTAGAACTTCCGCTGGAGTGATTGACTCTTAGTTTCTTCCCATGTCCGTGAAATTCAAACATAAACCATTAAATCTCCTGGATGGAGAGAGATGGGAGTGGGGCATGGCACTGGGAAATTCTTGCTCTTATAACTACGCCCCCTTCTGGACCCTGGAAAGAGAACACCTTCCCTCATTCCCTCCCTCTGAAGAGGAAAGCCCAACTTCTGTTGGAACACGGTGTTGGTCCTCTTTAACAACTTCCTGCTGAAACAGGGCATAGAAGGGACCCTGCAGTTGAGGTTTCCTTCAGAAGGGAGTCTTTCAGGGGTGCAGGTTGATCTAGAGGTCCACAATAGAGCTCACGAGCCAAGGACATCCAGGGTTCCAGCAGCAGGATTTTTTGTGACTTTATGATTTGGTTTACAAAATAGCAGCATTTTTCCTAGAAAGAGGCAGGTTCCCTTCCCACTATGAAAAGGATACTCATAGTTCAAGAGATAGCAAAGTTGAGGGTTATAGTCCTATTAATGCCAGGATATAAATTAGACATGAGTGGTTACTTCCCTGAGGATCTTGTTGGAAAAGCAGATGTAGATTTTCTAATGGCTTGCAGGGATATGAAGGGTTGTCTCCTGGAACTTCAGGCTGTGGAGTGGAGAGTCTGTGACTTTCCTCAGGGGGTATCCAAGGCTTCAGCAGAGTGTGATGAATCCATGAGTCTATTCCCACTACCTTAACTGCCATTGGAGTGGACAGAATGACTGAAAATGATCCTTCCCAGCATGGGCCTACAGAGGGAAAGTCTGAGGGGAGACAATTAACAAGCACCAAGTCTCCAGGGCAGGACAGAAATATTGGGAAGGCCACGCAGTGTCCAGGAGAAGATTGACTTCCTGGACCTCAATGGTCACCTTTATCTGGGGCTCTGTGAGGGTGACGGCTCATGCTGGTACTTGCTCTAGGAACCCTCAGTCCTGCCATTTGTTCATCTGGTCAGATAGCTCAGGCCCTGAGAACCACCATCCCCTGGGACAGTGTGCTTTCCAGTGATTCCCTTGGCACAGTGGGCATGGACGAGATGGTGGTCCACTCCTCTGGGGACAATTTCTTAGAAAATGTCCCTTCAGACTGCACTGGTAACAAGTTCTGCCAGACTGGTGGCTAACTGAAGCTTTTCCTTCATTTGAGCCCCTGGGGTCTGCTTGCCTGAAAGCCATGACTAAGGCTGAGCGTTCGTATTTCTTTCACCCTGTTCCTCCTGGTCTCTAGTATAAAACACTGAGGTTGCCTGGTTCAGTAATGATTCTAGGCTCTGCTCTGATCCTAAAGCCAGCTTCTGGAGCTTCCTCCTGATATCTGCTGCTGAATAGTAATAAACTCGTCCTTTCTTATTAACTGACCCTCTATGGAGTCTGGTGACAGGGGGTGTACTTCCTTAAGCCTCCCGCAATCATTCAAGGAAAACTGCTGGGTTTTCTTCCCTTCCCTTTGGGGTTATATTTTCCATTCGGCAGAGGGTAACTTGGCCATGCTGTTTGGCAGAGAAAAATAAGCCACTTCTTCTTTAAAGACAGTGTGCTAAATTGGTCCCAGTTTTCCAGTATACATTTTAATGGGGACCTGAGCTTGGGAATAGAAGCACCCATCTGAAATGGAACATAAGGGATGCCTGCATCCTCGGTTAAAGAAATTACAGCCGCTTCGACCTCAGGCATCCCCCAGGTAAAATGGGTACTGAAATGAAATGTCTTTCAGTCAGTACCCCGAAATTTCGTGTGCCCAAGATGCGTGATCCATCTTATCAGAGGGGCCCCCATGTACTGGATTCCAATCACAACCTACCAGTGTCATAGGACCACTCACTGCCTGCATGACCTCCAGTGACTACCACAGAGTCATGGAACGAGCGGAGCTGTTGGGTTGGGTAGTCACGTACCAAGGAGCCCCAACAGGACCAGTGAGGCTCAGGATATAGGTATCAATATTTCCCAGGAAAAGTCCAATTTACACAAGCCAGATTATAAAACTGCCCCAGCAGGGTGAACTTCCAAGGAGGGGCCGTTAGAGCACACAGCTCAAAGAAGCCAGGCAGGGAGTGGCTGGCGCTGGAATAATGCCCTCACAACCAGGGCCTCCTCTCCCCTAACCCATTTTCCATTGTAGGAAAATGCTCTTAAGATTGGGAGAGCTGCCATGGACTATTTGGCCCTGGAACTGGTTTAGCTACAATCTTCCAGAGGGAAGAGTTCTGCCAGAGAGAGAGCCAATCCTAAGCAAGATAAATTATACACCAAACACAAAGTCCCGTAGCTTCAGCTTTTGAATTTCCCCAAAAGACCTCAGCAATTCAAGACTGACCCCACCAGGGATTTGAACCAGCAGCCTTGCAGTTGCAGGCCCTACACCTTAACCAATTATGCAAATAGGTCACTTGTATTAAGGGAAGGCAGAAAGCGTTTTAAAGCCATAGTTTGAATGAGAATGCTGCACCCTGAGGTGGTGTGGCCTGACTAAAAGCCTGCGGGGCTGACGGCCAGCAGCTGTTTAGGCCGCTTCCTTTCCCCTTCCTTTCCCTCAGAGCCGCACACCAGCAGAAGGAAAAAGCCACTTACCGCATCAGTTTAAAAGCTGTGTTCCAGACTGCTGGGCCACCGTGACTTCCTCTGCCTCCGCGGCTTTCAGTCGCCATGTTGCCCCGCCAGAACCACCTGCACGCCTGGGTCACTTCCCGAGCTACTGGCCACACAGGGACCCATGTCCGGCAGGCGAATGCCCTGAAGAGTCTTTTTACCCCGCTGCCTGGGACTGCGGAATGCAGGAGAGGCCTGACAGAGCCAAGCGCCAGGCTGCCGCACTCTCTGGTCCCTCACAGGCTCCGGTTGTAGCTCGCCCCTCCCTGCTGTTTCCTCCAGCCCACGGCTGCGCACTGGGTTCCAGCCCACGGCTGCGCACTGGGTTCCACCCCGAGGCCAGGCTGTTACCCACCAGCAAGGAGCAAAAGGCCTTAGGGCCGTGCTCCCTGCTCTGCCCCACAGGCTCCCTCAGGTTTTGGTCCCAGAAATAATAGCTGAAGGATAGAGAAGGAGACGGAAAACAGAGAGAGAGCTTGAAGGTAAAAAAACTGCACTTTTAATTCTGACTGGGCTGCGTCGCTTAAGAGGGGGTGGGTCATGCCTCTGAGGCTCCGCTGCTCAGGTTCCGCTGCTCAGGTTCCGCGCTGCCCTGCCTGGCTGAGTCCACTTCAGGTGTTCTCAATGAGACAGGACAGAATGAGGTCGGTTTTATTCACAATTTTGAAGTCTTCTTCAGCTGCACCCGTTTCCTGACTGTACCCCTCTTGTGTACCCCTTTCCTGGCTGGCTTTCCCAAATGTAATGTTGGGGTTCAGGGTGCCCTCAGCTCCCCTGAGAGGATGTTTCTCCAGGTTCTTGGCCTCCTGCTCTCTCAAAAATGAGAGCAGGGACCACGGCACAGTGCACAGTAAATGCTGGACTCAAAAGTGTTTGTAGAAAGTGTTTTATTTAGAGAGAGAGAGAGAGAGAGAAAGAAACAGGAGGAGAGAGAAAGAAACAGCTCACTCTCCTGCTGAGTGAGAGAATCCGGAAAGATGGAATCCAGGATAGGAAAGCAGCTTCCACACTGAGTGGAAAGGAATAGAGGGAGATGCTGTTTAGAGGGGGAAGACAGGCTTCCAGAAGAGAGTGTGGAAAGGGACCCCAGAGGGGAAATCCAGGAAAGAGAAAGATGGCTTTCACGAGAGTGTTCATGGAAGGGGACCCAAACATGGGGTCCCCAGACTCTTTATCAATAAATTAGAAATAAGACATGAATTGGGAGTCATTTTCATAGAACCAAAGGTAAAGCGCCTATGGCCATGGTCAATCAGAAAGATAAGACAAAGCAAGTAAACAAAAGAGAGTTAAGATAGCAACTTCTTACGTGTTTATAAGTAAAAGCAGAGAAGACAGTAAAAAGGAAGGCAACCAATCAGAGTGGCAGGAGGAGAACTCAAAGACACAGGAACATGAAACCCAAGGGAGATAGAGATGAGAAGCACAGTTTGGTCAAAAGAATAAAATGCCATGACCAATTCGCAAGGGTGAAGACAAAGAACAGAATTGAATCCAATGCCTAAGGGGCATCAGTGACCATGAGAGAAAATCCAGTGTAGTTACAGGTCCTGAAGCCAGAAAGTATTCATCAGCCACAAGAAAGGGCAGGCAATGACAGCCAAGCATTCTAACTGTAGGTATGGTTGTAAAAACTCGAAGAGATATTAAGACAGTACCTCAAGAGAGTTGGGGAAAAGTTTCTTTACAGAAAAGGAAACCTGACATGCTTATAGATAGAGTAAATGGTGCCTTCGAAGACATAAAGGTTAAAGACACAAAGGAAAACCCTAATTAATGAAACAAAGCCTTGAAGCATGTAAGGGGTATTGGAGGAAATGTACAGATGAAGAATTAATCTTAAAAAGTAGGGGCTGGGTGCAGTGGCTCACGCCTGTAATCCCAACACTTTAGAAGCCTGAGTTGGGCAGTTCACGAAGTCAAGAGATTGAAACCATCCAGGCCAACATAGTGAAACCTCATCTCTACTAAAAATGCAAAAATTAGCTGGGCATGGTGACGTGTGCCTGTGATCCCAGCTACTCGGGAGGCTGAGGCAGGAGAATCGCTTGAACCCAGGAGGTGGAGGTTGCAGTGAGCAGAAATCATGCCACTGTACTCTAGCCTGGTGACAGAGCAAGAGTCCATCTCCAAAAATAATAATAATAAAAAAAAAAAAACAGAAGGAAGGGTGCATTTTATTCAAGGAACAGGAGACTGTTTTTTGTGAAAATAGAGCTAACATTATTTTTAATGTGTGAAAAAGATAAACTGAATTATAACGTGTAGAATTTAAGACTGAGAATATCCTTTAATTGGTCTATCATCTTCTCAGATCAGTAAGTAAACAGTTGTTCTGAAAAGTCTTAGTGGCAAAAGGTGCCTTCCTTATAAGAGAATGGTGATTTTTCCTTTCTCTTCATACTCTTTTCATTTGTAATATATTAATTTTGCTAAGTATTAGAGTCAAGGCGAATACATATTAGTGAATAGCTCAGGGTATCTCCTTCTGCAATTCTAGGCTATAAACCAAGTCCAAATGGCTTTATGGCAAGCTTTGAAAAAATTTTTCACCAGCGACTAACAGGGTCCTTTGACTTTCTGCATCGTAAATTGCCTCTGATTACAAAACAAGCCACCATATCCTGCTGTTCCCTGAGGCTCTTTCTTTTTTGGTAGTCCATCCATCCTTTGTTGTAACCTGTAATCTTAAAGGATCAATATTTGACCTCTTACTCTGTATCAGTTAATGATCTACCTTGTTATGAAACCAAGGATGGGAACCACATGACCACATTGCTATTGCTCTCCTCTAGCATCCACAAAATAATACACTTTGTGGAAGTGAAGGGAAATGCTAGGTAACTATTTCAACTCAAATAAGTCTTGCACCCTCATTCAGTGGGAAGAGTTAGTTCACCTGCCAATATGACTAAAGGAGTGGATGAAGGCAAATACAACACTAACAAGGAAGGCCAGTTCCTCTCTGGGGCATTCTAGGGATTTGTAGTTGGCAAACAAGATGATGCTCTGTGTAACACACAAAACATAATAGAACCTAATAATTTTAAAGAAAGAGCTAGAGGACTATTATAGAGAAAAATAAACTTCTGTTAAGAAAACCCTCTATTTAAAGGCTTGCTTAGGAGTTGATCATAAGGTCTATAATAATAGTTGGAGACGATTGCCAGTTTTCATAAAAGATGTGCTTTCACCTGCATAAGTTGATAAACTGTCAGCTTAGGTATTTTGATAGAAAATAATTAAGAAAGTAATAATTTACTACACCTGTGGCTTGTAAATTTAAAAGTACTCAGTAATAAAATAGTATACTTCCATTCCCTATCTCTTTAAAATGTTAGGAGATTGTGTGCTTTTTTAATGTAAGTTTTATGTAAACTCAGACATTTCACAGTCACAGGATAAAGCTTCTTGTTTCGTACCTGGATACATCTGGAATAGAAGCAAATGGTACCATACCTTCAACTGCTTTTAAACTCTTGCTTGATTTGTAACATGAAACTTGTCTTGGCATTAAATGCTTCTGCTTCTTCTGACCATCCTTCTGCTTCTTTAGTTTCTATTTCTTACCACCGTGCACTGCATTGCAAATATTAAAGCTCTGATGACACAATTGCAAAATGAAGAAATTATAGAAATTTTGGAAGGATTATAACAAAATGTTATAAGAAATTACTATGTAGTGAGCTTATTGATTACTTTCTTTTTTATACTTCTATATATTCACCTTTCTCATACTTCTTTAATATTCCTTGAAATATTCACAAATTGATATTTTATAATAAGAAAAATAATACTATTTACATTTGAAAAAATGATTGTAAACCATTTGTATTTGAATTTTTTTTCATACTTCTATGAAAGCAGTTTTGTAGAAAGCTAGAATCATTTAACACTTGTAATTCTCATGTTTCAGGTTTATAAAATATTGCCTTTCTTTTATAATTAATTTAAATTCAGGTATATGTGTGATTATACAAACATGTATTTCTACATTTTCTGATTCTTAATGGAATTGGAGGTGAAGAAAACCAAATTTAGTCAACTCCTGAGATTTAAGATAAGCAATATTGCTTACCAAAACCAAATATAATTCCAAACCATTCATTTCCACCCACATTAATGTCTATACAACACAACCAGTTAATCTTATTTGACTTTATTTTTCTAGAGTGGAAAGTATTGTGGTCAGCATTCTGACTTCATGGAAAAAATGACATTCAGCCATAGCAATATCACTTTTATTCTTATTTAAATCACTGATGGTTTTCTTACTGCAAAAATTAACTTTAATTTTTAAAATACTTTTAAAAAATAACATAGGAAACACATTTGGTAAAGGATCAAAGATACTGAGTGTTTCTTCCACTTCAATTTCTAATTTCAATGAACCATAATACCTGGTAGCTAATTAGAAGGTGTTAATTTAGAAAATTTCCTACATAGAAACATATCCCACTTCTTGCAAATCCACACAATTGGGATATTTCCTGTTCTTGCGCTAGTCAACTCTTCCTAGAGAACTTGCTTACAGAGGTTTCTTTTCTAATATATGTTATATTTCAAGAGCAATGTATATATCAATGTTACTGCCCACTGAGACATAACCTAAGGGGGAAGCTGTCCCAATAGGATGAATGTTCATCTTCAGGAAAGTCTGTATCTTTTAGGAAAAATAATGGCTCAAAGGAGTCAAGTGGACAGAGAAAGAGAGTATATGATGATAAATCAATTACATATTATCCACTGAAAAATAGAGGTTCTGACCACCTCACTGACTGCTTCATGGGATTATTGTGAAGATACAATGAGAATTTAGGCAAAAGCATTTTATAAATTCTAAAGTGCTATGCAAATATTATTATTCTTCCCAAATAACTTACATTGGTACAACGTCTGGCACAGTTTAAAAATAGACAAGTTTCCTGAAAACCCAAGTTAAATGTTTACTTTAGCTGATTAAATTGGTCACAATTAGAAATACATTGATTAGTAAATTTTTCTCATTCTTTTAAAATGAGAACTGAAGCAATGTGTTACAAATAAGATGATAAAGAGGCATTACCTGAATTTTTTTATAAGGAAATTGTGTAGCTTAGAGGAAAAAATCATGCAGCAATGTGACAACTTTCTAGTATTCTTCTATTATAACTATGTTTGGTTGTTTCAGTCCACCACTGAACTTACTGGGTTTCTTTTGTTTCTCTACTACCATTCGTATTTGATATTTGTTATTCAGATTGCATTTTGATCATCATACTAAATTCACAGTTGACAGAATTGTTAATATGATAGTTATCCATTATTTTAAGAAAATTTTAACATTATAGTAATTGTGCTTAAATTGAAAGTAACACATGCAGTTTTCCAGGTACAGGATTTTATGGATGTAAAACTGTTCACAACTTCAATGGACAACAGCAGTGCTGATTACAGATCATTCAAACAAATGTTCTTTGATTTGGCTATTATAACCACGTCTGTCTCTGCTAAGGGGGGAAAATAAAGCTGGTGATATAATTCCCTGTGTGTTGAAACCTTTTAGCTGGGAACAGCTTTTTAATGGCTTTTCTTGCAGTCAGCAAGAAATGTACATTTATTCAACTGAAAGCAACAATGATGATAAGGAGAAAAAAAATGTTTCCAACTCTTGTTTCACTACATGATTTTGAAGATGGTTTTGTGAAATTTCATTTACAGTCTCTAACAAAGCAAATCAAGAGATACATATATTATCTGTGTATAGGACACAATAAAAGTCTGAAAAGAAATAAAATGATTACATCAGATGATATAGCAATGTGTCTGCCCAGACAGGGCCTATTTTATTCCTAATCATAAAGAATTGGCTGGCAAATGTTAGGTATTTATTCACCTTTGAAAAAAAATTTTTCTAGTTCAATTCAATATAAGTCACCTAATGATCATCGCCTTTATAACAAAAGAACTACCAGGATGTTGCAAATGTTTGTGCAGATCAGGGGAAACATTACGTGCTCATCTGCAAGATGGTTTCTGTCTAATTAGATGGCTGCAAGAATCTCAGCTGAGGTCACATCTCCATCACCAACATTGAGACATGTCAGAATACAGTATGCTGATTGTCAGATTTAGGCATATCCAGAGACTATACTGATATTGGCTGTAATAGAATTTAGCCTCTTTTCTTGAGTGGGTCCTCTATAAAAGATTTGAAATTAAATCTCTACAACATATTTATGGTGGAGTTCAATTTAAGCAAGAATTGGGTTCTAAGGTCAGCAAGTCAGACAAAAAATCTAGTAGACTCAAAATCACCATTGAAAAGCTGTCGTGCTATCCTTAAACCTGCAGGATTTAGGTCCTTATAAAGTCAAAATCCAGGAGTTATCTTTTTTTTTTTTTCTTTGCATTTTAGTTGTGACCGCCTCTGGGATAGTGGAGGGCAGGATCTAATTTGAACCAGGGACTATTCCTGAATCAATCAGTGTCTGTCTGTCTGTCTCTCTCGCCTTTTCTGTTTTTGAAGAGCCTGTAAAATTGAATTCATAGAATTTCAATGACTATAATGCCATTGCGGTATCCTGAACCTGACTATGCTATTCTGAATATTTCACTACATTGTTTTCTTTAATCTTTATGACAATATTTGTGATAGGCATTAATACTTTCATTTTTAGAGGAGGAAACTGAGGCTAACAGAACTTATGAAACTTGCAGATAAGTTACAAAGCTTGAATTCAAACCAACTTTATTCCAAAGCTTATGGCCTTTATATTATACTACATTCAATGCCTAGAAATGTTGGGAAGTATTTAAAATTTTTAGCAGGCTACATTAAATATTTCCTTTAAATAAAAAGCAGTTATCTAGGCCATGTTATCTAACCCTTTCCATCACTCCTTTCAGTCATGCTTTCAACAGCTCCTTCCTATAGTATGGCTAACATAGCCTTACTGATTGTTTATTTTATTTTATTTTATTTTATTTTAATGCCTCCCTCTTTTAAACCAACATGCAAAATATTTTTATGAGTCTTCCTCTCAAACACTTTTTCATCACATTATCACCCTCCTTAATGATTTTCTATTGCTCTCAGTGATAGTTAATTTTTTATGTCCACTTGGTTAGGCCATAGTATCCAGATATTTGGTCAAACATTATTCTGGACATTTCTATGAAGGTGCCTTTTGGATGATATTAGCATTTAAATTAGTAGACTTTGAGCAAAGCATATTGTTCTCCATATGTGGGTGCATCTCCAGTCAGTTGAAGGCATTAATAGAATAGACACTGACTTTCTCCCCAACAAGAAGGAATTTCACCAACAAACTTGCGTGAACTGCAACTGCAACTCTTCCCTGAGTCTTCAGTCTGCCAGCATACGCCATCAGATTCTCTCTCTCTCTCTCTCTCTCTCTCTCTCGCTCTCTCGCTCTCGCTCTCTCTCTCTCCCCCTCTCTCGCTCTCTCTCTCTCTCTGTGTGTGTGTGTGTAACACATTCTGTTGGTTCCATTTCTCTATATATTCCCTTATTTTCTATTTTATTAAGCTAAGCTCCTGACTTTGGTTTTCAGAGCTTTCTCTGATTTAAAAGCATCTATTCATTGAAATTCATTTCCTGACAACTTCTCATACACTTCTTCCATTATAGTCAAAATGTATTCATTTGTTTTTTGTTTTCCCATATTTTTGCCTAAAAAATATTAATAGCTACTGAAAACATTTAATGTGTTTGTACTTTTTCATGCATCTACCTCTGCATCAACTTTCACTATCCAGAATAGTACAAGTTTGAAAGTAACTTTATATCAATGTGGTAAGAAATTAGCTATATTTTGCAAAATACCTATATTTTGCAATTTTGCCTATGTGATGTTTTAAATTTGTCTCTCTTAGATATCTATACACTGTTCTCTTTACTCTTTATACTCTTTAATTATTCAAAATCTCATCCACCATTACAGACTTATTCATCATTGAAATCTCATTATCTTAGTCCATTCAGGTTGCTATAGCAAAATATCATGTCTTATAAACAACAGAAATTTATTTTTCATAATTCTGGAGACAGGTAAGTTCAAGATCAAGGCAAATACAATGTCTGGTGAGGGCTTACTTTCTGGCTATAGATGGGGCTTCCTGGCATGTTTACCCTGGGCAGGAATTGCATGCTGGTGGCTCTATCAGCCTGGGGTGATAGGGGCAACACCTCTCCCATAGGTTCTCTGGACATTGCCCTAATAAAGGCTCACCAGAGTGTTAGCACGCTCACTGGGGCTTTTCCTCTCTGAGCTTGTGCTGGAGGTGGCATCTCTGAGGATTTCTAAATTGCCTTAGAATTATTATTCTGTTGTTTTGGACAATAGGTCCTGGCTTCTGTTTAGATGGCTGACTAGTATTCTAATCAGATAGTCATTTGGCCACACCCTTGATGTTCTCTTCTGAGCACGCTTTCTCATTCTTTGTAAAATAGATAGGTTGAAAATTTTGAAAATATTTATGTTCTGCTTTTTTGTTTTTTTATTTAAAGTTCCATCTTTCAATCATTTCTCTTGTCCCACCATTTTACAACAGGTCAAGAGAAGCACTTTAAATATTTTGCTTGGAAATTTGCCCAGCCAAATATTCAATTTCGTTCCTCACAAGTTCTGCCTTCCACAAATCACAATGACATGAACACAATTTAGCCAAGTTCTTTCCACTTTATGATAAGGATCACCTTTCCTACATTCTCCCATGACCTGTTCTTTTTCTTCTTAGAGTTCATCAGTAGAACCATTAATATTCATATTTCTGCCATCATTCTGTACATGATCACTTACATATTCTTTTTTTTTTTTTTTTTGGAAGAGAGAAAGAAAAAGAAAATAAAAAAAAAAAAAGAAAAAGAATAAAGGAAAGGAAGAAAGAGGAAGAGGAAGAGGGAGAGAGAACAGGGGTGTTGCTTTATTGCCCAGGCTAAAATACAGTACAAAAATGGGTATGCCTGTAATTATGTTTAATAATAGAGACATAAAAAAATGAGGGAAGAAAATAATTAACAAGCAGCCAACCAATATTTGATTTAAACCTGTAAATACGTGTGATGTAGTACTGATAAGAGTGTATATTTTGTGTATTTAAAGTGGAGAGTTCTATGAATGTTAATTAAGTCTATTTGTTCCGGATCTGAGTTCAAGTCCTGAATATCGATGTTAACTTTCTGTTTCATTGATCTGTAAGTCTCCTACTATTATTGTGTGGGAGTCCAAGACTCTTTATAAGTCTTATATATCTGGGTATTTCTGTATTGGATGCATATATATTTAGGATCTTTAGCTCTTCTTGTTACATTGATCCTTTTATCTTTATGTAATATCCTTCTTTGATTCTTTTGATCTTTGTTGCTTTGAAGTGTATTTTATCAGCAAAATTTGCAACTCCTGCTTTCTATTTATTTATTTTTGCTCTCCATTTGGTTGGTAAATTTTTCTCCATCCCTTTGAGTCTTTGTGTATCCTTGCATGTAAGATGGATCTAGATGTAGCATACCAATGGGTCTTGGCTTTTTTTGCCTGTCTGTGTCTTTGGATTGAGGGATTTAGTTGATTTAAATTTAGAATTAATAACAATATATATGAATTTGATGTTGTCATTTAATGTTGGCTGGCTGTTTTGCCCATTAATTGATGCAAGTTCTTAATTATGTTGATGTTCTTTAATTCTTGGCATTTTTTAGAAAGGCTGATACTGGTTGTTCCTTTCTATTTGTAGTGGTTCTTTCAGAAGCTCTTGTAAAGCAGGCCTGGTGGTGGTGAAATCTCTGAGTGCTTGCTTGTTCACAAAAGATTTTATTTTTCCTGCACTTATGAAGCTTAGTTTGGCTGGATGTAAAATTCTGGGTTGAAAGTTCTTTTCTTTAAGGATGTTGAATATTGGCCCCCACTCTATTCTGGCTTGTAGGGTTTCTGCTGAGAGATCTGCTGTGAGTCTGATAGGCTTCCCTTTATGGGTAACCTGGCCTTTCTCTCTGGCTGCCCTCAGTATTTTCTCTTTCATTTCAACCCTGGTGAATCTGGTGATTATGTGCCTTGAGGTTGGTCTTCTTGAGGAATATCTTTGTGGTGTTCTGTGTATTACCTGGAATTGAATATTGTCCTGCCTTGCTAGGTTGGGAAAGTTTTCCTGTATAATATCCTGAAGCGTATTTTCCAGCATGGATTGATTCTCTTCGTCACATTCAGGTACACCTATCAAACGTAGATTAGGTCTTTTCACATAGTCCCATATTTCTTGGAGACTTTGCTCGTTCTTTTTTATCCTTTTTTCTCTAATCTTGTCTTTTTGTTTTATTTCATGAAATTTGTCTTCCACCTGTAATATCTTTTCTTCTGCTAGATCAATTCGTTTGTTAAAACTTGTACATAGTTCGCGAAGTTCTCGTGTTGTATTTTTCAGCTTCATTAATTCACTTATATTCCTCTCTAAATTGTGTGTTATTTTTAACATTTTGTCAAACCTTTTTTCAAAGTTCTTAGTTTCTTTGCAGTGGGTCCTCTAGAACAAGTTCTTTTAATTCCCAGAAGTTTCTTATCATCCACTTTTTAAAGTCTGCTTCTGCTAATGGAACACAGTCTTTCTCCATCAGGCCTTGTTCTGTTGCTGATGAGGAACTGTGATCCCCTGTAGAGGGAGAGGCGTTCTGAGTTTGGGTATTCTCAGCCGTTTTAGGCTGTTTTCTTCCCTGCCTTATAGATTTATCCATCTGTGGTCTTTATAATTACCGTCTTTATAGTTGGGTTTCTGAATGGACGTCCAACTTGTTGATTCCCGGCGCTAGAATCTGAGCAACCCACTGTGCCGGCCAAAACAGCGGCTTTAAGATTGATGGTGCTTTTCTGACTCTGCACCAAGAACCGCCGCTCCAAGGCAGCGGCAAAACAGCCTCACCGGCCTCAAGAGTCGCGCTGGCGACCAGTGGGGCTCCTCCGCTGGGAATCTCCCGGTGAGTGAGCAACAAAAATTGATCTGAAAGTGTGGCGTCCTCTCGTTCTGCTCTTTCAGTGGGAGCTACATTCCCGAGCTGCTAGTGCTCAGCCATCTTGGATCTCTCGCACTTACATATTCTCTAAGAAAAGTGAGGGTCTCTCTATTGCCATCCTCCGCTCCTTCTAGGTCCTCACCAGAATTGTCCTTTATAGTCTGTTTATGGCAATATAGAATTTTCATAGCATCCGCCTCAAATATCTCAGCTTGAAACCATTAACCAGTTCCAAAGCTGTTTCTGCATTTTTAGGTATTTGCTACAGCAGCACCCTCACTTCTTAGTACTCATTTTCAGTCTCAATTCATTCAGATTGCAAGAATATAATACCATAAACTAGGTAACTTATAGACAACAGAAATTTATTTCTCACATTTCTGGAGGCTGGGAATTCCAAGATAAAAGCATATGCAGTGTCTGGTGAGGGTCCATTTTCTGGCTCATAGACAGGGACTTCTTGCTGTGTTCTCACATGGTAGATGAAGCAAGAGAGTCTTTTTCAATCTTTTATGTTGACACTAATTCCATTTATGAGGGTTCTTTATTAATAAAGGTATAAGCACAACTTGCATGTCAACTTGTACTGGTTATGTATTTCTACATAAAAAAACAACCTAAAGTTCAGTGGTATAAGACTACAACTATTTTATTGTTCTATTTTGTGGTTTAGAAATTTAGGCAGAGTACAGTGGGGAAGGCTCTTCTTTAGTCCACAATGACTAGGCCCCTAGCCCTAGAAGCTTGAACAGCTGGGATCATATGGCAAGAACGATGACAAAGGACTTTTGTTCTTGCTGTTCATTGGGGTTCTTTGTACTTCTTCATGTTACATCTGCTGGGAATGGACTCAAGATGGCTTATTCACTTATATGTCTGGTGTTAGGATAGCTAGAATAGTTATGGCTGGGCCACCATTTCCTTTCCATATGGTTTTCTTGGATTTCTCACAGTATGGCAGTCTCAGGGAGGTAGTCACATTTATTCAGTGGTGACTGACTCACTCCAGGGGGAACCTTCCATGAGCTGCTGGTGAAAGCTGCAAGGCTTCTTATGACTTGATCTGGGAAGGGTTTCAGAATGTCACTTCCACCACATTCTGTTGTTCAATCAATTCATCCAGGCAGGTACAGATTCAAGGTAAGGGGAAACATAGACTCTTCCTCTAAAGAAGGAATGTCATGAACATACATGAAGAGAAAAAATTGGTGGTGGCCATCTATGAGGAGCTCCTACATTCTTCATAAAGTTATTTTGCGTATTGTAAAGGTAGATTTATGGAATGAGTGCTTCACCCAGTAAGTGGGTGAATGCTATTGTTTGAATACTTCTTCCCCTCCAAAACTCGTGTGGATATTTAATTGCCATTGTGATTATGTTAAAAGATGCAAGCTTTAAGAGTTGATTAGGTCATGGCATCACCACCCTCACTAAAGGACTAAAGTCATTATCATAAGAGTGAGCTAGTTATCATGGAAGTGGGCTAGTTATCGAAAGAACAGGTCCTACGCTGATTTTCTCATTGTCTTTCATGCTCCCTTGCCTTCCACCATGAGAGGGAATTGTCAGACGCAGCCCCTCAATTTTAGACTTCCCAACATCCAGAACTATGAGCCAGATCACTTTTTTCCTTAAAAGTTTCCCAGTTTGTGGTATTCTGTTATAGCAGCAGCAAATGGACGAAAATGGTGGCTATATTACTGTATGAAAAGTATTTTTAAAGAATGTGCTACTTGTAAGATGACAATATCCTTATTTGTGGGAGAGGAACCACAATTATTTTTTTCCTTTATTTAAATCAATACATAATTTTCATTTTAAAATTTTGCTCCATGCACATCATGATTATTTCCACATCTTAGAACCAAAAGAAACAATGATCGTTGCAAATTTCCTCCTTATGTGAGAAGTCTGAGATCTAGAAAGAGTTTCCGAAGTCCAAGTCACTGGCAAATTGTGATAATAAATGATGTTTTGGCATGACTTATGTGTGTTTACTATATTTAATTTAAGATCTAATTATAATTCATAGAATTAAATTTATATAGAAAGAATAAATTATCTTTTGAAACTTTATATAAAGGCCTCAAGTAGTGCTTCTCAAGTAGTAGGTAGTCAGTAACTATTTGTGAAATATTTGTAGAGTGAATGAATGAATGATGTCAGTAGACTTTTTTTTTGTTTTTTTGTTTTTTTTTACTTTTAAGCTCAGGGGTATAAGTGCAGGTTTGTTACACAGGTAAACTTGTGTCATGGGAGTTTGTTGTCCAGATTATTTTGTCACTCAGATATTAAGTCAAGTACCTATTAATTATTTTTCCTGATCCTCTCCCTCCTCCTGCCCTCCACCCACCAGAGATTAGAACAGTTTGAATTGTTCCCTGGCAAGAGTTAAGTAAAAAATAAGGTTTTCATATAAAGAAAACTGTTTCATTTATGTATATTGAACAGGATCTGTGTGGCTTATGTCCATATTTGGTTAATCAACTTAAAGAGTACCCTTGCAAAAGGGACACTGAGAATCATAAACTCCTCCACTGGGCTCTTCTGGTGTCTTCACATCAACAACCCTGTAGTAACTTGTGGATCCTAAAACAGGCCAGTTTCCTGCCCTATACTTATGATTTCCTCCATCTAGAATCTATCCCTTCTGATGTCTGCATGGGTCGTTTCCTCAGGGATGCAGTTTCTTGCTCAAATATCTCCCTTCCAGAGAGGCCCTTTCACCTACCTAATATGCCATCATGCAGTCCCTTTCTTTGCTTGATGTTTCTCAACAACCTTTGGCAATTTTTGACATTATTTTGTTATCAAAAAGGAGTCCTTTCTAGACCCCAAGGGAGGGTTCTTTGATCTCAAGCAAGAAAGAATTCAGGGTGACTCTGTAAAGTGAAAGCAAGTTTATCAGGAAAGTAAAGGAATAATGAATGTCTAATCCACAGACAGAACAGACCTGAGGGCTGCTGGTTACCCATTTTTATGGTTATTTCTTGATGATATGCTAAACAAGGGGTGAATTATTCATGCCTCCCCTTTTTAGACCATATAGGTAACTTCCTGATGTTGCCATGGCATTTGTAAATGGTCATGGTGCTTGCAGAAATGTATCAGTGAGGACAACCAGAGGTCACTCTCATTGCCATCTTGGTTTTGGTGGGTTTTAGCTGGCTTCTTTATTGCAGCCTGTTTTATGGACAAGGTCTTTATGACCTGTATCTTGTGCTGACCTCCTGTCTTATCCTGTGACTTAGAATGCTTTAGCCATCTAGGAATGCAACCCAGTAGGTCTCAGCCTTAGTTTACCCTACTCAAGATGGAGTTGCTCTGGTTCAAACACCTCTGATAATTTGACACACTTATTTGTCTATTGTCTGTCTTCTCTACTGGAATTAAATCTTATAAAGACATAGACATTCTTGCTCTTACTGACTGCTGTACGGCTCAGCATGTAGAGCACTTCATAGCACAAAGGAGTGCTCTTTACTGTTTGTTAAAACACTAAGTGCATGACATGAGGAAGGAGCTGGAAGGGGTTGGTCAGCAAGGAATATTGACTTTTCTGACAAAAACCTGCAATTAATTCTTATCTACAGAATCTCTTCTATTTTGGACAAAAACGATGATACTCTGGTTATTCAGAATTACTACAGAGAATTTACAGCTTACCCTTCAATAGAGAGGGCTTACCTTTAAAATAGAAACTCCATCTTCTATACAGGAATTTCATTGAGTTATATGCGTCATTCACAAAACAATCAAGTGCCAAACAAGCCATTTTGAATAAAATAAACTAAATCAAATAAAAATTAAATGCAAACATCTATATATTGTTAAATTTAAAATACTGTTAAAACTAAAGGGATGGAAAACATTTAAAATAAGCATGAAAATTAAGCAAAAACAGCTAAACTGAATTGTTAAATAGGATCATTAAGGAGATGAAGTATCACTCAGGCTAATCTCTAACCAAATAACAATTTGTTAATATAAGCACATTGGCTGCAAATTAATTCCTTATAATGTAAAATGGGCACTGGTTTCATTTTCTTCACTGACACAAACATCTACCCTCTAAATGCTGTTGCAAAAGAAAATAGGGTAAAGAGAAGTGCATTTTTGCTGTGTGAATCCTTGGTTGAGACTTACTATTACAAATAATGATGCTTTTGTTTTTGTTGTTTTGTAAAATCAGGTGGATCTTACCATAGAGGGAGAAAACACATCCAGGGTTACACAGTTTGCTCCTTAGCATTACTGTGGGTTTGGCCTTGTCCTTGCAGCCATAAATAGTAATATGTATTTCATCTAATCTACTCTTGAGTATTCATAGTGATAGCACCTTAGTGACCTTTTCTCAGCAAATTATTCCAAAACCTAATCAACCCTGCACTTGGAAATACTTTTCTAATGTCTAACCTAATGGTCTAGCTTCAGGCTGTTATGCCTCGTTATACTTACCTTTAACAACTTTAGCAAATTCTTCTTCCTGTTGGGTGTTAGCACCTTCCAAGTATCTATGCTCTATCATGGCCACGTGTACAGCCTATTCTCTAAACAGAATTGGGTAAATAAATAATTTTCCCTTAACCTCACTGAAAAGACCAGGCTCTACAAATCCCCTATTATCCTTATTACTGTAATCTAGATTCTAGCCCTTTGAAGAACTAGAATGAAATTTTGAAATGCCCAAGTAATGATACAGTGTTTCCTTTCTGGTATTGTGCAGAGCTACACCCTAAGTTTAGTCATCTCCAAATGAAAATGAATCTACTAATGTGATATTATTAATGGTGGGTGACCAAAATGAATTTAACATTTCCCCTAGTTTGACTAATTAACAGATTTCTTCATGACTATAGGCCCCTGATCTTCCTTTTCTTAGAGCATTAGCTTTAGAAAACTTGCAATTATAATGTATTTCTCTGTCTTTTTGAGTTGTAAATCTTCAACCTAGGAATATCTTTCACAAGGACCTGGGAGCAATCCCTTTGGAAATGTAATCAAGAGAGACAGTACCCCCATTTTTCAAAGTTTATTAGGGGTTACGAGCCCAACTTTAATAAGTGCCAATCAGAAAACATAGGAGGCCTAATTACATTGACTAATCTCTCCTCAACATTCTTCTATATTTTTACACTAGTAGACTCGGGTGCTTAAAAACTCCCACCTTTTGTTTTAGTGAGTTCAGTCTCTCTCCCTTATTGCAATAGTCTTTAATAAAGTCTTCCTTGGCCAGTTTAAGTGGTCTGGTGCAAGTTTTGTTTTACATACTTAAAAACACTGAGGTATTGGTTTAGACAAAGAGGCTATTTCAGCACAAGTAATGTTGCATATAAATAGGTACATCAACTTTGTAAGACTTTATTGAGCAATACATTCACATTTGTATACTTTTCTTTATGTTAAGCTTTAATCAATAATCTTACTTAAAAATATAGCTTGAACGCTAGCTCTGTCATTTACAATGTTAGGACATTGGGACTGGTTACTTAAGCTCTCTGAAACTTAGTTTCTTTATAGATTAAATGAAGAGAATAATAGATACCTCACTGCATGACTTTGAGGTTTAGTCAAATGTTGTAAAGTTTCTTCTGCTAAAGTATCCAGCCTCTAGTAGCCAGTAAGTGATAGCTGTTACTGCTATTCACTTTTGTTTTTTTGTTTTAAGTTTCTAAACAGTCTTTCGTAGTAAACTGTGGAAAATCACTGAAATAAAAACTTTGTCTCTTATTTTAGCAAAAGGTTTATTACCTTTCTCTACAGCTTTTTAGACTGCCAGGTAATTAAGACAATTCATTTGCCTATAAATAGCAATGAATTCTGCATAACTTGTAAGACAAAAACATCTAAATACAATCTTACTTTTTAGTCTTATAATAATGCAGTTTCTAAATGACCTTTACAAACATATTGATGAATGCCCTACATTAAACTCCAAATCAGCCAAACCAATTGTCCCTAATCACTGGCCCCTACCCAATATGCCTCAGGTGTGTGTTAGTTTTGTTCATCATCTACTAATTAAACCAATACTTAAATGCTAGACACTGTCCTGGGGAATGGGAAGACTGAAAAGACAAAGTTCTTACATTTTGGAACTTATCTCATAGTGGTAGAATCAACAGCCAGGTTAAAACAGATATAAATTTCACTGTTATTGAGGGGGAAAAAATAGAAAATATGGCTATTGCATAAGTAAAAAGGTGATTAGTAAAAGCATTTTTCAAATGAAGTAAAATTAGTGCAGAGACTCAGATAAATAATTAAAAATTTTTAAAAACTAAAATTAAAAACAGCCTAAGGCAAAGTGGCTCCAGGTAGAGGCAACAAGTGCAAAGTTGTGGAGCAAAGACAGTTTTGAGCTGCAACTGAAGTGTAGCAGGTGAGGAAGGAAGTCACAGTAACAATGTCTGAAGTATGAAGGGGCTGGATCAGGGAATGCCATGGTCAGAAGTTGTCCTAGAGATTTAAGCAGGGAAGGATATAACCAGATTTCAGTCTTTAAAATATACATTACAGAGAGAGAAAGTCTCTGGTTTGGGAAAAAGTAAGGGAAAAGAACAAAGGTCTCTGCCTGGGGATGCAGAGAATTCTCTTGGATCTTACCCAAGAACACCAAGATGGTATAATATGGTTTGGTTCCATGTCCCCGCCAAAATCTAACCTTGAATTGTAATAATCCGCATGTGTCAAGGGTGGGGCCAGGTGGACATAATTGAATCATGAGATGGTTTCCCTTTACTCTGCTTATGATAATTAGTAAGTCTCAAGAGAGCTGATAGTTTTATAAGTGAGAGTTCCCCTGCACAAGCTCTCTTGCCTGACACCATGTAAGACATACCTTTGCTTCCCTTTTGCCTTCTCCCATAATTCTAAGGCCTCCCCAGCCATGTGAAACTGTGAGTCCATTAAACCTCTCTACTTTATAAATTACCTGGTCTTGGGTATGTCTTTATTAGGAGCATGATAGCAGACTAGTATATGGTACCTCTATGAGTCTGAAAGAGTTACATTGTTACTAAATTTGGGATGCCCTCAAATGCAGATATGGCTGCAGTGACCAAGGGTTGAGATTACAACATCCCACATCCCTTTAAATACCTAGAAAGCCTTCCCAAGAAGGATGGGTACAAACAAGCCCAACTGTGAAGGCTGCAATAAATATGTAATTTTTCAATGCCCAGAAAATGACAAATATCTATAAGCATCAAGACTATCTAAGAAACAAGACCCCATCAAATGAACTAAATTAGGCACCAAGGCACCAATCCTGGAGAAAAAAAAAATATGTGGTCTTTCAGACAGGTAATTCAAAATAGCTGTTGTGAGGAAACTCAAAGAAATTCATGATAACACAGAGTAGGAATTCAGAATTCTATCAAATAAATTTAAGGAAGATATTGAAATAATTAAAAATAATCAAGTGGAAATTCTGGAGTTGAAAAATGCAATTGACACACTGAAGAATGCATCCAAATATCTTAATAGCAGAATTGATCAAGCAGAAGAAAGAATTAGTGAACTTGAAGACAGGCTATTTGGAAACACATAGTCAAAGGAAACAAAAGAAAAAAGTATGAAGCTCACCTACAAGATCTAGAAAATAGCTTCAAAAGGGCAAATCTAAGTTACTGGTCTTAAAGAGGAGGGGTAAAATGTTTAATCAAAGGAATAACAGAGAACTTCTCAAACATTGAGAAAGATATCAATATTCAAGTACAAGAAGGATACAGAAACACTAAGCAGATTTAACCCAAAGAAGACTACGTCAAAGCATGTAATAATCAAATTCCCCAAGGTCAAAGATAAAGAAAGAATCCCAAAAGCAGCAAGAGAAAAGAAACAAATACCATGCAATGGATCTTCAATATGTTTGGCAGCAGACTTTTCAGTTGAAACCTTACATACCAGGAGAAAGCGGTATAATATAGTTAAAGTGCTCAAAGAAAATACTTTTACTCTAGAATAGTATAACTAATAAAACAAACAAATGATAGAGAAAATATATTTCAAGACAAAAAAATACATAAAACGAGGTAAAGAAGGTCATTATATAATGATAAAGGGATCAATTTTGCTGGAGGATATAACAAATATACGTTTATATGCACCCAATACTGGAACACCTAGATATATCAAGCAAATATTATTTGAGCTAAAAGGAAAGATAGACCTCAATACAATAATAACTGAAGACTCCAACAGCCTACTTTCAGCATTGGACATATCATCCAGACAGAAAATCAACAAAGAAATATCAGACTTAATCTGCACTATAGACCAATGAAAACACAACATACTGAAATCTACGGGATACAGCAAAACCGCTACTAAGAGGAAAGCACTAGTTAAATCTATAAGTACCTCTACCAAAAAAGTAGAAAAACTGCAAGTGAACAACATGGAGATACAATTTAAAAAATAAGAAAAGCAAGAGTAAGATAAAAAAACAACCCCAAAGTTAATAGGAGAGAGACAATAAAGAACAGAGCAGAAATAAGTGAAATTGAAATGAAGAAAATATAAAAGATAATGAAACAGAAGATGAACAAAACTGACAATGCATTAGCCAGACTAAGAAAAAAAAAAAGACTACCCAAATAAATAAAATCAGAGATAAAAAAAAGCAGACATTATATGTTTCACAGCCAGGAGAGAGAGGAGTCACTAATCGTAGGATGAAAAATGTCATAAACAACAATTATCAACAACTGTCATACCTCCCATTTATTTCCGTAAAAGCCCATTTATCTTTCCCCTATTAAGCTTAATTGTTCTTCCCGTAGAAGCCTCTTCTACTTTTCTCCCTTTTTCTTATTAAGTTGGGATAGAAACTCTTATTTCTAGCTATTCAGGGAAGCACTTATTTTGTACACTACCACACACATATGAGTAAACTTTGTCTTTTCTCCTATTAATCTGTCCATGGTTAGTTCATTCACAGGTTCCCAACCACTCTAGTCTTAATGGTAGGGGAAAAGTTCTCCTCTCAACAGTAGTGAAAACAGATTAAATGCCACTATAAAGAAAGCAGTTTCAAAAGGAAATACAGAAGCCAGTTGGGCATAAGAAAAAAGACTATAAAATATGTAAAGACCAAGAGACATGCTGGCAGGAGAGTCCTACTTGATAGAAGCTATGAAAGAAATTAGGGGGCAGAGAGAGAGAGAGAGAGAGAGAGAGAGAGAGAAGACAGAGAGAACCATTGGAAAAGAAGAGTAAAGGAGCTTTACTTTATAAACTCCGGCTTATATACCCTGTACTAGAGGGATAGAGAATGAACTTTATCCTGTGTCCCAAAGAGTTAAAACTAAGATATTCTAACTTACTGGCATTTTAAAGGCCACAGATTAATTTGACTCTCCACCACCTTTCCTCCCCCACTTCAGCTGCTGTTCCTAGAGTTAACACCCACACTGCCCATTTATCCATACTGCAACTCACAACAGTTCTCCTTCAGGTTGTTCAACTCACTTTCAATGCCTCCCTGACTGGCAGTCCTTCTGTGGTACACATATTATTAATACCAACAGAAAGCATTACTTGTACAAAATGCCCAAGTGTAATTGATTACACTTGGCTTGTTTCCATTAAAAAAAAAAGACAAGGCAATTGACTTTCACTTTTCTTCCAACTACATTCTTGCATAAATAAAGCTTTTCTTGGTAGCCCTCAATATGAGGCAAAGCATGGTGCATATTTACTCTGGATAGTGAACTCTTTGTTTCAACTGCTTCCAAGGCAAATATATCTGGCTCCAACTTCTGCAAAGTTAAGCAATTAATACAAGTGTCAGATAAATGACATCAAAATCAAGCCTCAGTTGAATACAAATGGACAAAAACACAGAGTACCTTTGATATTTAATAGAACAAGCCTCAAAGATCACAAAATGATGAGTTCTGTTATTAGCAGTGATTAACTCTGACATTACAATTAACTTTTGTTTCACATGTATGTCATGGAAACATCTTTGTATATGAATATTTTTACAGTTGTGTTAGGTATTAATGTCATAGATTTCTTCCCTCTCACCGTCTCTTCCTCTTTCTCCTCCTATTTTTCTTCCTCCTTTCCTCCCTCTCTCTCTCACTTGCTCTGTGAATTTTATCAAAAAGTTCTTAATTCTAATTTGTGGGACCCAACAAAAAATGAAAAAGAGGAGCCCCTTGTTCAAAAAGCAGGAAAAATGTGCCATTAAACATATTTAAATATAAAAATTTTTTTCCTTTAAAATATCTATACTAATGTAAAAGGATAATGATGATACATGAATACCACCATACACTTACAACTTGCAAAAAACACCACACTCTGCTTCATAATAGAGCATTGTTTCTATTAATACAAATATAAATGCTTATCAAATAAAATGACCTTAAGTAGAAGAGATCATGGGAAAATGACACCCCAACACAGAGAAGACAGACCACTCTGGCACACGTGGAATGAGGGCAGCAGGGACTCTGCCCATGCGCCCTTCCTTCCATCTCTTTCCCTTAGTGCAGAGAACTAGGGCTAAGGGCTCCCTGCAATGCCATCCAGGAGGACTGGCTCTCTTAATGGGAGAAGAGAGGGCTGAGTTCCTATAATTCACTTGGGGATGATGACCAGGCTACCCAATTTTGTCTATTCTCCCTACCCGAGCCTATAGCCTTCTGCTTGCAAACTTAGACCTCAGGTCTATATCCTTGTAAGAGGAGAAAGAGGAGGGTAAGGTAAAAGCCAGGAGGGTGGGAAGAAGGAAATTTGCCTTGATGCAGCCCATGAAGATGTGTCTTCTGCTGTAGGCAGCTCAGCAGTACTCAGGTAGCAGAGACAGAGATGGCATGAAGAGTTTCTGTGAGACAATAGGAGACCACGGTTTTTGGCCCACACATCTGCAGTAACTGAATTTCTCAGGCTCAGCTAGAGTGCATGGGGGTCTGTGGAAGTGGCTTATTTTCAGAATAACAGTAGCAGAGGTACCTGGGTTAAGTTACAGCATGGCCTAAGTGAAAAACTACTATGTTGCTATGAGAGGAATTGAATTATTCACCAAAAGATAGAATGGACAAGGGAAATGTGGCACATATACACCATGGAATACTATGCAGCCATAAAAAATGATGAGTTTGTGTCCTTTGTAGGGACATGGATGAATCTGGAAACCATCATTCTCAGTAAACTGACACAAGAACAGAAAATCAAACACCGCATGTTCTCACTCATAGGCGGGTGTTGAACAATGAGAACACATGGACACAGGGAGAGGAGCATCACACACTGGGGTCTGTTGGGGGATAGAGGAGAGATAGTAGGGGCTGGGGAGGTTGGGGAGGGATACTATGGGGAGAAATTCCACATATAGGTGACAGGAGGATGGAGGCACAAACCACATTGCCATGTATGTACCTATGCAACAATCCTGCATGATCGGCATATGTACCCCAGAACCTAAAGTACAATAAAAAAATAGAAAGGATTTGGCTAATTTGTTGTAAAAGCAACCAGGAGAAAAAAGTCTAGGGGTAGATACTGAGGATGCATGAGCAGGGAGGGAAGATTATCAAACTTGTAGATATTGATTGATTTGAGTTTATTGATATGAAGGCACTCTATTGTGCTTCAGGATTTAATTTCCTGGCAAAACTAGGAGAACAAAAATGACTTATATTACATACTAGCTACATTTGGCCCTTGGTTACTCCAGTGCTCATTCACTGGACTCAAAAATAGAGTAGCAATCATGACAGGAAAGGAAGCTATGCACCAGCTCCACATCCTTTGCTTCCTTCACTAAGGCTAATGTAGCTGCTGCTGTTGCTGAATATCTGATCTTCAAACAACAGTGACCAATACTAAGCGTGGACTCTACCTCTTATCTACCACCCCCAGTATAGGGATATCCCATGAAGGAACCAACCAACCAATCACTTGGTAGGAAATTGATTAAGTTGGACCCCTACCGTTTGAGAGTACAGCAGTACCAATGTGGGCATTATTAGTCTAACTAGTGTTTCACGCTTGCTAGGACAGATGCGTGTTTGGCTTATGGGTTTGCCGTCTCTGCCTTTTTAACACCATATCTGAGTAAAAGGCATAAAAAGCATTAGATTATCAATGAGATAGCTTTGGATTAAGAGTGAAGAAATGAACAAATAACCACAGGACCCACTAATGCAACCATATACCACATCATATAGCCTCTTAAAGTCTCAGCTGAGGTGTCTGCAAGGTTGGGGCATCATCTTTCAAAATGTGAGGTAAACCTCCAACTAATGGCCATTAGATGATGTTGTTTCCAGATAATTAGAATGCAGTCTGAAAACCAAAGGGTGTTTCTGCAGATCATATGCGGCAAAAAAGAAAAAGAAAGAAAACCAAACTGTTAACATAACAGTGGTCCCTCTTAACATCACTGCTAGTGACCATTTTGGGTAACACGATCTCTCTGTTCCTAAAATTTTAGATACTGCTAGATTATAAGGTCTAGCTCCCAGAATAGGAATTTTTTTTTTTCCTAGGAGATGCAGTATGGATTTTAGTAAATATAAAGCTCAGTATATCACCTGGCCATTTTAGTCTCCAATGCTAGTAGATGAGCAGACAAAGAAAACATTGTACTTTACAGCCAGTGTAATTTTCCTGATTATCATAAAAAAATAAATTGATACCAAATAAAGGGGTCAAGAAGGTACATGTTTGGGCCGGGCGCAGTGGATCACACCTGTAATCCCAGCACTTTGGGAGGCCAAGGCAGGCAGATCATGAGGTCAGGAGTTCAAGTCCAACCTGGCCAACATAGTGAAACCCCATCTCTACAAAAATTAGCTGGGCATGGTGGTGGGCACCTGTAACCCCAGCTTCTCAGGAGGCTGAAGCAGGAGAATCGTTTGAATCTGGGAGGCAGAAGTTTCAGTGAGCCAAGATCATGCCATTGCACTCTAGCCGGGCTACAAGGCAAGACTCTATGTCAAAAATATGTTTAGAGGGTTAGACTTCTAAGGAATGAAGGCCTGGTTTACCCATTGGGCAAGCAACCTAGACTAGTAGAAGTGCTGAGAGTGAGAGAAACAAAGATTGGGTTGTAAAGGAGTGAGATAACAATAGAGTTTACAAGTTATGGGCTAGGGGCCGACTGCAGCTGTAGGCAAAACCACAACTTCACTTTTGTGTTTGTTTCCTATTATTTTTAAGAACTTTTAATTTTGAAACAACTCTCTAGACCTGTGAGAGAATTAAAAAACAAAAAGGGGAAATAAAAAGAAATAACTTCCCAATCATCTTGCAGAATCAGTGACCAAACATAGTGAAATCAAAGTGGAACATAAGTGAATCAGAAGGGTAAAAGGAGGTGACTACAGCAGACCCTGTCATGGTACTGCTAGTTTCCCCTTAGCACTTACTGCTGTCATTTAACTTCTTAAGGAAACACTCCAAGGCCATTAACTGTGTTGAGGAAGATATTCAGCCACAAGATGGGAATTGCTGGGGTGCTGAGGAATTAATACCCTCAAAAACACTCCTCAACCAATGATGGATGAGAGTTGAAGGATAAATGCCCCAACTTTCTAGTCCCTCTGCTGGGGCAACTGTCAGGGATGAATTACACACTCTTTCAGAGGCCCCCATCAGGACTGAACTTTAGCAGACAAAAGCGGTAATCTGGTCACTAATGCACATTAATTTCCTTTCTTCCCCTTGCTGACTCACTT
The DNA here is from genome assembly GCF_009761245.1 of Sapajus apella. NCBI lineage: Eukaryota > Metazoa > Chordata > Mammalia > Primates > Cebidae > Sapajus > Sapajus apella. The sequence goes on along the minus strand of NW_022436944.1, from coordinate 19,712,811 downwards.
TCCTACTCTCCCACCAATGTTTCCTTGAATAATTTGTCAAACAAAACACTTTTACTCAAATCCTTTTCTCGGGATCTGTTTCTGGGGAAGCCAACATGACAAACTCTTGCAGCATAGGAGGACTATCAATCCACATAAAAAGCAATTGAAGGATATGTATCATAAAAGGTATTATTTTTTTCGTAGAGAAATTAAAATATTTATATATTTCTATTAACTGAATTATTAAGTATAGAAAAATGAATATAAAATGTTATAATTATGTGAATTAATTTTCAATATTCAAAGAAGTTTAAAGAGATATTAAGAAAAGGTTAATCTTTATTGAAAGGATCTAAACAGAAATATTAAATGTGTTCAGAGTAGGAGAGTTCTTTTATGAAAAAAATGTATGTTTTAGTTAAATATATGCTTTGTATCTTATTCTTTTGTCAAATCAGGAAAATTAATGTTTTGTATAATTGTTGATAAAGTAGAAATTATTGGCATGAATCATTGACATGTTTCTAAAATTTCTTATAAAGTATTTTTCTCTATTACTAGCAACCAATATGTTGGACATAAAACAATATTTAAATTAGACTCTACTAAATAGTGTCAGGATAGAAAACTCACTATTAATCACTTCTCATTCATTTTTTGTTTTGTTTTGTTTTGTTTTGTTTTTTGTGGGAGCTATACACACAGTGTTTCTTTTTGGAGGCTTATGTTCCCCTAGGCTATAAAGCTTGTTTGTAGCATGTGGAGCATCTGCTCTAGGCTCAGGGTCTAAAAAGGAGTCCTTATACAATAACCTAAAATACAGATTTTACCAAAACCCTTATGGTAAGTCTGATGCTAAGTCAGAAAGGATGCACCTGTTGAAGGACACACATAAGATGAAACACACAAACAAACAAAGATCTGTAAGAATAAAAAGGGGTGGCATTAGGAAGTATTTGAGATAGCATAACTGGAAGCAGATAAAGGTGATCCCTCATATATGTAATTTTTAAAAATACTTTCAACTTTTAGATTCAGGGGTTACATGTGCAGATTTGTTATGTGGGTAAAATTTGTGATGCTGAGGTTTGGGGAACGAATGGTCCCATCCCTCAGGTGGTGAGCATAGTACTTGATAGTTTTTCAACCTTTGCCCCCTTCCTCCCTCCCTGCTCTAGTAGTCCCCAGTGTCTATTGTTGTCATGTTTATGTCCATGGCTTCGTGTCCACTTATAAGTGAGAACATGTGGTATTTGCTTTTCTGTTTCTGCATTCATTCACTTAGGATAATGGCCGCCAGCTGCATCCACATTGCTACAAAGGACATGATTTCATTCCTTTTTAGGGCTGCATATAATTTTTACATTGAGAAAAAGGACAAAAATATTTCAATGTAACATAGAAGGCAACTTTTCTGAAAATAAAAATAATTGCATTTGTCAATTGAAAGAAAAATATAGGTCCCAGAAAAATTTGATATGTAAGTATTAACACCAAGACATACCCTGAAATCAAGTCATGCAATGGTTGTGCAGGATCTGGATTTTATGCAAAAAAAAAAAAAAAAAAAAAAGTCATGAAAAGGGCTGTGTCTTAGTTTGCTGGGGTTGCCATAACAAATCACCACAGACTATGTAACTTAAATAACAGAAATTTATCTCACAATATGGAGGTTGGAAGTCTAAGAACAAAGTGTCAGCAGGTTTGGTTTCTCTTGATGTCTGTCTCCTTGGCTTGCTGATGGCCATCTTTTCTCTATGTCCTCATGAGGACTTTTTTCTGTGAGTGTGAATCCTTGGTGTCTTTCTTCTTATAAGGATGCCAGTCATATTGAATTAAGGGTCCCACCCCTATGACCACATTTAACCTTATTAATCTGGATGCTGGTTTAATCTGGATGTGCACACTCATTTTCTGCAAAGGCATTGACCTATACACTCCGGATCTGTGTATTTTTATGTATGTATGCTGCATTTTAGAAAAGTTCAAATAAGTTGTGTTGAAGGCAACCTTAAAACACTTGTTCAGTACAGAGCAAATGAATTTTTTAACAATCAAAAACCAGGTAAGGATTGGGAAAATTTAGTTATATAAGACTGGTAGTAATCATTTTTAACCCTATTTTTAAGTCTGAAAGAGATACTGGATTAAGAGATATACTCCAAAATAGTTGCTTTTAGAGACCAAAATATTGACTAAAATAAGAGTTATTACAGTCTATCTTTTGTTAATAAGTAAAGACAAGACATAAGGCTAAAACTACGGAGGACAGATGATATGGGGAAAGGAAGCATACCAGAGGAAACCTGAGTCCTTGAAAGATTGAAATATCTTGGGAAAGCAGTGATTCAAAGGACCTCTTGCAGACTGATAATCAAAGAGGTCATTGGGGAATTTAAGAGGAAAATTTTCAGCTAAAGGAATTAACTTCTTGACACACTTGTGACTTAAATGTTTTGCTCACATTCCAGGTCCAATCAAACACTAAGACCTGTTTTTTCTACATTTTTAAAATCTTTGTAATGCACTGCTTCTTTATGACTGTAGTGTCTTTACCTTGGTTCAGGGCAATTGCACTTGAATTACTGCACACTTTTTCCTTTGCTCTTGTGTGCTTTCAAAATCTTATCCATGGCAAATCAAAATATTTCTGAAACCTGACCATGTTAAAGTTTATCTGAGCCCTGTGCTCCTAGAAAATAGATACAAGTTAGGAGTCCTCCCACCGTTTTGTATTCCATAATATGGTTTACTGCAAAGAACCACTCTTCCCCATGTAACTTAGATACAACTCACAGCTGCTCCTTTTGTTTACCTATGACAATACGACACACAGACACATAGAGTCTCCAAATTCCCATTCTTTGCTTCATATGTGTGATTAGCTGAATTTTTGTACTCACTGACTAAACAAAATGCCTCCTAACATCTCTTGATCAAAATAGTTAAGCTTCTCTCCGCAGGTCCATAAGTTTTGACCCGTCATTAGCACTAAGCCAGCACACAACCTGTCCATAATAGTCCCTCCCAGTAGTAGACTATCCTCAGGGAAAACATTCTCTGATCCACTATCCAGTCATGCCATTTTCATCCAATCATCTTGTTTTCTCATACCTGATTGGTTTTTAGCCTTGTTCACAACTTCCTATAAAAGTGTTTTTTTTCTGCCTGAATTTTGAAACATTTGAAGATGGTGTGGTTGGAGCTGACTTCTTACTGCAATAATCTCTCTGCTCGTATTGAAATAGTCTGCCTTCTCATATTGTAATAATCTTTTGAATAAGGTCTCTGATTACCTAAATCTGGATTTAGACACGTCAAAACCTGATCATACCATCTCCCTATTTAAAACCTGATTGTCTTTTTACAGTTTTTAAGATAAAGTCCAAATTTCTTTTGTTTACCAGGCCCTTCATAGGCTAGTTTATCTCATGCCCATTTGCCTTTAATCCTGTCTCTTTCCACTCCTAAACCACCTCTCTTGCTATGGCCCTTTATTAAGCCATCCTGTATGTCTTTTCAGTTATTTAATTTATGTTTTATTTGGAATGTAGACTTTTCAACTCTCTGTCTCCTTGCCTTGCCTTAGCCTTTCTGGTTTTACTTATCCCTCAGGCCTCAGGTTTGATGCTCCCTCATTCAGGAGACCATCTGTGATCCATCATTTAAGGGCTTCGTATTCCTTTACGTTCTTTTAAAAACTTCTTATATTCTCCCTTTCATTGTAGCTGCTTCTTTAACAACCTTTTCTATCATGAGACTCTCTACCTTAAGAAGACAAAAACGATGTGCTTTTTACTGTTGCATCAATAGTATCTATCACATAGAAGACATTCAATGTCAATTGTATCTGTACAATTGTATTAATGGAAGGAAAGAATGAGTTGATGGAGAAGCAGAGGTCAGAATATTGAATCTGCCATCAGCAAAGAACAGTTTTTTAGTATTATTTTGGTTACAAATATCAAAAACCGAATTGAACTACCTTAGGCAGAAAAAGATGATGGTTACTGATCTCATAAGAAAATTAAGATAAGGGACATTTGAGTTAGTTAAGGCTCTCTCAGTTTCCGGAAACTCAACTTTAGCCAAAACTGTTTAGGCTAGATTTAGCTTTAGGTGAAACTTAAGTGAAGAGCTCAAGTGATTCATAATCTGATCTCTCATTATCTCCAGTTTTTTACCGTTTTCTTCTTTGTCAAAGCCTCAGTCTCAAGCCCCATTGGGTGGTAAGATGTGGGCAATGGAGCGTCCTCTCATCCCAACTCCTCCATGATCAACATCCAGAGCAGTCTTTGTTGTTGTTGTTTTCTAGTGGTTTACGTAAAAGTTCTGAAACCTACTATGAGGTAACAGAACAAAGTCATGTGTGCTCTCTGAACCAATCACTGTGATGAGCAGAATGTAATTCCATTTTTGACCTAAATTTATGTTACACTCATCCCCGCATGTGAAGGTGAAGCCATGATTAAACTTCAAAATTAAGGTGGGAGAAAGCTAAATCTCCATCCTAACACTGGTCCTGCCGCTAAATTAGCACCAAAAACAGCAGAGGCAAAGGCCAAATGATTCCTACGGGAGATGATAAAGATGAAGCAGGGACAAAAAAAGCCTAGAGCCCAAATGCCCTCAGGACATGCCTTCCCCACCTGTGCCACACTCAGCACTGTTGCTTTCTCCACAGAGCAAGGCTGTGGCTCATAGTTCACTCTCCTTCTTTCTACTTCAACATATGTGACTACACATTAATATTTTAACGCCTGAAAATTTATTAAAGATTTATTTTCTTTTCCACAATAAATAGTGAATATTTTATTGCATTTTCAAATGGAAAGTGTAAAAAATACGTTACTATAGTAGTTACAGGATAACCATAGGAAACAAATACCCAAATCCAATTAGTGGGCCATTAAACACTTGTCACACATGGCAACAATGCTAATCAAACTTGTCTTAGAGAAAATATAAAAACTAAGAGGAAATTAAAATGTCCCAATACACAGTAGAGAACATCTACCACACTAATTTCTCTGTAATGCCAAATATATGACCCTGAAAAAGTCAGAAAAGGTAATAGAATTTTTCAAATAATACATGGTGCTTTTGGTACAATTTTTAAAAATTGTTATGTTTTTCTGTTCAAACCATATTTAATCCTGAGTTTATGGAGCTCTTTTCCCTATCTTTCTTTATCTGTCCAAGTGCATGAAAGAATTCCCTGTAAATAGATTTTAACTGCAATTAACAGCAAATTAATCCTTCCCTCTAGGTAATCCACATTGCCTCATCAAACCAGAAAACAGTTTAAACCTGGCCTGCTTCTAACTGGAAGCCACATTTTAAGAACTTACTGTGAAGAACAGGAAAGCCTCCAATAGGTGAGTGTAACTAAGGTAATTTGAATATGGGTGAATACAGGAACAAATTCCCAGGCTCTGTTACTCTCTTTGTTGAAACCCATTCTTTTGGAAAATCATTTTCTTTAGCCATTGGACAACAAAATGCATTGTCAAGAAATTTTATAGCAATAATTATAAAAGATGTCCATTTGAACCCATTGAGGTCTCATTGATTTTATAACACCCAGCAGACCTCCCTGCAGGAGAACACTATATTTATGTGAGCAATATATGCGAGAATTGAGATCGTAAAATTAAATGACCACATAGAACTGTCATTTATATGATGAGCGCCTACATATGTGAAGGCTGGTTTATTTTGTAGTGTCGGGTTGCGTTAAATGGTCCACTCTCAGTGAATGTTTTTAATCACGCATTTCTTCACTCTTTCTGCAATATTACACTTGAAGGACTGGTAAGCAGTTTGCTATGAAATGCTAAATGGTTACTGGAACTGCTATTCTGACAGAAGAGCTCACTAAAATAGAAGTACAGTACATATTGTATGCAATTGTTTTATGAGAGACATTATGGTTACTAGAATAACATTTCACCATTACCAACTGCTGAGAGAAAAGTCATTAAGATATTTGGCAAGCCAGCGCAATTTTTCAACAGAGCTATAGTACAAGACCTTAGAACAGCTTCCATAGAGAGAGGCTGGCTGCCTCACAAGAAAAAAAAAAAGGAATCAAGTCTCAAGTTTTCAACATTGTTTTATTTATAGTTGTTTATTTTCAGAGTCCATTGGAAAAGTTACAAGACATGTCAGGTATGTCAGGAGAAAAATAGCAAATGCTTACGTGCAATATATATATATTTCACAAGCATTTTCTGTATATGTGCATGGGGCGTGTGTGTGTGTGTGTGTGTGTGTGTGTATAAGATTAACCTCTTGTGATAAATCTTACAACAAATTCAGTGTGTTAAAGCTCAACTTTTCCCAGGGAATTGCCTTTGTTCAAAGATTATTGTATACACTTTTAACATTAAATTTCTTATTGCTGTGTTTTTTATAAGAAGAAGATATTCATAGATGGGACGGGTGAGAATAGGAATTAGTCTGAAAACACGTCATCCAATAAAGGAAAATAAGCAGTTTGCTGTGAACATTTAACATTTCCTACCATGTATTAGTGGTAAAAAAAAAAAAAAAAAAAAAAAAAAAATCATAACAGCTTTATAAATGTTTTGCAAATATATATGCCCAAAATATATAAACACACATGTTTGTGTGTATTTGTGTCCATATTATGTATATGTATAAAATATATGCACAGTAGATAACTTTTTGATTGCTAAACCAACAAAACTTGCCACTTGCTTCTGCCAGTGCCACTTTTTTATGCTACTTCTTTATAACTCATTTCATCAAGAAAAAATACCAGCATTACCAAAAGCAATTATACTTTGAACTGTTTCTAAAGCAACAAACATAGAGCCAAATTGGAATTATTTAGTCAGATACATGAATATATATGAATAATCGTGAAGGCAAACCTAAGCTAACTTTCTCATCACTGCTATGGTCCCTTTAGTAAGTAGCATACAACCTTAAATGGAGCACTTAGTAATTATTAGCTGGATGAATATTCAGAGAAAGAATGCTGAATATTTGATAAACAATAGTGTTTAATAAGTATTTTAAATTACCCAGAAAACTGAATTCCATTTCTGTATATTCAAGACTTTTGACTCCAAACAGAAAGGTCCTGAGTTTCTCATAAAAGTTGTAAAGGAAAAATAAAAGCTATGTAGTCTATTCAGTTACAAAAAACTCAACTCAGTTGAATTAAGCAAATTTTTTATTCTTTAATGTTTTGTGCATGTAGAAAAATCCAAAGTAGGAGCTAAATGATGAAAACTCATGAACACAAGGGAACAACAGACACTGGGGCCTCCTTGTGGGTGAAGAGTGGGAGAAGGGAAAGGAGCAGAAAAAAATAACCGTGGGGCACTAGGCTTAGTACCTGGGTGATGAAATAATCTGTGCAACAACCCCCTCACCAATGACACACATTTACCTGTATGACAAACCTGCACATGTATCCCCGAACCTAACATAAAAGCTTAAAAAAAATCCAAAGCATATGTAACTTGTAGAATGATGATGTTTAAATTGCTCATCATAGCTAGGAGTGATTTCTATCAAGATCTCTATGAGTTTTTTTCATAACCCAGTTTTTATCTCTCCAGCTACTGATAATAAAATTCATGAATATTATTTAAATAAGTGTAGAGATCACCTTTTTTTTTTTTTTTACACAATTTTGGACAGCACCAAGGTGACAAGGAAGAAATTGTTCTTGATGGAGATAATTTTTTCTAGCAAGGAAATGAAGTAAACCCTTAACTGCTGATCTTTCAATAATCTCCATTTCATTCATGCACTTTATTTCATATAAACTATTATAGTATCTTATACAGATGGTATAAGGATGACCTATTTTATTTAAAATTAACAAGTTTCTTTACCTACTCTGCTGTATCCCATGATAACTACATTTCTTCCCAGTGGAAGCCAAAATGGCCTGATATAGTCACTGACTTTCTATAACTAGAAATTTGGATGTGGTGGAAAGAAGGGGAAAGAGACTGGAAGAGCTGAGGCACGTTGTCCTTTAGTTCTGCTTCTCCCTTTGTTCAATCTTCAGATTGAACCCAGATCCAACTACATATTAGTCTGTAAAAATTCTAAAACCTGTACTCACTGTAGGGCTCATTCCACTATGCCATGTGGAAGCAGAAAGGAGTTAACTCCACTCTACCTTAAAAGCTCTAGCATCATTTCATTTTTTTTTTTTATTGTTTTTTTCTCTTTCTTTTTCCCTTTTCTTTTCCTTTCTTTCTTTCCTTCTCTTTTTCTTTCTTTTCTGCTTTCTTTCTGTCTTTCACTAGTATCTCCTAGCATTATAAGTGGTATATGGACAGTTGTATTTGAATAAATTAATAGATAAATTAATATACAGATGAATAAATTAAATAATTGGAGTAAACAAATGAGTAAATAAATAGTTTCAATTACTGTTCTATAATACATTTCCTATATTAAGCACATAAACTTAATTACCTTGCAATGGAAAATATTTATAAGGATATTATTATATATATTTTCATATATAGGTATTGAAGGTGTTATTCATATTTCATAAGAAAAAATATATCATAGCACAGAACACTTTAAAAAATTCAGTGCAAAAGGCATTGCCTTTGCAAAACTATTAAGGATTTCTTTTTTCTAGTGGAGTGGCTGACACCTTAAAAATGCTGAGCAGCAGCCCTTGTAAAACAATTTTAACAAAATAGATAACTTCAGTTTAAGGAGAACTGTGAAAATTTGCTTGGTAAACAAAAGTCTTATTTTTTAAAATTTTTTCGAGGCTGTGACCCTGGGGAAAGCTTAATTAAACTCAATGAAGAAAAAAATTAAATCGTAAAAGTTGAATAAGTCAAAATATAAAATATTCAATTATTATTGCCTGTGGGGTTTATTTTGTAAATATTTTATCCACAGTCTATACTCAGCTGCTTCTCCTTCCCATCTTTTAAGGACTGCCTGGGGAATAATCCCACATTTCCTCACTCAGTTGCTTGACTTCCTTTTAGTCTTCTTATAATTTATTAAATGATGTTTTTAGAAACATAAGTACTTCAAGTTTTCCTTCTTGCTGCTTTGTGTGTTGTTCCTTTCACTCACAAAATTGCTGCAATTAGTGATATAAAAAGGATCCATTAGGGCATCAGCCCATCCTTTGGGGTTTTGGCTATAATTGTTTCTTTCATGGAAGTGCCTCCAGTCCTGCCTCAAATACACAGTATTGAATGTCCCAATATGACATAACTCTCTTAAGATATAGGGGATTTTATTTTATTCAGTATTCAGAAACCCCAGAAGTGGTTCTCATTCATGTTACAATTTCTAAAATAATAATGTAGACATCAAAGTTTATCTCATTACTTTTGTACTATGTACCTGTTCATGAAATGTGAGCCCAAGGTGAATACTGAATAAAGTTTAAAATGCTTTAAATATGAATAAGCTTATAAGGATTGAGTTTATGTTTAAATAAATGGCCTAAAGTTTAGATATGTATTAATACTATATCAGTATTTTTTAAATCAACATACTGGTAGCCATTCACCATATCATCATGATTTATCCATCCCAACAACAGACTATATGATTTTTCTAGTAAATCAGAAAAATCAAAAAAAGTTATCAGAAAGTGTTAGTCTCTGATGCATCTTTTTATTTTAAACATAAGAATATTTCTTTTACTGTAGAGGCTAACCTAAAACTATGAGAATTATTTTATTTTATTAACTAAGCCATACTTTACAGGTTGACAATAGTATGTTATTTAAGTTACAACTTGCTTTCAAATTTATATTTTGGATAACTTATTATCTCATATTTAATTTATTTAAATAGGAGGAAAAATGGTAATTATAATTACACATTTTATTCTACAGTACATCTTGATGTAAATTAATTAATTATATTCATACCTTCCACTCATATTTTGAATAATCTTTCTATATGTGGAAAAATTCTCACATTGAGTGTCTTCTCCCCAATATGGAAGGCAGAGCCAAAATTCTCTGATTCTCCAGCAATTGTTGCTCAGAAATATGACCTAAGCTATTCCAATCAGAATAACCCAGAGAAGACTGTTTTGGAGATTATCAACATGATGCTGGACACTGCACAGACCTTCTGTTTTATTGGTGTAGTTGGAACAAAAGTATTCCACAAAGTAGCACTTGTAGAAACGAAGTGACATCCATGGTGTGGTAGTCTTAGTTTCAGAAAAATCACATATCTGGTCTGTGCTTCTCTGTGGTAGCTGTGGCACCAGGGAGGTTCCTTCATCAGGCCATGACAGCCTGGTTACGAGCATTGCTCCTGGCAAATAGTTTTAAATCTTCATCTTTCTAGCCATTTTGAAGATTCTCTAAGCCACCTAATATTTTTTAGTAAACTATTTTTTTGTTTGTTTGTTTAAATCAGCCAGTGTAGATTCTGGTGCTTGCAACTAAAAGGTCTAACTGATATAAAAGATTCTCATTATTTTCATAAGACTATCAACGTTGGGACATTTTTAAAATTCTCTATGATTATAAGATTGGAAGAAAAATAAAGTAATATTCAATAAGTAAAAATTTTTTTCTGAAAATTTTTGAAACCTAAGTTATGGTCTAATTTAATAAGCTATTGAATGGCCTGGTAGATCAGTAAAAGCCATAGAAAATGCTTAAGAAAGAATTCAAAATTAATGACATAATTACAGATAGACACAAGATTTTTAAAAACTGTATTAAAATTTCAAATTGCATTAACTCAGGAGTGAACTGGAAAATTTGTTCATATTCACTGTCTAAAATACAATAATTAGAATCCCTTGCCCAACAATAATGAGTAAATGTAAAATGGGAGAAAAAGGAAAAATAATTTTAAAATATCAACAAGGTGGAAGTCTTGAAAAGAAAACACATACAAATGACCTCAAGGAGTATGCTATAGTTTCCTTTTTCTAAAAAATATATCAATATTTAGTACCCATTTAAAGGAATAAAAGCAACAGGAGTACAAATGAAAAGTGTTCTGAAGAGTGACTCTGAATTATGAAATAGTATTTCATATGCCAGGGCAGTGAAGGTAGAATACTAATTTGGCACAACCAGTTCTTCTATTTTTAATTTACGGTCTGCACTGTGTCATTCATTCACTAATGCTTGAAATATATAGATGCCTGAGATAGCTCTTGTTCATCATGGCAACTCTTGACACTAAAACAGTAATGTAATTATCCCCAAAGTAATAGACTATTACCAAATTGATTTATATGCTATCTCCAGGATACTTTTAAATTCATAGCCTATTACATGAGTACCATGCAAAATTCAACTGAGAATTCAAAATTCTGAAAAAGGACATCTCAGCTACAAAAGTCACTGCAGGTTGACATTTGAAAAACAGGAAAATATTTAACAAAGAGAACCACACTTAATTGAGTATTTACCCTCCCCAAATATAATGTTACTAAATGGCTGCAAGGGATAGCACAAGAAAAGAAAAAGCTATGCTCTGAATTTGGATACTCACGTGAGCTAATATACTATTTAAATTAAATAAACCAAAGTGGCACTATTTTTCTAAAGTATGTCAGTTGATTTTGCCATTATTAAATTACAGACTTTATTCTTCAAATACTCCAAGATGGAAAATTCTCAGATGTAGTTTGAATTCAAGGCTCTTAAAAATGACAATATGAAAAAAAAAAAAAAAGCCAATATTTACCTGCTTGATAACCTAATCATGATATCATATTTTATATGGGATATTACTCTTTATGTGATCTATTATATTTACTGTCAATGTACATTTGTGGGGCATGGTATGGTTTGGCTGCATCCTCACCCAAATCTCATCTTGAATTGTGGTTCCCATAATCTCTGATAATTGAATCACGGAGTGGTTTCTCCCATTCTGTTCTGGTGATAGTGAGTTAGTTATCAGGAGATCTGATACTTTTATAAGGTGTTTCCCCCTTCACTAGGCACAGATTCTTCTCTCTCCTGCCACCACGTGAAGAAGGACATGTTTTCTTCCCCTTCCACCATGATTGTAAGTCTTCTGGGTCCCCCCCAGCCATGCTGAACTGTGAGCCAATTAAGCGTCTTTCTTTTATAATTTACCCAGTCTCAGGTATGTTTTTATTAGTGTGAGAATGGACTAATACAGGGAGATACTATGTTGAGATATTAACTGGTATGCTTTCCCCATTCTATACTCACAGGCTCTTTCCTTTTTGCTCTAAAAGAATCTTTTAATTTCCTTATCACCACCCTCCACCATCATCCATAGCAGTTAGACTTGAAGGATACAGCATGGTTAAGCTGTATTATTGAAAGAAGTGTGGACAAATGGTTAAAAATGAAGACTCTTGAGCCAGACACTTAGAGCTAAAATGCCAGCTTTGTAAGTTAATAATCAAATATTTTTTGAGCAAGTTATTTAATTTGCCATGCCTCGGTTTCCTCAAGCAAAAATAGGATTGTTGTATGGGTTATGTGAGTCTATATGAACAAATTGCTTAAAATAGCATCTGTTACACAGTAAGCATTAAATGTTCATTGGTATTAGTTGTTACTATGCTCAGAATTCATTGATGCAAGTAGCTAAACAGATCAAGCTACTTAGAGTTTTAACCATTCCTAAACACTAGATCAAAAGATGCCAGGCATAGAAGAACAAGTGTAGAGTTGGAATCATGCAAGGAGCATGGGAATATAAAAGTTTCAGAGCAAGCACCTCCCATCACAAGCTCCTGAGAGAAAGGTAGAAGCCAGGGCAGTCTGAACTCAGAAGTCAGCTCATTTCTGGCAATCACCCCATTTGGTCAAAAGCTTAACTGTTCTTTGAGATTCCTTCTAGGTCCCTGGTCTACACCCCAACCCCAATATTGTCAAACACACCCAGTAAACTAGGACTTTTGTAGAATCCTCCAGAGAGAATAATAAAAACTTGGAGTGAGAAGGTGGTGCCACACAGGGAAAGCCGCACCCTGCAGCAGGATGATTCTAAAGGAACATATTTATTGCCACATAATTATCGAATTTCTACTAGATTTCTGTTAGATATTTTCACAAACATTTTTTTTTTTTTACTACGTATAGTTTCTACTAGATTTTCTCACATGTGTTATTTTACTAACATCTTCTTAAACTCAGGAGTACCATAATGCTTCAATTCTTCTTTCCTTAATGTAATGGCAAAGTCTGCCAAAGATATGTTTAAAATGAGTATAAAATGCTAGGCTTCCTGTAATAAAATAGGGCATTCACACATATAAAGGGAGCCCTGCAGTTAGAATTGGAAGACTTACATTTGAGTTAGCCCTGCTACCTACTAGCTAGATGATCTTGTCAAGCCACATAGCCATTGAGACCTCAATCTCCTCATCTGTAAAATGAGAAACGCTGCATTTGTGACCTTATAGAATTATTTTGAGAACACAGTGACATAATAAATATGAAAGCATTTTAAAAACAGTACAGTATCCAATAATTATCAGGCATAAATCTGCAACTATATGTCAGCTGCTTTCTTCTTAATGCCCCATCATAACCTCAATATAAACTCATTCTATCCTGAGAAATGAACACTTTTATGCAGGAAGTTAGCTTTGAAGTTTGGCAGTAATAACAGATAATTGTTTTTCATGGAATTTATTATTACTTTCTATAGAAAACCTTGTTTATAATGTTTAATGATTAAAATGACTCATTCCAAAATTTCTTAATAAAATAATTGGTAAAGGTAATGGAAAATAGTTGATGTGACTTACTTTGTTGTGTTTTTTTAGTTCAAGACAGAAAAAGATAATGTTAAAAATAAAAGGGTAGTCTTCTAGGATTCTAATGAAAAGAGGCCAAACACATACCTAACCCCTGTTTTGTATGGAAAACTGCAATTATATTTCCCGAGTCCCCAACAAGGGGAAAATGAGTCCCCAAATTAACATCATAGAAATGGATGCCAATATATATTTTTCGTATTGAAAAGCTGAAAGGTAGGAAAATAATAGCTATGTTCCTCTCCTATTTCCTGATGATGACAGTGGTAGTGTATACTGACTACTCAAAAAGGTCAAATCAATTCAAAAGAGCTACTCTAGAAGATTTTTGCATGACTTCATTTCATTGTGTGATTGATATTTATTAGAGTCAAATCCTGATTAATTGAGAATTGATTATCTCATTTGTAAATTAGCTAGAGATTTTTTTTTTTTTTTTTTTTTTTGGAGACGGAGTTTCGCTCTTGTTACCCAGGCTGGAGTGCAATGGTGCAATCTTGGCTCACCGCAACCTCCACCTCCCGGGTTCAAGCAATTCTCCTGCCTCAGCCTCCTGAGTAGCTGGGATTACAGGCACACGCCACCATGCCCAGCTAATTTTTGTAGTTTTAGTAGAGACGGGGTTTCACCATGTTGACCAGGATGGTCTCGATCTCTTGACCTCGTGATCCACCCGCCTCGGCCTCCCAAAGTGCTGGGATTACAAGCGTGAGCCACAGCGCCCGGCCTAGCTAGAGATTTTTTAAGGGTCTTTCTTACTCCCTCCAGCCCCTAAGTTTTGGTCATTTCACTGTCAGTTAGCCTCCCTGCTGAATGGTGGATAGAGAAAGTAAAAAGAAACACAAAATGTGCTTTATTGTGGCTTCGCAATCCTGACAAAGGCTCATAAGAGATAACTTGAAAGAATGCAGAATGGGTTATTTGTAGATTTTTATATTTCATTATATTTGTGTTCTTCCTTAGTCTCATTTAATTAATAACATTTTATTTCCCTTACTGACAAATAGTAACTATAAAGGGTCAACTCAAATATATTTCAAATTCTATGAAAACATTTATCTAAAAGCAAATTAATGATACTTTAAAGCATCTTATTTTTGCTTTGTATTTTTTATTTTTTATTTTTTTATTTTTATTTTTATTTTTTTTGAGTTGGAATTTCACTCTTGTTACCCAGGCTGGAGGGCAATGGTGCAATCTCGGCTCACCGCAACTTCCGCCTCCTGGGTTCGGGCAATTCTCCTGCCTCAGCCTCCCGTGTAGCTGGGATTACAGGCACGCGCCACAATGCCCAGCTAATTTTTTGTAGTTTTAGTAGAGATGGGGTTTCACTATTTTGACCAGGATGGTCTCGATCTCTTGACCTCGTGATCCACCCGCCTCAGCCTCCCAAAGTGCTGGGACTACAGGCGTGAGCCACTGTGCCCGGCCTGTATTTTTTATTTTTAATAAAAATACAGTTTTAAATTATAGACCACATCGAAGGATTTAAAAAAGTATATAAGTGGTATATAATTCTTCACATTCTATAATTAACTTTTTACTTGATTTCTAAAAAGATGTATCTATGTTAACACACACATACATTTTATTTATTTTGAAATACAAGTGTTATTCTGTTAGATGAATGTACAATATTTATCTGTTTTCTAATTAATGTACATTTTACCTGCTCCATTTTCTACGATTTTAAATTATGCTGCAATGATTATCCTAGTACATATCTCCTTACTAATTTCTATGAGGGTTTCTTCATGAGGAACATCCAGGGGTAAAATTCCTGTGTCATGAGATACATCAGCTTTACTATATACAAAACTAATCTCCAGAGAATCTGAACTATTTAACACTCCTGATAGGAGTATCTGAGAGTTTCTGTTTCTCTAACACTTGCTACTATAAGATCATTTTTCAGTTTTGCCAATGACAATATAAAAGTTGTTTTATGGTTTTAATTTGCTTCCCTTGATTACTAGTATACTTGAGCACATTTTTGTTCATTTATTGGCTATTTTTATTTTTTCTCCTGTGGATTACCTATTCATATCCTTTGGACATTTTCATTGGCAGTTGATAATTTCGTTTGTCACTCACATGGGCTACAAATATCTTCCCTCAGTATGTGACTAATTTTTCACTTCATCTATAGTTTCTTTTGTGCAAAAAGTTTCACTTATTGTGCAGCAAATATATCACAATTTTCTTTTATAATTTGTGTCTTTTTGTGGTGTCTGGAGTAAAGAAATCCTTTCTTGTCTGAAGGTCATAAAGATGTTATTTTATATTTTCCTCAAAAAGTTTTAAAGGACCTAATTTAACTTTTTCCATATGGATTAACAATTATCCCAACATCATTTATCTAACAGCTCATCCTTTTCCCTCATTTATTTGTAATGCTATGTCTGTCATACATTATTGTCATATATGAATGAATTACTTTTGAGGTTTGTTATATTCAGTTGGTCTATTTATTCATCCTGTATTAATATCTTTATTACTAATTTATTAAAATTTTTGTTATATGTTAGATCGTTTATTATTCCAGTTGTTCAAATTGTCATAGTGATTTTCAGCCATGTGATTTTGCATTCTTAGTTTTCAAGTTCCATGAAAAACCTCCAAAAGTTTATTTATTTAAATTATATTAGATTTTGAGATTAATCTGTGGTGCATCATCAAAGTTTTCCCAACAAACAATCATATGAACATAATTTTCCATTTATTCAGGTTTAAAAAAATAATCTCCAATAATTTTTCACCATCAGTTCATTTTGTATAGCTTTTTCTGCTTTATAGAACATATTTTATGATTGATTTTTGTTAATTATTGGTGCGTTTTTTTTTTTTTTTTTTGGAGTTGGAGTTTTGCTCTTGTTGCCCAGGCTAGAGTGCAATGGCACGATCTGGACTCTGCACAACCTCCGCCTCCCCAGTTCAAACAATTCTCCTGCCTCAGCCTCCCAAGTAGCTGGGATTACAGGCATGCACCATTATGCCCGGACAATTTTTGTAGTTTTTTAGTAGAGATGGGATTTCACCATGTTGGCCAGGCTGGTCTTGATCTCCTGACCTCGTGATCTACCCACCTCAGCCTCCCAAAGTGCCCTGATTACAGGAGTATTATTAGGAATGATATTGACTTTTGTATGCTGGTGACTTCCAATAATCTGTCCACAGAATCCCTTAAATCCTCAATGTAGGTAATCATATAATTAACAAATAAGGACAGTTTTATCTCTTCCTTTGTGATTATTATTATTTCCTGGATTTATTTCCTTTCTTTTCTTCTTGCAATAATTTTTGAACATTGTGTAGACCATTATCTACTAGAAACCATGAGACTAGGCATCCTTCTCTGATTCCTGACCATATTAGTCCATTCTCACACTGCAAAAAAAACTGCCTGAGACTGGGTAATTTATAAAGGGAAGAGGTTTAACTGACTCACAGTTATGCGTGGCTTGGGAGACCTCAGGAAACTTACAATCATGACAGAAGATGAAGGAGAGTTAAGGCACCTTCTTCACAAGGTAGCTGGACGAAGAAGTGCCAAGTGAAAGGGGAAGAGACTCTTATAAAACCATCAGATCTTGTGAGAACTTACTCGCTATCACAAGAACAGCATGGGGGAAACTGCCCCCATGATTCAATTACTTTCACCTGATTTATCCCTTGATATACAGGGAATATGGGGATAATGGGGATTACAATTCAAGATGAGATTTCGGGGGGGACACAAAGCCTAACCATATCACTGACTTAATGGAAATGCTCATCATTTTCTTTTAGGTTTTTGGTAGGTAACTCCAGTAAAACTAGGAACATTCTTTTTTGGGGGTTTGGAAGGAGTCTTGCTGTGTTATCAGGCTTGAGTGCAGTGGCACAGTCTCAGCTCACTTCAATCTCTGCCTCCCAGGTTTAAGTGATTCTTTTGCCTCAGTCTCCCTCGTAGCTGGGACTACAGGAATGCACTACCATGCTTGGCTAATTTTTGTATTTTTAGTAGAGACGGGATTTTAACCCATTGGCTAGGTTGGTCTCGATCTCTTGACCTCATGATCCACCCACCTTGGCTTCCTAAAGTGCTGGGATTACAGGTGTAAGCCACCACAATTGACCTCTTGTGAGTTTTTTTTAAAAAATATCATGAATGAGTTTTAGAATTCACTAAAGGAGTTTTCAGCATTTATCTTCATATGGTTTATTTTCTTTGACTTGTTAATATTTTAAAGTAGCAGATCTTCTGAAGTTAAACTGTTTTTTTGTGTTTCAACATTCTAATTATGGTATGTTGATGACTGATTGATAAATTTGGTTTGGTAGTATTTTGGTAGGATAGTATCTTCAGATTTTTTGCATCCATTTGAATCAATATGTCTATTTTTAAAATATTCTCCTAATTACTATATCTAAACATTAATCTATTAGTT
Organism: Sapajus apella; assembly: GCF_009761245.1. NCBI lineage: Eukaryota > Metazoa > Chordata > Mammalia > Primates > Cebidae > Sapajus > Sapajus apella. Next base: position 19,694,640 of record NW_022436944.1, on the reverse strand, counting down.
TGTGTGCTTTTACTGTCCTCCAAAATGGTAGGTATACAATAACCATGTCTGGATCCGTTGAAAGCTTGGTAGAACTTATCTTTTCAGTTTAGTTTCTTTTGGGGTGGTTTTGTTCACTTTTTCATCATGAGGTTGTGACTATGCCTATTCTGTATCTCACCAGGTGCTATAAGCAGCTCTAGGACTTCAAGCAGCAAACCTCACTGGTTCCCTTTCTTGAGGGTGTATTTTAGATCCTGGAAACTTCTGCATACTGAGAACCTAATGTCAGGAAGGTCAAATCATCATCTGCTCTCCTCATAGCTTTTCCTTTCTTTTCTGTTACCTGCCACAAAAGATTTTGCCTTTGTATTTGAGAAAGGCCATGTCCTTCTGACTTTATTTTATATTTTACCCATCTTTGATAAGTGTTTGGAACAAAGGGTGTTATCAACCTGTCACACTTTTAATTAAGCACCTGTAAAACTTAGTTTTATTTTTCAAATATCTGATAACTAGATGTATTTGTTTCATGGGATTGCTACACTAAAGTACAAACTGGGCTGCTTAACAACAACAAAAACATACTATCTCACAATTATGAAGACTCGAAGTCCAAAATCAGGTTGTCTGCCTGGTCATGCTCCCTCTGAAACTCTCAGAAAGGAATGTTTCCTTGCCCTTTTCTAGCTTTTGGTAGTTTGTGGGCAATCTTTACTGTTCCTTGGCATTCCTTGGCTTGCATCTGCAGCAGTTCAATCTCTGCCTGTGTCACATGATGTTCTCTCTGTGTCTCTTTCCTCTTCGTATCAGGATGTCAATCATATTGGATTATGGAGCCATCTACTGACTTCATTTTAACTTATATCTGCAAAGATGTTATTTCCAAATAAGCTCACATTCACAAATACTAGAGGTTAGGACTTTAACGTATCTTAAAGACATACAGTAATTCAACCCACAGCTTTAGGCATATGCTGCCATAAATTGTATATTGAATTCAACATTGAATGTTATATATAATCATATTTTTTTCAACTTATGTCTGTCTTTGTATATCAAAACATACACACAAGCACACACACAGACATGGTTATATGCATATTTGTAATTTTCTCTTTCCAACATATCCAATTTTGACATCCATTTGTTGAACTCTGACTTGCTTCCCTTAATTCTATTATACATAACATTATTTCCTTTGTTTGAATCTAAGCTACTATGATTCTGACTGATTAACCTAGTAAAGGCAGTCAGCAGAAAGGACCCAATCTTCTTATACCAATAGCATAAAGTGCCTTAACAAAAGCAGTCTGTCAATACAATTTCTAAATTATAATAAACAAAAATAGTATGGAGCTCTTTTGGATTAGTAAAATCTACCTCCTTGTAATTTGTGGCAATTTATGGTTTTAAGAAATCAGGTGTTTCATACTGATTAAAGAGGGAATAAAGCATAAAATCTCACCTGCGGTAACATGTCAAAATTTTGCAGTAAACTAACAATTCAGGAAATATAGCCACTCTAGTACACCCAAGAGAAAAGTGAAACAACTGGGAAGTAGGACTATGGCAAAGTATGGCTAAATGACCTTAAAAAATGCGTTTTGAAGTATAGCATATGTGTGGATAGTATAAGATAACAAATTAGCTATTTATAAATTAAAGATTCTGCATCATCAGTAATCATCCACATTCATGGAACACAGATCATTTGCAAGGTCCATGTATTAAGTTCTTAAGTAAGACATTATACTAATTTTTAAAGTATATAACCTGTGCTAAGAACTTGCATATGCAGAAAAGGGGAGATACGAAGTAATTAGTACACATTACTTCAATGAGCAGCAAATTTGTACATTATTTCTGTTTTCTTATGTGCCTCAACTATTGCTTTATTGATGTGACCAATAATTTAGTTTCACCAGTGATGTATAAAACATCAAAATCAAGAAATATCAAACTATGTTAGGGTTTCTTATTTGCTTCTAATGCTATTTCATGGGTGTTCAATATAACTTTTTGTGGTAAAAGTACAAGTCTTTTCAGAGGACAATATTCTCAGTCATTATCTTATGAAAATATGAGCAGTGGATATAAAATATGAAATAGGAGCAGTGCCCTATTTCAAATTATCATTGATATATATTAGTTAATTTGCTTTCAATTTTACCGTAACAAAAGTGCTGTTTCTCTGCTTTACCTGCTGGACCATGCCAGCTGGTTGGGAACCAAATCTCTAAAAGTACCAATTAAAATAAAAATAGCTAAATTTGGAATAAGTAATAAAGTACAGCTTTGGAACACTGTGAAAATATATGAGTGATCATTAGTAACACCTGCAGCCTACTTCACTTTGCTTATAATGACTCATTGACAATAGTCTAGTGATAGCACAAACGGCTGAAAAGTAGTAACAGAAAACTTCAATTTCCTAGTGACAATTAAACTCAGTTTCTTATAATTTATTTTTATACTAACTCATTTAATTTATATTGATATCAAACAGCGTCAACATATCCTCAAAATTTTCCATTATTCAACTAAAATACTCTGTGTGTGATAAAAGAGGTATTTTAAAAAATGAATAAGTAACTTATTAAATCAATGTCCTCATCTATAAATGAGGAAATATGTCTAGTCAAGGAGTGCACAGAGAGTAGCACTCATTAATCTCACACCCAGGATGGACATTCCTTATGGACGTTTTTCTGGTATGGATTATTCACAGCTTTTTCTATAACACTTTGATGTAGATTTCTTGTTTCTGAAACCTATGATCTGAAAGAATAGTTATCTTCTCCTCTTTTCATATGTTCAATATACTTTGGTATAAGGGGATAAGATAATTGCATTGAGGATTATTATTTAGAAAAAGAAACAATGGAAAAGACAGATCAGTAAGTGGTCCATGGCAATGCAGAAATCCTCCAGGACCAGACATTGTGAAGATTCACTCTCTAGGGATGAGAATTTCCAAGATTAGGCCTGACTCTGCTCTCTGGGTTGTTGACCACTATCCATTTTGGCCCTTGTCTTGCCTCCTACAATAGTCTCCATTTTCAGTTATCTTGGTTGGATGTATTTGGGCTTTTGTTGTTGTTCTTTTACTTCAAGTTTTGGAGTATTGTGCAGATAGTGCAGGATTGTTACATAGGTATACACGTGCCATGGTTGTTCACTGCCCCGACACCTACAGTATGTACTTCTTCTAATGTTATCGCTCTCCAATCCCCACCATTATCCCACCTCTATCTCTCCCACCCCCTTCATGAGCCCCAGTGTGTGATGTTCCCTTCCCTGTATCCATGTGTATTCATTGTTCAACTACAACTTATGAGTGAGAACATGCAGTGTTTGGTTTTCTGTTCTTGTGTCAGTCTGCTGAGAATGATGGTTTCCAGCTTCATCCATGTCCCTGCAAAAGACATGAACTCATCCCTTCTTATGGCTACATAGTATTCCATGTTGTATATGTGCCACATTTTCTTTATCCAGTCTATCATTGATGGGCATTTGGGTGGGTTCCAAGTCTTTGTTATCATAAACAGAGCTGCAATGAACATACATGTGCATGTGTCTTTATAATAGAATGATTTATGATCCTTTAGGTATATACCCAGTAATGGGATTGCTGGATCAAATGGTATTTCTATTTCTAGATCCTTGAGGAATCCCCACACTGTCTTCTGCAATGGTGAACTGATTTACACTCCCACCAACAGGGTAAAAGTGTTCCTGTTTCTCCACATCCTCTCCAGCATCTGTTGTCTCAGATTTTTTAATGATCACCATTCTAGCTGGTGTGAGTTGGTATCTTAATGTGGTTTTGATTTACATTTCTCTAATGACCAGTGATGATGAGCATATTTTCATATGTTTGTTGGCCTCATAAATGTCTTCTTTTGCAAAATGTCTGTTCATGTACTTTGCCCACTTTTTGATGGGGTCATTTGTTTTTTTCTTGTAGATTTGTTTTAGTTCTTTGTAGATTCTGGAAATTAGCCCTTTGTCAGATGGGTAGCTTGCAAAAATTTTTTCCCATTCTGTTGTTTGCCTGTTCGGTCTAATGATTGTTTCTTTTGCTCTGCAGAAGCTCTTAAATTTAATTATATCCCATTTGTCTACTTTGGCTTTTGTTGCCACTGCTTTTGGTGTTTTAGTCATGAAGTCCTTGCCTATGCCTATGTCCTCAATGGTATTGCCTAGGTTGTCTTCTAGGGTTTTTATGGTGTTAGGTCTTATGTTTAAATCTTTACTCCATCTGGAGTTAATTTTTGTATAACATGTAATGAAGGGGTCCAGTTTCAGCATTCTGCACATGGCTAGCCAGTTTTCCCAACACCATTTATTAAACAGGGAATCCTTTCCCCATTGCTTGTTTTGTCACATTTGTCAAAGATCAGATGGTTGTAGATGTGTGGCATTGCTTCCAAGGCCTCTGTTCTGTTCCATATCTCTGTTTTGGTAGTAGTACCATGCTGTTTTGATTACTGTAGCCTTGTAGTATAGTTTGAAGTCAGGTAGCCTGATGCCAGCTTTGTTTTTAATTTTTTTGTTGTTTTGTTTCGGCTTTTGCTTAGGATTGCCTTCGCTATGTGGGCTCTAATTTGGTTCCATGTGAAGCTTAAGTTTGTTTTTTCTGGTTCTGTGAAGAAGTCACTGGTAGCTTGATGGGGATAGCATTGAATCTATAAATTACTTTGGGCAATATGCCCATTTTCACAATATTGATTCTTCCTAACCATGAGCATGGAATGTTTTTCCATTTGTTTGTGTCCTCTCTTATTTCCTTGAGCACTGGTTTGTGGTCTCCTTGAAGAGGTCATTCATGTTGCTTGTTAGTTGTATTCCTAGGTATTTTATTCTGTTTGTAGCGATTGTGAATGAGAGTTAGCTCATGATTTGGCTCTCTGTTTGTCTGTTATTGGTGTATAGGAATGCTTGTGATTTTTGCACATTGATTTTGTATCCTGAGATTTTACTGAAGCTGCTTATCATCTTAAGGAGATTTTGGGCTGATCTGATGGCATCTTCTAAATATACAGTCATGTCATCAGCAAATAGAGACAGTTTGACTTCCACTTTTCCTAATTGAATACCTTTATTTCTTTTTCTTGCCTGATTGCTCTGGCCAGAACTTCCAATACTATGTTGAATAGGAGTGATGAGAGAGGGCATCCATGTCTTGTGCCAGTTTTCAAAGGGAATACTTCCAGTTTTTGCACATTCAGTATGATATCGGCTATTGGTTTGTCATAAATAGCTCTTATTATTTTGAGATACATTCCATAGATACCTACTTTATTGAGAGCTTTTAGCGTAAAAGGCTGCTGAATTTTGTCAAAGGCCTTCTCTGCCATCTACTGAGATAATCATGTGGTTTTTGTCTTTGGTTCTGTTTATGTGATGGATTACGTTTCTATATTTTCATATGTTGAACCAGCGTTGCATCCCTGGGATGAAGCTGATTTGATCATCAGCTGTTGGATTTGGTTTGCCAGTATTTTTTTGAAGTTTTTGCATTGATGTTCATCATGGATATTGGTCTGAAATTTTCTTTTTTAGTTGGCTCCCTGACAGGTTTGGGTTTCAGGATGATATTGGTCTTATAAAATGAGTTAGGGAGGATTCCTTTTTTGTATTGTTTGTAATAGTTTCAGAAGGAATGGTACCAGCTCCTCTTTGTATGTTTAGTAGAATTCAGCTGTCAACCTATCTGGTCCAGGACTTTTTTTGGTTGGTAGGCTATTAATTGCTGCCTCAATTTCAGATCTTGTTATTGGCCTATTCAGATATTTAACTTCTTCCTGGTGTAGTCTTGAGATGGTATAAGTGTCCAGAAATTTATCCATTTCTTCTAGATTTACTGGTTTATGTGCAAAGAGGTGTTTTTAGTAATCTCTGATGGTAGTTTGTATTTCTGTGGAATCGGTGGTGATATCCCTTTTATCATTTTTTATTGCATCTATTCGATTCTTCTCTCTCTTTTTTTTTTTTTTTAGTCTGGCTAGTGGTCTATTTTGTTGATCTTTTAAAAAGACTACTTCCTGGATTCATTGGTTTTTTTGAAGGGTTTTTTTGTGTATGTGTGTCTCTATTTCCTTCAGTTCTGCTCTGATCTTAGTTATTTCATGTCTTCTGCTAGCTTTTGAATTTGTTTAATCTTGCTTCTCTAGTTCTTTTAATTTTGACATTAGGGTGTTGATTTTAGATCTTTCCTCACTTCTCATATGGGCATTTCATGCAGAAATTTCCCTCTAGACACTGCTTTTAATGTGTCCCAGAGATTCTGGTATGTTGTGTGTTCGTTCTCATTGGTTTCGAAGAACATCTTTATTTCTGCCTTCATTTCATTATTTTTCAGTAGTCATTCAGGAAAAGTTTGTTCAGTTTCCATGTAGTTGTGCAGTTTTGAGTGAGTTTCATAATCCTGAGTTCTAATTTGATTACACTGTGGTCTGAGAGACTGGTTGTTATGAGTTCTGTTCTTTTGCATTTGCTGAGGAGTGATTTACTTCCAATTATATGGTCAATTTTAGAATAAGTATGATGTGGTGCTGAGAAGAATGTATATTCTGTGGATTTGGGGTGGAGAGTTCTGTAGACGTCTATTAGATCCACTTGGTCCAGATCTGAGTTCTAGTCTTGGATACCTTTGTTAATTTTCTGTCTCATTGATTTGTCTAATATTGACAGTGGAGTGTTAAAGTCTCCTACTATTTTTGTATGGAAGTCTAAGTCTCTTTGTAGGCCATTAAGAACTTGCTTTATGTATCTGGGTGCTCCTGTATTGGGTGCAATTAGGATAGTTAGCTATTCTTGTTGCATTGATCCTTTTATCATTATGTAATGCCCATCTTTGTCTCTTTTGATCTTAGTTGGTTTAAGGTCTGTTTTGTCAGAGACTAGGATTGCAACCACTGCTTTTTTTTGCTCTCCATTTGCTTGGTAAATCTTCATCCATTCCTTTATTTTGAGCCTATGTGTGTCTTTGCCTGTGAGATGGGTCTCCTGAATACAGCACACCAATGGGTCTTGACTTTTTATCTAATTTGCCAGTCTGTGTCTTTTGATTGGGGCATTTAGTCCATTTACATTTAAGGTTAATATTGTTTTGTGTGAATTTGATCCTGCCTTTTTGATACTAGCAGTTGGTTTTGCCCATTAGTTGAAGCAGTTTCTTCATTGTGTCGATGGTCTTTACCATTTGGTATGTTTTGCAGTGGCTGATATTGGTTGTTCCTTCCCATGTTTAGTGTCTTTTTCAGGAGCTCTTGTAGGGCAGGCATGGTGGTGATGAAATATCTCAGCATTTGCTTGTAAAGGATTTTGTTTTTCCTTCACTTATGAAGCTTAGTTTGGCTGGATATGAAATTCTGGGTTGAAAGTTATTTAAGGAGTTGATTATTGGCCCCCAACTCTTCTCTGGCTTGTAGAATTTCTGCCAAGAGATCTGCTGTGAATATGATGGGCTTCACTTTGTGAGTAATCCGACCTTAAATGAAGGAAAAAATGTGACTGCCCTTAGCATTTTTTCCTTCATTTCAACCCTGGTGAATCTGATGATCATGTGTCTTGAGGTTGTGCTTCTCGAGAAATATCTTTGTGGTGTTCTCGTTCTCTGCATTTCCTGAACTTGAATGTTGGCCTGCCTTGCTAGGTCAGGAAAGTTCTCCTGTGTAATATCCTGAACAGTGTTTTCCAACTTGGTTTCATTCTCTCTGTCACATTCAGGTATACCGATCAAACATAGATTAGGTCTTTTCACATAATCCCATATTTCTTGGAGGCTTTGTTCATTTCTTTTCAGTCTTTTTTTTCTAATCTTGCCTTGTTTTATTTCATTGAGTTGATCTTCAATCTCTGATATCCCTTCTTCTTCTTGATTGATTCGGCTATTGAAACTTGTGTATGCTTCGTAAAGTTCTCATGCTGTGTTTTTCAGCTCCATCAAGTCATTTATGTTCTTTTCCATACTGGTTATTCTGGTTAGCATTTCATCTAACCTTTTTTCAAAGTTTTTAGTTTCTTTGCATTGGGTTAGAACATGCTCCTTTAGGTCAGAGAAGTTTGTTATTACCCACCTTTTGAAGCCTGCTTCTGTCAATTTGTCAAACTCATTCTCCATCCAGTTTTGTTCCCTTGCTGGTAAGGGCTTGTGAGCTCTTGGAGGAGAAGATGCTTTCTGGTTTTTGGTGAATTCAGCCTTTTTGCACTGGTTTCTTCCCAACTTCGTGATTTATCTACCTTTGGTCTTTGAAGTTGGTGACTTTTAGATGGGGTCTCTCCGTGGACATCCTTTCTGTTGATGTTGAAACTATTTCTGTTTTCCAGTTTTCCTTCTAACAGTCAGGTGTATCTGCTGCAGGACTGCTGGAGGTCCACTCCAGACTCTGCTTGCCTAGGAATCACCCACAGGGGCTGCACAACAGCAAGGATTGCTGCCTATTCCTTCTTCTGTGAGCTTCATCCCAGAAGGGTACCCACCAGATGTTAGCCAGAGCTCTCCTGTATGAGGTGTCTCTTAGGATAAATGGGGGTTTGGGACCCACTTGAGGAGGCAGTCTGTCCCTTATCAGAGCTCAAGTGCTGTGCTGGGAGCTCCTTTGCTCCCTTGAGAACTGCTGGGCAGGAATATTTAAGTCTGTTGAGGTGGAACTCACAATCACCCCTTTTTCCAGGTGCTCTCTCCAGGGAAGGAGGGGCTTTATTTATAAGTCCTGATGGGCTGCTGTCTTTTTTCAGTGATGCCCCGCCCAGCAAGGAGGGAGTCTAGCAAAGTCTGCCTGTAAAGGCCTTGCCGAACTGCCGAGGGCTCTGCCCAGCTGCTGTGTAAACTTCCTCATGATTTTGTTTATACAGGCAAGGTTAGAACTGCCTTGGTAATGGTGGACTGCCTCAGTAATGCCAGATGCCTCTCCCCCAACCAAGCTGGACCATCCCCAGTTGAGCTCAAACTGCTGTGCTGTCTGCAAAAAACTGGAGCCAGTGGGTTTCAGCTTGCTAGTCTCTGTCGGGGAGGGACCTGCCATGCCAGATCACTTGGCTCCCTGTGTTCAGCCCCCTTTTCTTCAGGGGAGTGGGTGGTTCTGTCTTGCAGGCATTCCAGCTGTGGACTAAAACAGCTGCCCAGATTTTGTGCTGAAAACCCGTGTGGCACCGGCGCGAAACTGCTGGTCTATGGGCTATGGGAAAAGCACAGTATCTGAGCCGGAGTGCAGGAGTGTCCAGCAAAATGCCCAATGACCTCCCTTGGGTAGGAGAGGGAGTCCTTAGTTCCCTTGCACTTCCTGGGTGAGACAACACACTACCCTGTCTCGGTTTGCCCTCCTTGGGCTACACCCACTGTCCAACTAGTCTCATTGAGATGAACCAGGTACCTAGGTTGGAAATGTGGAGATCCCTTACCTTCTGCATTGCCCTCACTGGGAACTGCACTGGAGCTGTACCTATTTGGCTATCTTGGCAGAAATCCCCTCGGTTGGACGTATTTGTAATGGATGTTGGAAAATATACCTTATTTACAGTCCATGCAAGAGTGGCAAGTGTAGTTGTAGGTCCCAAAAAGTTAAAAGACTTTTGAGTAGAGGTTTATGATTTCTTAAGCAATACAATTATTTCAAAAATTTAGTTCTATTTGCTTTCAGTCAGACTTGTAGCTGGTACAAACACTCATTTTTATTATAATCATTTATTTGAATGTGATTATTATTTCACAATCTTGATGAATATTTTCACTGTGCATAGAATTCTAGTATGACAGTTCTTTCCTTTCAGCAAATAAAAACCATCATCTACTGATACCTGCCTTCCATTGTGAGCATTGAGCAGTCAGCTGTCAATGTAACAATTCAAAGTAATCTATAAACCCACAATTCTTGCTTTCAAGACTTTTCTGAAGATTTTCTTCCCCTCTTTAATTTTTTTTTTAAAGATTTTGCAGTTTTACTCAATTGTAAAGTCAAGCATTCATACTGATTTTCTTATGTAAACTATATAGTAATCAAATAGTTAATAGGAAGTTTCTACTTATAAAAAGATTCCAATTAATAAATAAGGAAAGAATAAGAGAATTATATCATTTTGTAACTCCTAATCCATGAATAGATTTAAACATTGACTAGTTCCTGTTACTATTGCTACTTAACAAACCATCCCAGTCCTTGGTAGATTTAAGCAATCTTTTATTTTGCTCATAATTTTGTTTTGGGAATTCAGGAAGAGCTTGGCTGAGCATTTCTCTCTTGGGATCTCTCAGGCAATTGTAAGTAAAGGTCAGCTGAGGCTACAGGGATATGAAGACTCAACTGGACTGAATATCCAGGATGGCTGATTCATGCAGCTAAAAGTTGATGCTGGCTCTCAACTGAGAGCTCTAATGGGATTGACTAGAACATCTACAAGTGGATTTTCCATCATAGCAGTCTCAGAGGAATTAGACTTGTCATATCACAACTGGCTTCCCTTAGAGCAGGGTTCTCAACCTTGGAATTATTGACATTTTGTTGTAGGGGGGTCTGTCCTGTGCAGTGCAGGATGTTTAGCGGTATCCCTGCCTCTATCCACTAGATGGCAGTAGTACCACCCTCCCCATTATCTCCAATGGAAGGAAGGATTAAATCGCCCCAGAAAGAGAATGATTGTCCTAGTGAGCATCCGAAAAGAGCCAGGTGGGAGCTGCATAATTTTTATCTGACTTAGCTTCAGAAGTCTCACAGCAGTATTTCCACTGTATTCTACTGGTTACAAAAAAAATCACTAGAGTAAATTTGAGATTTGAGGAGAATCTCTTAATGGTGGAGTGTCAAAAAATTTTTAACATATTTTAAAATACCTACAAATGGCCAATGATATCAAAAAAATTAAGAAAATACATGTGAATCTGACAAAGTCTCTAGTTGTAATCAGAAATTTGTAGAAAATACATGGAATATAAGAAATAATACACAAGGATTAATGAGCAAAATTCAGTTGATCCAGATATTGAGAAAGTCTAGAAATTCTAAGACCAAGTTTACCAAACAAATAAAATTCAAGTTCAAAAAGACTGAGGAAAAGCCTAAAAACTAAAAGAGACTGAAGAGACATGTCAGCTATTACAATTACAATGCATATACTTTATCTGAATTATGATTTAAACATTATAAGGAAAAATTATGAGACAACCAGAGAATTTGAATACTGACTGAATATTTGATAACGCTAGAAATATTGTTAATTTTTTTCCTATGATAATGTTTTTGAAGGTTTTTTTTTTTTCAAAGAAAGATTTATTTTACTTTGGAAACATATTCTGAAATAATTGAGGCTGAAATAATGTGATGTCTGTAATTTGTCTCAAAATAATACAAAGCTGGAGAAAGGGAATCAGGCATTTCTAATTTTTAAAATTCATATTTAGTAGATGGTCGCAACTTTGTTCACTTTTAGGGTAATCACTCTTCTTTTAAATTTTATTCAAATTATAAAATATATGCTCATGATAAAAATTTTTCACAAGAGTATTCATTTAGGGGAAAATAGCAATAAATTAAAACATAGAGAAAAGCAACATTAAATTTTCTATGTTTCCTTTTGGTCATATTCCTATTCTTAGGCATAATGGAAACATAATTCAAATCACATTGTATTTACCAATTACTCAGTCAGAATTATACAGTGTATATTTTCCTACGTTATTTAGATTTCTTTAATAATTCTCTGACAATAATATTTTAGTTGTGGTCACATAAGTTCTGCACAAACAAGTTAAAGCCAAAGTCTTTTTCTGAATATTTAAAAAAATATATATTGTCAATGAAAATTTTTATTTCCCCACTATGTCTACTGATTGGCTATGAATAGCATAGATTTAAAAATACTTCAGCATTAGGAGAAATGCCTAATGTAGATGACAGGGTGATGGATGCAGCAAACCACCACCATGGCACGTGTATACCTATGTAACAAACCTACACGATCTGCACATGTACCTCAGAACTTAAAGTATAATAAATAAATTTTAAAAAATAAAAATTAAAAACTAAAAATACTTTTTAAACCCAACTCATTTATTTTAAAAGTTTTTAATTGTTTCTCTTGTATTTTCTAGTTATAATTTGTAATTTTTTTCCCACTTTTCCAATGATTATATCTCTTCTTTTTTTTTTTTTTTTTTTTTTTTCTGGCAAAATTTTCAACACATCATAAATAATAATGGTCCTGACAATTGTGTTTTAAAAAAATATATTCTCCAAAATTTTAAAAATTGAAATCAGATAATATGAGTGCTTCCAAACCCAGGATGTCATTTCAGTTTTGTTCAGTCCTCAAAAGATACAGATTCACTGATGTCTCAGGTACAAACTAGCACCACGAGTTCTGTCTTAACAGAGATGGGCCATCTCTGTTCATAGGATCAGGCTTCAGTCAGTCATAATATTTGGGTCAATTCTAGGACATTTTTAAATGATGAACATCAGTTACAATGAACCACTATTAAAGAACAAAGTTGATTTTATACATGGAGATAACGGCTTTCAAAGACCTCCTATGAAAACTGACATGATGCCTGACTAATGCATTCCCAGCCTTATACATAGTAAGGAAGGTCAGCTCTTACCAGGCTAGAAGATTTAGCAAATTTTGGGAACCTCACAAAGATGGTAATTCCTCTAAATGTATCGACGTTACAGGTGAAATTTTTTAGAGAAAGTTTTTAGGGGTTTGGTTTACTAGTTTTGCAATACCTGTAATACCAAAAATAGAGGCTTTTAAAAGTCTACTATGAGATTTCTTATGGAAACTTTCAAACAAATGTTAATTCTGTAGCTTTAGTGTTTGTTCGCTACCGTATGCCTCTATTTTTGCAAAGCAGCTCAAGGAGGCCTTATATGTTTAATCGTTATTCGTGCTTCACTTATGTGAATCATTATCACAAACCTGAACGGAACAAGCCTTTTTGTAAATAAGAATAACCTTGAGAAAGAGAGAGATTATTTATGATCATAAGGGGAGCAGGGTGACTGCCAGGAAGAATTGTGGACGAGTTTTTAAATGTCACAAAAGAAACAACTAAATGTCCTTTCATTGGGATGCTGGGCATTGTGTAACCAGTCCTCTGGGAACTCTGTAATTCCATGATTTGTGCATGTTTGGTTATCTTTAAATGGGTGTCACTTGTTTCCTGCTCATAGTAATGCAAATAGTTCACTTTCATGGAAAAACAAATTAATTTTGACAGGTAAAAATATCTATATATAGATATATGTAATAAATTTAACATATATTTTAAATTTATTATATTAGATATGTAGTATATATTAAGATATCTGTAACATATGTATATTCTATATATTAACATACATATCTTAGTATCTAATAATATAGATTAGCATATATTTTCATATATATCTATTATAGATATATATTTTATATATAAATAAATATTTAGTAAAGAATCTTTTATCTTTTATCAGAAGTCTTCCTTCAAAAGACACGACAAAAAACGTTACAATTCCAGTTTTGGAAAATATTAGTGCAAAACATATAAATGATGATGAGTACATCCAGAATATATAAAGAACCCCTATGAAGCCCTAAGTAAACAGCCTCAAAAGTCATTTTGTTAATTAGGTATTTGATGTATAACAATATTACTCCCAAACTCCGTAGCTATAAAACAGCAAATATTCATTATCTCAGTCTCTATGGGTCAGGAATTCAGGTGGGCACCTCTGACCCAGGGTTTCTCGTAAAGCTGCCATCAAGTATCAGGAGATGCTGTAGTTTCCTTTGCAGGCTCTGCTAGGGGAGGATCCAGTCATGCTGTCTCATATGGTGGTTGACAGAATTTAGTTCTTGCCAGCCCTTCCAGCTATTGGCCAGAACCCTCCCTCAGTTTCTTATCTGTGGGCTTCCCCATATCATAGCTCACAACCTGAGTCCTGGATTCCCACAATGTGAGTGCATGAAAGGGTGAGAGAGAGGAAACTGAAATCACAGTCTTCTGGTAACCTAATCTCAGAAATGACATCTCATTATTTTCTGCCATGTTATATTTCTTACATGCAAATCACTAGGTCTAGGTCCTCACTCAAGAGGAAGAGATTATGCAAGGAGGCAAAGATCACTGGAGTCCATCTTAGAGGGTACCTACCTATCCCAGTCAAGGGTAGAAATTTATAGAACAAAAGCACTGAGTACATAAACCTACTAAAAAATGTTTAACCTTGTTAATAATAAAGAAAATGCAAACTAAGACCACAATTTCATAATCACTAGATTCATTTTTAAAAGTAAAAGTCTGACAATACTAAATGTTACCAAGAATTTGCAGAAATGTGGAAGTGATGGGAATGTAAACTAATACTATTTTAGAAAATAATTTATCATAACCAGTAAAATTCTACTGACTCATAATCTGACTCAGTAATTCTTCTCCCACATATATATTCTAGAGAAATTTCATGTGAAGATCAGATGTTCAAAATGTTCTTAAATACATTGTTCATATATAGTATGATCCAATATAAATTTTCAAAAAAAGGAAAAGCTAAGCAATATCTACTTTAGAAATACATTTGTACTATATATAGTTACATTATAAAGAAAAGCAACTAAATGTGATTATAGAAAGTTGAAACTGCAGGTTCCATGTGAGTGGGAGGGAGGGAGATGTGATGGAAATAGGCTCATAAGAGGCTTTAACATTTTCTTCAGCTGAGTGATACATACATGAGTATTCATTTATTTTTTGGTTAGTACTTCTAAACCACACACAGATACATTTTCAATGACATGTTTTGCATTTTTAACTAAAATTGATGAATTACTTTGACAATATGAAGAGTACTGTATATGTTACAGCATCCAGTGAGGATTAATCAAAGCAAGTCATGACTGCGTTATACTAATGGAAACGCATCCCGATAAGGACTTTGTTATAAGGATCCATCAAAGATTGATTCAATAACTGTTCATATTTTCATGAATGCATTTCCCAAATATAATGGGAATATTCCTGTAGTGTAGTCATCCTTATTGCTCTTTTCTCAACTGTTTTTAATATCTTAAATATTTCTTTTGTTGAAGAGAGTATACTTATTTTATATTCCCTAAACTACGTTCTCTAAAGAAGGGAATAAGTAATTAAAGTAATATGATTACCTGAATTTAAGAATGTACCAATGAACCCCACTTCAGTTCTCTCAATAGTATCCAGTATTTTCAAATAATCAATTTACAAGAAACAAAAAATGAATAGCAGGATTCAAATATGCAGAAACTTAAATAACTAACAAGGAAATTCTTCAAGACATGTTATATACATAGCAATTATTCAAATAAATTAGTTTGTGTTAATAGCAAAATCTTGAAAATAACAATACAGTGTCAGAACAAATATTATTAAATTAGTTATATAAACCATCACCATGTTTAACTCACCCTGAAAAAGGCTTATACTTGTGGTTTGAATATAAGAAACAGAAATGCTAATCATTCCATCTGGAAATTAAAATCATAAACTGCTAGATTAATGAATGTTTTCAGTGAGCTCTAACATGCAGAATAGTAAAGACAGGAATTTGTTTTGATGAAAATGATTAGATTTTTAAAACATTTTTAATGCCGAGGTTGGAGAAATCAAACATGATGCAGTATAATTTAGAAATACATCAATCTTCATTACAAAACAGAATGCAGCTAAGTTAATTAAATTGTGTTGCTAAATGCAGGAATTTAATTTTTTCACAAGTTTGCAAACCTAAAAATGAAGGAACAGCAATACATTGAACTTGTTTTCCTTTAAAAACACATTTCTAAATTTATAGCTTTCCTACTGCTTAAGATTGATAAGGAGTAAAACATGGGGGTATTATGTAGAGATTTTTACCTTTTTTGTAAAATATTACATAATCCAGACTCTTGTATTAATCAACCTAATGGACTGTTCAGGTTTCATGTAGAACTATAATCAACTTTCTAAATGAGCTCAGTGAAAAGCATTTTATTTTATTTTTTTTAAAACTTTTGATAATTACTTTTAAAAATCTTAAATGGAATCGTCGTATTTACCCCTCCAACTCTTATCATATGTGTGTTAGAGAACACAAAAAAGACTTTTTTTTTTCTTTTTTTTTGAGATAGAGTTTCACTCTTGTTACCCAGGCTGGAATGCAATGGCGTGATCCTGACTCACTACAACCTCTGCCTCCCAGATTCAAGCGGTGCCTGCCTCAGCCTCCCGAGTAGCTGGGATTATAGGCCTGCGCCACCACACCGGCTAATTTTGTATTTTTAGTAGAGACAGGGTTTCTCCATGTTGGTCAGGCTGGTCTCAAACTCCCTATCTCAGGTGATCCATCCGCCTCAGCCTCCTAAAGTGCTGTGATTACAGGAGTGAATCATTGCACCCATCCATCTTACTCTTTTACATAAAATACGCTTGAGACTTGAGGGGTGAACAAGACTTATCTGATGCCTTCACTTAAAGATCACGGTATATTGGGGGGGAAAGGACATATCATCAGATAATCACTTATAATTGTGATTAGTGCAGCTGAGAAAGAATAAATTTGTTCCATACTGTATAAAACTATAATTGATGATGCCCAACTTAACCTGGGGAATCCCAGGAGGAAGCTCAGAGTAAATGAGCAGAAAAAAATAAAGGAAAAGGGGACATGATGGAGAGAGGGAAGGTCTCAGGTGAGAAGCATCATCACCTTTCAGGAACTTGGAAGATAGCCCTGTGACTGGGACACAGAAATATGGGGGAGGGTAATAAAAGGAAGCGGGGAAAGGGAAGAGAGTTTAGTTCCTTTTTCAATTTTCAATCACTATCCTGGTGAGATGCAGTTTACCCTTCTAAGTACTGTACCTACCTCCTCCAAAATATTTCTGCTTAACTTCAGACTGCACACAGCTCCCAGAATGTGTTTCTTAGGCTTATTGCCATTGTGATAATATATGGTGAAATATTATACATTGCAACATACTTAATAATGCACATTGGGAGAATATATAATAAGTCATTAGCCCTGCTTGATCTTGCTTTCCTGTCCAGACTCTCAAATCTCACTACTTTGAATGTAAGTGAGTTAAAAGTCCCACATAAAAGACAAAGAGTGGCAGAGTGCATTAAAAAGCAAGACTCAGCCATATGCTGTCTTCAAGACACTCATCTCACATGATAGGCTAAAAGTAAAGTAGTAAAGAAAGATCTGTCAAGAAAATGGAAAACAAAAAGGAGAAGGGGTTGCTATTCTACTTTCAGACAAAACATACTTTAAATCAACAATGATGAAGAAGGATAAAGAAGGGCATTACATAATGATAAAGGGTTCAATTCAACAAGACTCAAGGATTCTAAATATATATGCACCCAACACTGGAGCACCCAGATTTAAACCAAGTTCTTAGAGACCTATGAAGAGATTTAGATAACCACACAATAACAGTGGGAGACTTCAACATTCCACTTACAGTGTTAAAAAGATCATTGAGGCAGGAAACTAGCAAAAATATTCGGAATCTAAGCTTGACACTTGACCAAATTGACCTAACAGGCATCTACAGAACACTCAACAATAGACTATACATTCTCATCTGCACATGCCACATACTTTAAGATTACCCACACACTCAGCCCTAAAGCAGTTCTCAAAAAAATTTTAAAAATACTGAAATCACATTTATTGATTTGTATATATTAAACAAACCTTGCATCCCAGGGATAAAACCTACTTGATGGTGGTGGATTAGCTTTTTGATGGGCTACTGGATTTGGTTTGTGAGTATTTTATTGAGAATTTTTGCATAAATGTTCATCAAGGAAATTGGTCTGAAGTTTTCAGTTTTTATTGTGCCTCTGCCTGGTTTTGGTATCAGTATGATGCTAGCCTCATAGAATGAGTTGGGGAGGAGCATCTCCTTCTCAATTTTTTGGAATAGTTTTAGTAGGAATAATGCCAGCTCTTCTTCATACATCTAGTAGAATTTGGCTGTGAATCCATCTGGTTCTGGGCTTTTTATGATTAGTAGGCTATTTATTACTGATTCAATTTTGGAGCTCATTATTGGTTTGTTTATGGAATAAATTTCTTCCTGTCTCAGTCTTGGGAGGGTATATTTGTCAAGGAATTCATCCATCTCTTCTAGGGTTTCTAGTTTACGTGCATCATAGTCGTCTCTGATGGTTCTTTGTACTTCCATGGGGTCAGTGCTAACATCCCCTTCATAATTTCTAATTGTGTTTATTGAGGTATTCTTTGTTTTCTTTATTAGTCTAGCCAGCAGCCTATCTATCATTAATTGTTTTTTAAGTCAACTCCTGGATTCATTAATCTTTTGAATTGCTTTTTGTGTCTTGACCTCCTTCAGTTCAGCTCTGATTTTGGTTATTTCTTTTATTCTGTTAGATTTGGGGTTGATTTGCTCTGGCTTCTCTAGTTCTTTTAATTGTGATGTTAGGTTGTTAATTGGAAATCTTTCTAACTTTTTGATGTGGGTGTTTAGTGCTATAAACTTCCCTCTTATCATGACCTTAGCTGGATCCCAGAGATTCTAGTATCTTCTAGCTTTTTTTTCCTTTAGTGTCAAAGAACTCCTTGATTTCTGCCTAGGAATACAGCCAACCAGGGAAGTGAAAGATCTCTTTAATGGGGATTACAAAACACTGCTCAAAGAAATCAAAGATGACACAAAGAAATAGAAAGATATTCCATGCTTATGGTTAAGAAGAATCACTATTATTAAAAATGGCCATATTACCCAAAGCAATTTACAGATTCAATGCTATTCCTATCAAACTACCAATGACATTCTTCACAGAACTTGGGAAAAAAAATAACTATCCTGAAATTTGTATGAAACCAAAAAAAGAGCACAAATAGCCAAAGCAATCCTAAGCAAAGAGAACAAAGCTGAAGGCACTACATTACCCAACTTCAAACTGTGCTACAGGGCTGAAGTAACCAAAAGAGCAGGGTATAAAAGCAGACACATAGACAAATGGGACAGTTTGAAGAACCCAGAATAAAAGCTACACACCTACAATCATCTGCTCTTTGGCAAAGTCAACAAAAATAAGCAATGAGGACAGGACTCCTGATTCAATAAATGGTGCTGCAATAACTGGCCAGCCATATGCAGAAGACTGAAACTGGACCACTTACTTACATCATATACAAAAATCAACTCAAGATGGATTAAAGACTTAAATGTAAAATCCAAAACTATAAAAACCCTAGGATACAACATAGGCAATACTATTCTGGACATAGGAACTGTCAAAGACTGTAGGACAAAGATGCCAAAAGCAAGCACAATAAAAGCAAAAATTGTCAAAGAGCATCTAATTAAATTTAAGAGCTTCTGCACAGCAAAATAAACTATCAGCAGAGTAAACAGTACAGAGTGGAGTAAAATATTTGCAAACTATGTATCTGACAAAGGTCTAATATCCACAACTTTACAAGAAAAAAAACCCCATTAAAAAAGTGGGCAAAAGACATGAACAAACACTTTTCAAAAGAAGAAATACATGCAGCCAACAATATAAAAGAAAGTTCAATATCACTGATCATCAGAAAAATACAAATAAAAACCACAATGAAATAACATCTCACAACAGTTAGAATGGCTATTATTAAAAAGTCAAAAAATAACAGATGCAGAGGTTGTCAAGAAAAGGGCACACTTAAACACTGTTGATGGGAGTGTCAATTAGTTCAGCCATTGTAGAAACCAGTGTCATGATTCCTCAAAGAGCTAAAAACAGAACTACCATTCAACCCCGCAATCCCATTACTGAGTATATACCCAAAGGAATAGAAATGGTTCTACCAGCACTATTAACAGTAGCAAAGACATGAAATCAATCTAAATGCCCATCAATGGCAGATTGGATAAAAAAGAAGTGTTGTATATATACACCATGGAATACTATACAGCCATAAAAAAGAATGGGATTATGTCCTTTGCAGAAATATGGATGGAAGTGGAGGCCATTATCCTTAGGAAACTAATACAGTAACAGAAAACCAAATATTGCATTCTCTCATTTGCGAGTGGGAGCTAAATGATAAGGATGCATGGACACAAAGGGAGGAACAATAGATGCTGGGCCCTATTGAGGTAGAGGGCAAAAGGAGTGAGTGTATTAGAAAAAAATAACTATTGAGTAGTAGACTTAGTACCTGGGTGATGAAATAAACAAACCCCATGACACAAGTTTACCTATATAACAGACCTAGACATGTACTCCTGAATCTAAAATGAAAGTTTAAAAAAGTGTGGTACATATACAGCATGGAATGCCACACAGCCATAAAAAAAGAATGAAATCATGTCTTGCTCCACTATGGATGCATCTGGAGGCCGTTATCCTAAGAGAATTAACACAGGGGCAGAAAACCAAATACAGCATGTTCTTACTTACAAGTGGGAGCTAAACTTTGAGAACACATGGAAACAAAGAGGAGAACAATAGACCCAGGAGTTTACTTGAGGTTGTAGGGTAGCAGAAGGGTAAGGATTGAAAAACTACCGATCAGGTACTATGCTCACTACCCAGGTGATGAAAAAATTGTACACTGAACCCCAGTGACATGCAGTTTACCCATGTGACAAAGCTGCGCATGTATCCTCTGCACCTAAAATAAAAGTTGGAAGAAAATCTTTAAAATAAAAATAAAATAGAAAAAAGAAAGATGTGAGAACAACTTAACCATCCATTGAAGATTGAATTGGAAAACAAATTGTGGTATAGACATACAATGAAAGATTATTTAGCCTTAAAATACAAGGAAATGCTGACACATGCTAGAACATGGATTAAGCTTGAAGACGTTATGCTTACTAAAATAAGCCAGTCACACACACACAAAAAATGTTGTATTATTTTACTAACATGAGGTTTCTAGAGTTGTCAAATGCACAGAGACAGTAAGTAGAATGGTAGCTACCAGTGATTAGTGAGGGAAAGGTTGGAGAATTATGCGTTTAATTGGCACAGAATTTCAATTGGGGAAGGTAAAAAAGTTCTGGATATATGGTGGTGATGGTTTTAACAATGTGAATATATTTAATGTCACAGAAATGTATACTTAAATTGTTTGAAATGTTAACTTTTATTTTATCACAATGAAAAAATGGTTTTTTTTTCTGAATATAATGGGAAAGTAGAGTCTCTATCTGAAGGATTTTATGTGAGTATGAAAAAGAAGTTTGGGGCTTGGGCAAATAAAATTAATAGAGAAGTCAGCAAGAATTGGAGATTTGGGGTGAAAATCAGATGCTGGGTTGTGAGATTTTGTTGAGATTGAAGTGAAATGAACAACTGGATTGTTGTAATTGATTGCTAACTGCTTTTCCAACTTCCGCTCTGGCCTTAAGTTCTAAGCTCAAAACAGCAAAAGAGCAAACCTTATAAATTTACCTCAGAGTATTTACATCAACATTGAAAATCTACCCTAGACCCTCCACTTCATCCACAGTAAAATGCAAAGCTTTAAAGCAGGTCTGCAAGGCTCTGCATGGCCTGTCTCCCTGTGCCCTGTAACACTTCACATCACTAATCTTCTCCTTTCTTGATCACCCCACATAGGGTCCCAACTGAGAACTCTTACACTGACTGCCTCCTCTGCCTGGAATGCCCCACCCTCTTCCCCGCCCCCGCCAGCTATTGGCTTGTCTATGCGTCCTTCAGATCTTTCTATTTAGCAACCTATCTTATTAGTGAAGTCTCACCTGACAGAATATACAATGAAAAGCCTCCCCTTCCTTGTGCCTGGACCTGCTTTATTTTTTGATCTACTACATATTACCAGATGACATATCATTTATTTACATGTTTGTCTACTACCTTTTTTCCCTCATAGAGTTTAAGCTCCATAAAGGCAGAGATCTCCTATGTTCTTCACTGAATTATCTCCAATGTATAAAAGAGTATTATATGTGACATCTGATAGTTTCTCTATATATTTGTTAAATAAATAAATGAATGAGCTTTTTCTGACCACTCTAGAGATGTTTTCAGAACTGATTATGTTCTGCTCTTAATTTGTACTAAAGTAAGAACTGGGACTGCTTACCTCTCTACAGTTTTCTTTAATTATTTACTATATAGTCATAAATACATTGTATTACTGATTTTACACCTAAGATAACATGAAACAAGCAGTAGGTATTTACATTTTCAATTTTCCCATAAATGTAACTTTACAGGTTTGTTTGAATCAGGATCCAAACAAGGCCCTCACACTGACATTTCTTAATAGGCATTTTAAACATTCCCCTGCATTTTTTTTTTGGGGGGTGTGGTGGGGGCTTCTAATTTTTTTTGTTAAAGAAACTAGGTAATTTGCCTATTGAGTCTTCGAGAGTTTGAATTTCACTTACTACAGCCTCATCGTGATGTTTAAAATGTTCCTCTGTCCTCTGTACTTCCTATAAATATGTGTAAAAGGCTAGGTGTGGTGGCTTATGCCTGTAATCCCAGCATTTGGGAGGCCTAGGTGAGTGCATCACCGGAGGTCAGGAGTTCGAGATCAGCCTGGCCAACATGGTGAAACCCCGTCTCTACTAAAAATACAAAAATTAGCCAGATGTGGTGGTGGGCACCTGTAATCTCAGCTACTCAGCAGCCTGAGGCAGGAGAATCCCTTAAACCCAAGAGGCAGAGGTTGCTGTGAGCCAAAATCATACCACTGCACTCCAGCATGGGTGACAAGAGAAAAATTCCATCTCAAAAAACAAACAAGCAAACAAGCAAAAAGAAATAAATGTGCTTAAATGTGTTGTTGAGTTGAGACTCAATGTTTAGACTCAGAGTCTAATTATTATTATTTTTTTTTGGCAACACCACTTCAGAGGTGGTAAAGTAGTCCATCAGCCAGCACTCAATATTTGGTTGTCTCACTTTCTATAATAGATGTTTTTGTTAAGGAAAGAAATCATTACAGATTCAGTTCATGTGTTTTTTTTTTCTCCTCCATAATTCATTGGCTATTTTTCCTTTATTAGGAATATATTCTTCCTATCCAGGTTTTCATGCTTTAACAAATATAGTTATGCACACATAAATAACCTCTTTTATATCAACACAATAGCATTTATGTTATTATAAATGATATCATATTTTATGTTGGATACTAAAACTTACTTTTCCCACTAAACATTTTTCTTTCATTTATTCAAGGTAAAATATTTTCTATTTTATCTATTTTAATAGGCATTCAGTATTCCATAATATGAATATACTATGATATATTTGTTTCCCATTTAGTTAATGCTACACTGTTTCGTGGGTACGTGTGTACAGATATAGAATTACTCAGTAATTCTATAATAGGAGGCATATTTTAAACTTTACTATGGCCTGCCAAATTGTTTTCCAGATCCCTGATAACATTCCGAATTCCCGTCAGCATTGTTTTCCAAAATGTACAGCAACACTTGGCATCGTCAGATTTTAAATTTTTGCTAATCTGTTATTTGTCAAATCCTTATCATTTTTGTTTTCCTTTGCATTTTCCTACTAATGAGTTGGAGCATCCTGTATATTTGTCGGGTTTAGGGTTCTTTTTCTGTAAGGGACCTGTTCATACAGTTTAGCTATTTTTATCTGAGTTAATTTTGTAAAATTAATTTATGGGAGTGCTTCATTTATTCTGGAAACAATCTTGCCAGCTATTGCACTGATATATATTTTCCCCTTTATCTTGTTCTTTCACTGCATTTATATTGTCTATTGTCAAAACAACATATTTTTTATCTCTTAAAATTTGTATTTTCATAGCTAGCTTAAAAAATGCTTACCTTCCTTAAATTCATAAAAAAGTCATCTATATTTTCATAAACATTTTAAGTTATTTTATTCAAATTTTAATTCAACTTTTTCTATGATATGGCATATCAATCTTCTTTTAATGTTTTTTTCATATAAATAACCAAAATGTCTTCACACCGAAAATTTAATTTTGTCCTTTCCCCATTGATACGTGAAGCCACTTCCATGGTTTACAAATTTCCCAGATAATGTTGAGTCATGTCTGAGATCTCTGCCCTATCGCATTCATCTAATTGTCTGTTTACATATACAGGCACTATTTATCATCTCAGATAAAGATATTATAATTTTTTTTTAATCTAACAAAAAGGCTCTGCCAAATATTAATGGTTTTCTTATAAATCGATTTTCACTATTTCCAATCTCTACTAATAAGCTGCTCCAGTTTTAACAGATTACTTCATTCATTTGTATATCCCAGTATAAATCCTAGCCAACATCCTGGAATTGCTGCAAGCAAACACATTTTATATTCCCTCTCTCTTAGACAAATTCCCCACCTGACATCCTCTTCCCTCCCTCTCCTCCTGGCCTAGCCGGGCCCCACTTACATATTCATGGCTCACATGAGTCCAACACATGTCACAGTTCACCAACCTTCCTGGATTATTCACTTGGTTTTCTTCCCTCATGAACATTTTTTTTTCCTGTTGTCTTGTGAACTCTGAAATACGTGTCATGACTAAAGAAACGATGAACATAGTATCACACACCTAGAAGTACTTATTAAAGGGCATATTTGATAAACATTGAACATTCTGATTCAAAATTATACAGGAGTCAAAAAGAGTGAAGGCAAATTTATCTACATAATTTAAATGCAGAAAGTCTAGCAGAAATGAAAATTACTATAAATATTTCCTTTTTAACTGCTTTTAGATTTATCTGTTGGACCTCCTTTCTAGTCTCTGACATTTTTTTGGCCAACTTAGTGCTAATATGTCATCAGTCAAGCCAGCACAACAAGGAAATCCTATTGTAGGAAAAAAAAATTTAAGGCTTTAAAATATTGTTGATTGAGGAACACAGAAAACATCATTTAAAAGCCTTTTAAATTATCATTCCCTCCCTTGCTGCTAAATTTCCCTTTGTCTCATTTCATGCAGCTGGTCTGAATGATGACAGAGTGGTTTGTGATTATGTGGGTGACATTAGGCACTAGCTGAAATGGACACTAAAGGAAGAATCCACATCCTGAATTTATAATTCCTGCTACATTTGGCACTACACCAACTTTACAAACATGCAGCCCTCTTTTCCTGTCTCTCTCTCTCTCTTTTTTTTCCGTAAATCCCATGGCCAATGAATGCTGCTATGGCAACGAAAGCTGGGGAAAGCCAGGGGGGCCTTGGCTATAAAAAGAGTTTTTAGAACATCATGGAAACTGGGAGCCCAGTGGCAGACTCTCAGGCAACCACATACTGTTACACATCTTGTCTAGACACAAACGCTTCTACCAAATTTATTTACCTGTGTTGTCGAATCACTTGCTACTGAATTCTAAGGACTCTTATAGAAATGATGGTTTTCATTTTCAATTACTGTATGGTTCATTCAAATCACACAGGTACATTTCTACCAGTTATAAGACACTTCCTAAAATAGACTCTTAGAAACTGAGCACAGCTGTCAAAATAATGTTATCGTCTCCAAGAATCTGTTTCAAAGACAGTTATTCCAAAGAAATTTAAAAGTTATATTCCTATATTAGCACACTAAGTAGTTCATACCAGTTTAGTAAATCAAATATTCCATACTGCTAGCTTAATAAGATGTGGAGTCATGCATGAAATGACTGCCAGGTTAATGACATAGGGAGCCATGCATGGCATGTATTTGCATATAATAGCACAGAATGTTCTCCTAAATCCTTTAAATTACTCATCAATTCTTAAACAGGCATTTAACTAAATCCTCATTCAGAATCAGGAAGAAAGTTAAAAAAAAAAAAAAAAAAGGAAAAAGGAAAGAAAGAATAAACACCTACATATTTGAAGTGAATAGATGAAAGCCAAATAAAACCTAAAGGATTATTTTTGGTTGGAAATTCTAGCCTTGGGGAAAGGTTTACAGATCTGCATAAAGAAAGAAACATATCCAGGGCCAGGGTAGAGGCATAGGCCAGCAGCAGGCCCATTTCCCAGCACTGTCTTTATCATATGCACAGTGAGTGTAGACCAGAAGTTTCACTTTTGGCCTTAGGGAAAAAAAAAAAAAAAAAAAAAAAGGATGTATCTCTAAAGCAGTGCAAAAAATATAGATTACATTTAGAATTGTTTATTGTTTCCAGTGTTTTGATGCATTCAATTGTGAATAAAATGAACAGGTTTTCTTTCACTTGGCAATCTATACATTCAGGGTATTAAGGAACTGTGTAACCATTTATACAAACTAAGCAGACTGCATACAATCAGTTCAGTTATAAATCCCACTGCTACTCAGAGAAAATCAGAAAGTACCCATGTCACAAAAAGGCTATTTTCTCTATCTGATGGTGTTGGTTACAAATAGCTTCAATAATCTTATAAATACTCACTGTAAAATAAGATGTACACACACCTCTAGAAGCAAAGCCTGTCCAAAGAACAAAGGAAAAGATAGAAAATGCAGATTTAGGTAACTGGTCTTCTCTTCCTCTCACATCTAGTAGTAATGGCGACTAATCATTGAGCACATTCTCTACCTTGTGTGACAAATGCCTTTTCTGTAGCCTTAACATTGATCTTCAATGTCGGTACTACCTTCATTTTACAGATGTGGGAAAGTGAGGTTCATAAAGATTAAATAATTAACTCAAGGGACAGACTGAAGCCATAATTTGAACTCTTTTCTTTCTCAATTTCAATCCCATTTCCTTTCCACTAACTACATTTTTTCTCCATGGCAGAAATAATTAGCAGTGAATAAACTATTTCTTCAGTAAATAAAAAAAATAAGCTCAATAATTTTTTTTAAAAAGCGGTCTAGATTTTCTAGGATTCTTATACTGTCATCATGTGCTAATACAGAAGAGATGAACCCCAACACCAGTCATTCTTAGGGCATGGTTACTGTCTCTGGGAGTTTTGGTTGTTTTTACCCAATTGAGATGATAAGATAAATTGACAGTAGGATACATTATATTACTAATTAATATCTTAAAGGAATTCTAAAGCATGGTTCCAAAAATATAAAGCAAAAACACACTTATTGACAAGAGAGGCAGAATGTCTATGTAAATATTTACATGTGGTCAGTGGGTTGACATAACTCTGTGAAGCAACGTTTTCTTTCAAGCACAGTCTTTCCTTAAGTGTTCATTATGTCTGATTGGAAAATGAGCTCCTTTCTAGTGAAAGGGGTAGACTTGCTGTCATTTAAAATAGTAGCCATAGCTATGACACGTGTGTCTCTGACTAAGGTGGGGTTGACAGTCAGCTGTTGAAACGTAAATGATTTGCAGAACTTAATATTCACCCAATAAACACAACTGTAAATATTTTTTAAGTTGCATCATGGTGTAACACAAAATTGTAAGAAATAGGGCATTTCTTTCACTTAAAGTTGCATAGAAAGAAATGCACTTATAAATGAAGAAAATATAGGTGTCTGATATGGAGTCAGATTAAGGAGATAACAAAAATAAATGAAGCATAGATTTTTGCCTTCCAGGAGCTCACAGTCGAATAGAAAAAAAAAAAAAAAAAAACCACTGGCAAACATTTAATCTTCTAGATTCTGTATATATAGATATATAGATATATAGAGCACAGAGAGATAAATTTAGCCCAAGCAGTAGTAGGTGGTGGAGAGAACAAAGATTTCTCAGGTGACACCTAAGTTGAAAATGACAGGA
Organism: Sapajus apella; assembly: GCF_009761245.1. Classification (NCBI taxonomy): domain Eukaryota; kingdom Metazoa; phylum Chordata; class Mammalia; order Primates; family Cebidae; genus Sapajus; species Sapajus apella. Next base: position 19,666,990 of record NW_022436944.1, on the reverse strand, counting down.
TACAAAGGACTTAGGCAAGTGTGGGGGAAGGAACGTATTGTGTCAATTAAAGAGTTTAGAATAAAAACTAGCCAGGAAATCAGGGAAATTAAATGTAGCTCAGGGATGCCTGGTAGGGTGATGATTGTGTCAAGAACAGGGCAGTGTTCACCTCTAGAAAACTCTGTAGTGGCATAAATGTTGAAACTCAGTGCTTAGTTTTGTTAAATATGGTTATAATGGGCATGATTTTCTGCAAAAAGTTAGGATAAATTAGGAAGAGACATTGTGTATGAACCACTGAGATTTGATGTTTTCAAATAATTTGAATTGCCTAATTGCAAAAAGAAAGTAAATTTAGGCTGAGTTATGTAACAAATTACATGTAATCTCTGTTTCTGTGTAATCTAGAGATACTTGTTGATTTAATTTTAATGTTTTTCCTTAGACTGCAGATACACAGCATTGGGTTACTCATGATCTTTTATTTATTTATTTATTTATTTATTATTTTTAATTTAGGTTAGGGGGTAAATTTGAAGGTTTGTTACATGTGTCACGGAGGTTTGTTGTACAGATTATGTCATCACCCAGGTATTAATCCCAGTATTCAATAGTTACCTCTTCTGCTCCTCTCCCTGCTCCCACCCTCCCCACTCAAGTAGATCCCCATGTTTGTTGTTTGTTATTTCCTTCTTTGTGTTTATGAGTTTTGGGGGGGGGTTTAATTAATTATTTCCTTTAAGTTCCAGGATACATGTACAGAGCCTGAAGGTTTGTTACATAGGTATACATGTGCCATGTTGCTTTGCTGCACTTATTGACCCGTCCTCTAAGTACCCTCCCTCGCCCCGCAAAACCAACAAGCCCTGGTATGTGTTGGTCCCCTCCTTGTGTCCATGTGTTCTCATTGTTCAGCTCCTACTTATGAGAACATGTGGTGCTCGGTTTTCTCTTCGTGTGTTAGTTTGCTGAGAATAAAACTTCCAGCTTCATCCATGACCCTGCAAAGGACATGATCTCATTCCTTTTTATAGCTGCATAGTATTCGATGGTGTATATGTGCCCCATTTTCTTCATCCAGTCTACCTGATGGGCATTTGGGTTGGTTCTGTGACATTGCTATTGTCAATAGTGCTGCAGTAAATATATATGTGCATGTGCCTTTATAGTAGAATAATGTATAATCCTTCGGGTATATATATACACCTCATAATGGGATTGCTGGGTCAAATGGTACTTCTGGTTCTAGATCTTGAGGAATCACCATACTGTCTTCCACAATGGCTGAACTAATTTACATTCCCACCAGCAGAGTAAAAGTCTTCCTATTTTTCCACATCCTCGCCAGCACGTATTTCTTGACTTTTTAATAATTGCCATTCTGACTGGCATGAAGTGTTATCTCATTATGGTATTGATTTGTATTTCTCTAATGATCAGTGACATTGGGTCTTTTTTTATATGTTTGTTGGCCATGTAAATGTATTCTTTTGAGAAGTGCCTGTTTATATATATCCTCTGCTCACTTTTTGACGGGGTTTGTTTTTTTCTTGTAAATTTAAGTTCTTTGTAAATTCTTGATATTAGACCTTTGTCAAATGGGTAGATTGCAAAAATTTTCTCCCATTCTATAAGTTGCCTGTTCACTCTGATGATAGTTTCTTTTGCTGTGCAGAGGCTCTTTAGTTTAATTAGATCCCATTGTCAATTTGGGCTTTTGTTGTAATTGCTTTTGGCTTTTTCATCATGAAGTCTTTGCCCATGCTTATGTCCTGAATGGTATTGCCTAGGTTTTCTTCTAGGATTTTTATGGTTTTGAGTTTTACATTTAAGACTTTAATACATCTTGAGTTAATTTTTGTAAAAGGTATAAGGAAGGTGTCCAGTTTATGTATGTCCTGCTTGCTTTCTTCTACTCATTTATTAATTTTGGTTACATAATAACCACCTGGAAAACCTCAACCCCCAAACAAAATCTGTGACCTAGATAATCTACATCTAATTTTACAGTGCTAATCACCAACACCTTTCTTAAATTAGGCAGCAACTCTTTCCATCATTCCTCAACTTTCCTGTTTAGATAGTATTATTGCTTCTGAAGCTTATACACATATAAACTTTATGCATTTGTGTGTGTGTGTGTGTGTGTGCATTTACTCATATATGTATTTACTATTTTATATATTTTTACTGTTTATATATATTTACTATGAATATATAGAGTAATTTTAAATTATTTTTATCTTGATAAAAGGATAATAAACATCATGTAATCTTTGAGAATTAACTTTTCATTTTATTATTGCATTACAATAATGCTAAGATTAATTCATAATTTTTTGTGACTGTATTTCATTCATTTTGATCACTATATGTTATTCTGTTGGGTGTGAATATATGAGTATACCACATTTACCATGTTTATGTGCTTTTTTGTTTTTTCAGTTTTTGCTATTGTGGACAGTGCCACTACAGATATTTACATGTCTTTGGTTAAACATGTGCACAATACTAGATTTCTTTTTTTTTTTTTTTTTTTTTAACCTAAAGCACAGAATTACTGAGTCATGGGGTAGGTAAATGTTCTGCTGTGTTAATGCCAAACTGTTTTCTAAATCATTGCATCAATTTGTTCTCCAAACAGTAGTGTATAAAGGTACTGTGAATACACAACCGTTCCAACATTTGGTTTGTCAGAATTTAAGATTTTTGCCAATTGAATGGATATAAAAAATGTATCCTATTAGATTCTTGCTGTATATTTCCCTGATCATCAGGGATTGTTACTTTGTGTTTTATTGAACACATATGTTTTCTCTTTGGTGAAATATCTGCCCACATTTTCTTGGATTTTTTGAGTTCTTATTGGCATAGGAATACTTCATGCCTTTTTGATACCATTTCTTTAACAATAGTGTATATTGTAAATACACTCTCCTAGTTTGAAATGTTTTTTCATTTTCTTCAAGCTTTTATTTTATAACCAAAAGATTGTATGTGGAAAAGTTGCAGTTATTAATTCTTCCTTTTATGGCCAATTTTTCTCTGTTTTATAAACATTTCCCTCCCTTAAAGTTTAGAAGAAGTTGCCTATATTTTTCTATCAGTGATTTAAAGTATGAAGTAGTTTTTCATATTATCATGAGAGGTAGGATTTCAATTTTTTCATGTGTATACTATTTTCCCAGCTTTATTTATTCAAGTTCTTTCTTACCTACTTTTGAGACATGATACACCTCTCCTGTATGAGTTCCACACATGTGTGGGTCTACCTCTGAGCTCTGTGTTATTTTGTTAGTCAAACTGTCTGTCTCTGCAATAGTATCACACTATCTTAATTAGCAAAGCTTTACAAAGAGTCCTGTTACCTAAATAATAAGCACCTCCTTCATGTATACTCTCTCAGAATTCTTCTGGCAATTTTTCCTTTTAATCTTCTATATACATATTACAAATGTGATCAAGTTTCATTATTTTTAGATTTTAACATGATTTGACTTAAATCTATGAATCAATTTGAGAAAAATGAACATTTTTAAGATATAAAGATATAATCATTGTATATCTCCCTGTTTATTTAAGTCTTTCATATTTTAATACAGTTTTCTAATTTTGCTATGGCAGTCTTAACATCTTTTGTTAAATTTATTCCTATGTACTTGTTATTATTCCTTGGTTTTATCTTTATCTTTGCCCTTGACGTTCTTTGGTGAACCAAAAAGCCTTAATTTGACATAATCAAGATAATTAATTTTTCACCTTCATGCTTTTGGATTTTTGTTAAAGCGTTTCATGACTCCAGATTGCACAGATATTTTTCTGCACTATATTCCATTCACTTTATAGTTTTATGTTCCTTATCAGTCTACCATTCAATTTGAATGTAAAGAAATAAAAACATATTCCAGAGAAATTATAAAGTTCAACATCCTTACTTGCTTTCTAAAAGCAAACAACTTAATTTTCATGCCTTTTCACCTCTGCCTACATTTTTTCACATAACATTGAATCATTATTCCTATCATTTATATCTGATAATGAGGCTCCTTGCTTTCTTATCTCGAATAGGAACATTTTTATTCCTAAACTTTCCCGACACCTCAATTAAGTTAAAATGTTAATCCCTGTGTACAGTAAAACATACCATATTAAGCAAAGAAAATCCTAAAATTGTGAGACTTAGTTGAACTCAGAATCCTCTCATCTTAGACCTTCTATCGTGGAGTTCAGGCAAAAGAGAGTTGACATTATATTAACAGAACATAGGAAGTAGAACATAGACACTAAAACCAGAGAGACCTGGGTTTTAATCCAAACTTTGCCACTGACTAGGCATGTGACATTGAATAAGGCTTTTGATTTTGCTAAGCCTAAGTTTCCTATGCACAAAATAGACATGAACATCTCTATTTGTAGGGATTTTATAAAGTTTTAATTAGATAATTAATCAAAACAGTTGTTCTCAACCTAATTGGAATCACCTGGGGAACTTTAGCAAGTAATGTTGGCTGGGTCCCTTCCCTAGAGATTCTGGAATATAATTAATCTGGAATATAACCTGGGCTTTCAGTTTTTCAAAAGCTACCCATATTATTGTAATACACAGCTAAAATTGAGAAACACTGATCTAAACATATAGTCTTGTTTATTGCATGGTATATAGAAAGCATGACGAAATCATTACTAGAATGATGATGATGAAAATGACGATGAGGATTGTGAAAAAGGTGATAAATTTCAGCTAAAAATTTCTGGCAGTGACACTGGCCTATTATGATTATTCTTCCACAGAGCTCAAGTGAAAAAGAAGCAATAGGGTTTGAATCTATGCCCCCACCCAAATCTCAATTTCAATTGTAATCTCCAGTATTAGAAGTTAGGCCTGGTTGGAGGTGATTAGATCATGGGGGTGGATCCTTCATGAATGGTTGAGCACCATCTCTTTGGTGCTGTTCTCCTGAAAGAGTTCTCTTGAGATCTGTTTGTTAAAATGTGTAGTACCTCCCCCTTTTCTCTCTTCCTACTGCTCTGGCCATGTGAATATGCCTGCTCTAGCTTTGCTTTCTGCCATGATTAAAAGCTCCCTGAGGCCTCTCCAGAAGCAGGTACTGCTATGCTTCCCATATAGCCTGTGGAATCATGAACCAATTAAACCTCTTTACTTATAAATTACCCAGTCTTAGGTATTTTTTTTTAAAACAATGTGAGAATGGACTAATACAAGAAGCCACTTAGCATAGAGATTGTCAGAAACTTCATAGTAAAACGTACAAGCTATTTCACAGCTTTTAATTTTAAATCCTCTATACGACCTATGAAATAAATACTATAATATTTTTAAGAGTGAAAAACACTCCGAGAGTTTAATTGTTTTACAAAAGATGATCGCTTAGGGAGCTAAACCAGAATGCAAATTTTAATCTATTTATCCAAAGTTCAGTACCATTTCTGTTACGTCACAATCATCCACAGTGGGCAAAAGTAAAGAGTTCAGCTTCTTCATAAACAGAAATTAGGAAAAATTTTCTAAGTCTGGAAAGTATTCCAGAAATAACATGATGACTAGAGCAAAGGGTAAAATTCCTTCAGTCACTAAAGATCACATTAGCATGTGAATAGTCTGAAGCTAAAGACTATTTTTTGTCATTATATCGATAGTGACTTGCATAGTACTTTGCACTTAACAGGTGCTCAATAAATATTTGTTGAATGGATACTCAAAGGCTCTAAAATAAACCAGTTTTAGCAGTTTAAAGAAAGTTTGAAAAACTGGTGTTAACATCTAAGAAATAAAACTCTAAATTCTTACTTTCAATGAAAATTAATGACCATAAGGATTTATACCAAGTATATCAATCCAAGAAAGTATTTGGAGCAGAAAACAGAAGTTACCATGCACCTTCTGACATATATATACACATGTATGCATATATATATATATATATATATATATGCTAATTCAAAGAATATTATTTAATATATACAGACATTACTTATATACTAATTTTTAATATAATTTTCTATCTAATATAAATCATTAACAATGGTTCTTTGGCATATGATTCGGTCACCATAATATTAAATGTATAGTACAAGAGCTTTCTGTGTAAATATTAAAATGTACAACATTTCACAATAATTATACATCACTGAGCTAGTGTCATTCATTTATTTTTTTTAGCTAGTGTTATTGATACAAAGCATTTAGGTGATGGTCATGTATGTTACTTTAAGTTAGAAGAATATACACATCATTTCCTAGTGAACAGTAATATAAGAATTCAGATAATTTTGAAATCATGTTTTAGAATATAGTAATATCCTTTTCTGAGGGGCTGGGGCAGGGCAGGGGAGTCATGTTCTTTTTTTTAATTTTTTTTTTTTTTTGGGAAAAAGAGAAAAAGAAAGCAACAAAAAAAGGAATGAAAGAGAGAAAGAAAGAGGAAGAGAAAGAGGGAGAGAGAACAGGAGTCTTGCTTTATTGCCCAGGCTAGAATGCAGTCTAAAAATGGGTATTGAAAACCTCTTTTATGCCAATAATTGTGCTTAACAATGGAGACCGGAAGGAATAAGGGAGGAAAATAACAAACAAGCAGCCAACCAATATTTCGTTTAAACCTGTGAAATGCTCTGCAATTACTGAGGAGTGATTTACTTCCAATTATGTAGTCACTTTTAGAGTAGATGTGATGTGGTACTGATAAGAATGTATGTTCTGTGGATTTGGAGTGGAGAGTTCTATAAATGTTTATTAAGTTTACTTGTTCCGGGTCTGAATTCAAGTCCTGGATACCCTTGTTAATTTTCTGTCTCGTTAATCTATCTAATATTGACAATGTGATGCTAAAGTCTCCCATTATTATTGTATGGGAGTCGAAGTCTCTTTATAAGTCATTAAGAACTTGCCTTATGTATCTGGGTGCTGCTGTATTGGGTACATATATATTTAGGATCATTTCTTGTTGCATTGTTCCTTTTACCATTATGTAATGTCCTTCTTTGCCTCTTTTGATCTTTGTTGCTTTAAAATCTATTTTATCAGAGGCAAGAATTGCAACTCCTGCTTTTTATTTTTATTTTTATTTTTTTTGCTCTCCATTTGGTTGGTAAATCTTCCTCCATCCCTTAGCTTTGAGTCTTTGTGTATCCTTGCATGTGAGATGGGTCTGGATGCAGCATACCGATGGGTTTTGGCTTTTTATCCAATTTGCCTGTCTGTGTCTTTTGATTGGGGCATTTAGTCGATTTAAATTTATGATTAATAATAATATATGTGAGTTTAATACTGCCATTTGATGCTAGCTGGCTGTTTTGCTCATTAGTTGATATAGGTTCTTCATTGTGTTGATGCTCTTTACCTTTTGATATATTTTTGGAATGGCTGATACCGGTTGTTCCTTTCTATGTGTAGTGCTTCTTTCAAAAGCTCTTGTAAAGCAGGCCTGGTGGTGATGAAATCTCTGAGTACTTGTTGTTCACAAAGATTTTATTTTTCCTTCATTTAGGAAGCTTAGTTTGGCTGTATATGACATTCTGGGTTGAAAATTCTTTTCTTTAAGGATATTGAATATTGGCCCCCACTCTCTTCTGGCTTGTAGGGTTTCTGCTGAGAGATCTGCTGTGAGTCTGATAGGCTTCCCTTTGTAGGTAACCTGACCTTTCTCTCTGGCTGCCCTTAGCATTTTCTCCTTCATTTTAACCCTGGTGAACCTGACGATTATGTGCCTTGGGGTTGCTCTTCTTGAGGAATATCCTTGTGGTGTTCTCTGTATTACCTGGAGTTGAGTATTGTCCTGCCTTGCTAGGTTGGGAAAGTTTTCCTGAATAATATCCTGAAGAATATTTTCCAGTTTGGATTCATTCTCTTCGTCACATTCAGGTACACCTATCAAACGTAGATTAGGTCTTTTCACATAGTCCCATATTTCTTGGAGACTTTGCTTATTCCTATTTACCCTTTTTTCTCTAATCTTGTCTTCTCATTTTATTTCATTGAGTTGGTCTTCGATCTCTGATATTCTTTCTTCTGCTTGATCAATTTGACCGTTAAAACTTGTGCATACTTCGCGAAGTTTTCGTATTTTGTTTTTCAGCTCCATTAATTCACTTATATTCCTCTCTAAATTGTCTATTCTTGTTAGCATTTTGTGAAACCTTTTTGCAAGGTTCTTAGTTTGTTTTCATTGGGTTAGAACATGTTCTTTTAGCTCACAGAAGTTTCTTATTATCCACCTTCTGAAGCCTGATTCTGACAATTCATCACACTCATTCTCCATCAGGCCTTGTTCCCTTGCTGATGAGGAGCTGCGATCCCCTAAAGGAGGAGAGGCATTCTGATTTCGGATGTTTTCAGCCTTTTTGCGATGGTTTCTTCCCATCTTTGTGGATTTATCTTTGTAATTGCTGACTTTCAGATTGGGTCTCTGAGTGGATGTCCAGCTTGTTGGTGGTGATGTTATTTCTGTTTCTTTATTTTCCTTCGGCAGACGCCCTTCCCCAACAGAGCTGGACCTTCCTTGGTTTAGCTGTGCTTGCTGTGAAACACTCAACTGTCAGTGTTTCCAATTGCTTTTCTTTTTGTGAGGGTGGGACCAGCCGAGCCCAATCACCTGGCTCCCCACCTTCAAGCCCCCTTTTTTTTCTTTTCCTAATTGAGTGGTCGATTCTCTCCCAGATGCCCCAGTCGCCTGCCGAAAAGGTGCTGGGATCTATGCAATTTCCCATGCAGTGACCGCACCAGCTGAAACAGCAGCGATGAGATTTGTGGCGCTTTTCTGCCTGGGAATCTCCCAGTCTGGCTCCCGGCTTCAGTCCCCTTTTCATTCAGCTGAATGGGTGACTCTGCCTTCCCAGAGCTCCAAATGCCAACTAAAAGGGCAGCCAGTCCCACATACTCCACATTGAGAACCGCCATGCCGGGATGCCAGCAAAACAGCCGCGTAGGCCAAAAGAGTCGCACTGGTGACCCATGGGGCTCCTCCGCTGGGAATCTCCTGGTCCGTAGGCAACAAAAATTTGTCTGGAAGTCTGGCATCCACTCACTCCCTGCGCCTTCACTGGGAGCTACAATCCTGAGCTGCTGCTAATCAGCCATCTTGGATCTCTCTCAGGGAGAATCATGTTCTATCTTCCACTTAGAGACAGGCATTCAGAAGTAAGATGGAAAGTTCACATGGTATCACACAACTTAAAAGGTCACATGATTTCAAACTCTTGGGCCATTGGGGTACTCATGTCAAGCTTCATGTAAAAGCAGGATTAAGCTTGACTTGAAGGCAGCAAATAATTTAATTAGGAAAGTAAAATGGGTTGGAAATTCCAAGCAGTAGAAAAACATACTCAAAAGTAACTCTGTTTTAAGAAACAACAAAGAGACCTATTTAATTAAAAAGTGGAAGACAGGCTTGGAAAGTTGGGTTAGAACCAGAAAGAGAATTTTGAACAAAAACCTCAAAAGATTCTATTTTATCCCAATTGCTAATTAACAACCTGTATTGCACAGGATAGACTGTTATGATGAGGTTTAAAACAAAAATCTTAGTTCCTAAAATAAAAAGGTTTTGATGGTTCTTACTACATGTTGTCCTCAATCAGAGATGCAGCCTGAACCATCAAAAATGTTTCCACCATCTAAAATGTCACCACGGAAGTGGGACAGGAAAAAGATATGCACATACAGGTTCTGCTATCGTTTGAATGTTTTTGTTCCCTACAAAATTTATGTTGAAACTTAATCCTCAATATGACAGTATTAAGAGGTGAGGCCTTTTAGGAGGTGATTAGGCCATGGCAGTTCCATATTCATGAAGGGATCAGGACATGCAGGGGCAAGTCCATTCCCCTATTTTGCCATTCTGCCTTACCCCATGTGAGGACACAAGGTTCACCCTTCCACCATGTGCAGATATAGCAAGAAGTTCCTTCTCAGACATCAGACTTGCTGGTGCCTTGATCTTGGACTTTCTAGCCCCCAGAACTGTTTGAAAATAATTTCTGTTCTTCAGAACCAGTCTACGCTATATTCTTTTAGTAGCACCAAAGGTCTAAGGCTTTTAGAGGCTACCGTCTAGAAGTGATATCTATTCTACTCACATTTCATTCACCAAAGCAAATTTCATGATTATATCTAATCTCACAGAAGAGGAAAAAGTAACCATACCATATGCTTAGAGGAAGGGGAACCAGAAATACTAATGAAGAAAACTAATGACCACTTAGAATGTCTGATGCTTTTGGTCAGGTACTGTATTATATAATTTAAAATTTGTTCCGCAAAAATTCTTGGTTGTACAATGCAAAATAAAAGAAAGGGGCTCATCTGGAGATAGGGAAGCCTGTTATTACAACTGTCTAGGTGTAGCAGTAAAAATCCAAACTGGGGAAAAGAAAGGAAACACCACAGTGAGAGACATTGTGGAGGAATAAATGTGAAAAACCTGTTAATTGACAGGCATAAGACATAAGGGAAAATAAACTTTTGAAGACAATTAAGAGATTTCAAGTCTAGATAAAAGATATTTCTTTTTAAAACAAAGTTCAAGGAGGCTGCTTAGGGGAAAAGATGAGTTTAGTTTCATATATAAGTACTGGCAGATGGAAGAATAAAAATTAAGGAATATTGGGCTGCTGGAGAATTTGAGGTGCAGTGTGGTCTCATTGGAAGTGTCAGCTGGTCCTGTGTGAAGATCTGAATACCAGATGATTCTTCAGAGTGGCCCTGCTTTAGGGTGAGAAGACTGGCCCTTTAAACCTATGAGGGGGATGGCCATGGTCAAAGTGGCTCTCCTGGCTGCTGACACAATTCCTGAAGAGGGCTAACTGTTAGTGCACAACACAGTATCCTCTGCAATTACAGATGCCTGCATTTAGCATATGTGAAGATGAGAGAAAACTTCAGAAAAAGATATTCAGAATACCTAAAGGAAATATAAATATTTTGTGAGGTAAACCATTTTCTTAGGATTGGTATTCCCATAGGTTAACCTTTCACTGATTTGAGCTGACCCTATGTATAATTCACAAGCATGATATTCCTTGGGGAAAAAGTAGACCATGGCCTCCATGTCAAGCAGCTTGAAAAGTACATGGGGATTCAAGTTATCAGACCTCTTGTTATCTTAATAGCTCATTCAGGTTTCACCTCTGAGATGCTAATCAAGCACCTGTACTATGTGGAGACTAGCAAGCTGATCATGTAAAATCTGGGGGAGACAGTTTCATTTCTTGAGTGATTTAATTGCCATCTGGCATATCACATTAATTGAAAATTCAGACAATGAGGCATTGTTTAAAGCAGTAAGAAATCTTTGGCATAATTATTCAAATATTAGGTGTGCTCATCATTGCATATAGGTAGAGATTAAAAAAAAGCAGGCAAGATTTGTATAAAGATTAAGGGAGAAGAAGTACAGCATGGTGGCTATATTTCATAATAATGTATTGCACATTTAAAGTTTGGTAAGAATATAGATCTTAAGTATTTTCACCACATAAAAAAGATAACTATATGAAATGATAGATTTATTAATTAGCTTGATTGTGGTAACAATTTCTCAATGCATATGCATATCAAAACATCACATTATATACCTTAAATATATTTTTGATTTTTCAATTATACCTCCATAAAGCTGGAAAATACAATAAAGGGAGAAGTATGTGTTAGGTAATTGCCATATTAAGAGACATAAATCTAAACAAAAAAAGAATGTTATTCTAAAAAATATCAAACCAGCTTATATTATTTGTTTCTATTTCTATAAAATTTTATGTGTATGTATTAAAGTAGGAAAAACATACATGAATATCTCCTGGGATATAGGGTTATCCATGATGTATGAAGTGAAGAAAAGCAAAAGCACGCTAAAATGAAATCTGTATATTATTCTACTATTTGAAAATAAAATAACAAATCAACGAACCAAAAATTCCATCTTTTTCACTTAAATGCTTTTATTCACTTGTGTGACCAACAGAGGAGTAAACTTGGTAATCTTATGAAAATGGGAGTGAAAAGGATGTGATAGTGGGCATTTTAATCACAGCATTCTCGTATATTATTTCACCTGTTACAACAAAGAAGTATACATTTTGTAATTTGAAAACCATCATATAAAGGAATTCATGTACATTTTTAAAAGATGTAATTATGCATGAAGCCTATTCTGAAAGCTGAATTTTAGAAGAGCTTCCTAAAATCAAACTGGACAGCCATTTAAAAGAACCAAACACCTTGCAGTAGTTTGACATGCAGAAAGAAACAAGCATATATGGTGCAGGAATAAATAAGGGTTCTTTTGTATACAGCAAGCAATTCAGTATTGGTCTAAGGTAGCAATCTGAGCTAATCAGCCTGTCCTAGCCATACAGGGCCATTCAGAGTAGATTAATTTGTTTTACCAAAAATGGTGAAATGAAATGAGGAAATAAAGATTGATTTTGTGAATTGTCAGGGTTAGTTTTGGTAGAAAGTATTTGTTTCAGATGTTGCCTTATCAAGTTCTTTGGTTCAGTAGGTGTTGCTCTGTAGGAGTTGCTTAAAGATTTTTGAAACAGTGTAAGGTTATTACAAAAATATAAAGAAGGAGCTTTTTCAGATTGGGAGCAATGATAGCACAGGAAAATCATAATTGCAAGCAGAGAAAAGAAAGATACTGGATTAACTGATGACTTACAGTAGACTAAAAGATCCTAGAAGTCACTGTTAAAATTCCACAAGTAGATACGATTCTGTAAGTGGAAAAACTGAACATCATAAAGGTGTCTGAATTATGAATTATAGCAAAATTTTAAAATAGAATAAATTAAAATCAAATAGGACGCATATATAAAGGTGCCACTAAACTCCTCTCAGTGTTCAGAAAATTTAAACTTTGTAATATTTTAAAATGCCCCCAAATGTTACCTTTTATAGTTTACAGAGTAATTGAAAGTTTTCATTCAGAAATGAATTGTGCATAATCACGTCTCTTAGAGCTTTCTACATAAAAAATATCTACTAAATTCAGTGCTCTCTTATATATCTGGCTCCTACATAGCAAAGCCTCCAGTTTTTCTGGATGCATTTAGTGTACAAGTAAACCTATTTTCTTAAAAATGAGGCCAATATATAAGAAGAAAATTCTATTAGGTAAAAGTACCTATAATCTTAGCTGAATGATCTAAAAAAAATTACATCCACTTTTCTTGAAATGAAAACCACAGGACTTCATAAATTCTTTCTTTGTAAAGGACAACTTGGTGTATCTGAAAGCATGTTCTGTCTGTACCATACATAAAAACAACTCAGAACAGGCTGGGCAACTCAGCCAAGGCGAGAAGAGATCCCACTGTGCAAACCTAAGTCCTGTGCAGACAGTTCCAAGATTATTTATTGCACCTTAATATTACAGGGAATGGAAGTGACTAATTATGCATAATCATTTTTCAAATGTCTTCCACATCAAATATATCCACTAAGTTCAGCACTACATGATTTTTCTGGCTCCCAACCTATCCAGGTGTCTAGATTATATGGACTGATTGTGGTGTAACCTTCTGAGTCCTGCAGTATGCCAAGCCCTATGCTAGGCATGTTCACACACATCATATAATTCAGTGGATAGCACAGTCCTCCCCTATAGGCTTCCTTCTCTCCATTTTATAAATGAATAAGCTGAACGCAAGAATTATCAAGCAACTTGTCCAAGGTCATACAACTATTTAGTGACTAGATTAGGTTTTGAGCCTTAGTAAGTCTGCTTCCAATGCCCAGTTTATTTCTACTGTATTATGCTGTATCCAGGAGGTTATCATTCAAGGTGCCTCTTCTTCTTTGCATTAAAAAGATCAAAATAATTAGGCTGAACTCTTAGCTTTCTTTTATTCCTACTCAGGAGAAGGATGGACTAATGAGTTAGAGTGACCAGTTAATGAAACCACTGGTGATTTAATGAAGACACTGATGAGACATTTTATAGAATGACCAAATTCACTATATTTCATTACATTAAAAACACTCTATAAATATACATGTATACATAATTTTACATAATGATATAAATGGCATCCCCTTTTCTTCAGCCACTACCAGACACTCATCTTCACCTAGAAACCTCCTCCATGTTCACTCTACAACACTTGGACATATGTTGTTGGTTTTGGAGGCACAACATTTTTTTATGTATTCCTCTCTGTTTTCCTTCTCATATTCTTCCCAGGGAACAATGTCCCATGTAAATAACCTACTACATATCCATTTATAGTTTTTCATATTCATATCATTACATGAAACATACATCTATCCAACATTACTTATAATATCTATAAATATAAGAAGTTATGTCCTTCTTTCACAAATACAGGATCATGTCATGGCTACTTTTCTTCATTCTACACTTTTTAATCAACAATACCTAGGACATGATTGGGTATGGTAGCTGATGCCTATAATCTCAGCACTTTGGGAAGCCGAGGTGGGAGGATTGCTTGAGGCCAGAAACTTGAGACCAGGCTGAGCAACATACTGCAACTGTCTCTACAAAAAAATAAAAATAAAAATAAAATTAGATAAGCATGGTGGCATGCACATGTAGTTCTAGCTATTCAAGAGGCTAAAGTTGGGGGATCACTTGAGTCCAGATGATTGAGACTGCAGTGAGCCGTGATTGTACCACTGCCCTCCAACCTAGGTGACAGAGAGATATCCTGTCCCCCCAAAAAACCAAAATAATAATTAAAAATTAATAATGTCTAGGGTGACCCCCTCTAAATCAACTAGTATAGGGCCCGATTCATTATTTTTGGCGTTTTCATCATCCTTACCAATGCAGCAATAAACATTCATGTATGAATATTTTTATTTACTGATGTTTTTGTTTTTATTAAAGCTATTCCCAGGAATTCCATACAGGGATTAGAGTATATGTAATCTTGATTTTAACAGATGTTATCATTTTTTTTTTACAAGAAGGCTGTAATTATTACTAGATAAAATGTACCCTCTTCTCTAAGTATTCCTGGCAGCACTACTTAAGTTTTGATGGGAATAAAATGATATAGCGTTGTTGCTTTAATTTAAATGTTCCTTGCTACTATATATTTGAGCATTTTTGACAAGGTTTATTTACATGGATTTAGTTTTTGCTTATTTTCTAAGAAATTGTTTATTTTCTTATAAGCTTTTAAATATGGATCATAACCTTTTGTTCAACACAGATATGTTGAGTTGTTTTGGTTTTATTACAAAAGTCTGTCATTTACTTCCTAATTTGGGGTGTCTGGCAGAAGTTCTAAATTCAATTTATTCATATAAGTCTATCTTTCCTTTAAAAATGTTTGTATATTCTACCTTGGGTAAAAGTTTCCCCCGATCAATATTATCACTTCATTCATATCCCCTGATCAATATTATCACAACATTCCCCTGTTGTCAAATTATCACTTACATAAGATTATTTTTTTTCTATTTAGATACTTAATTTAATCGAACATTTAAAAAATTATATAGAACTTTTTTTCTATACAGATTAGACAGATAGCAATTTGCTGATATCATTTATTAAATTAATCATTCTTTCCTGCTTAATTGAAATTTAAGCCTTTGTTGTATGTTAAATTTATAAATATTCTGGTGATGAGGAGGCAGGAAAACACTACTCTGAAATATGCTACTTCGGAAAGTGAGAAAACAGCACAAACTGGAAGGCCACTGTCATCTTCCCCTCACCTTTCACCCCTGAAGCAAGCCATAAAAACTAGGAAGATCACTTTCTGATCTTCCCCCCCCCTTCTCTCCAAAGACTGTCTTATGACAAGTGTCCTTCCTGATACCTTGAGAAGAGAAATGTCATACAGAGACATCAAGAATCTGGACAAACAGGCCTTGCTGTTTGTTACTCCCAGTATATTACTGTTAGATCACACTCCCTTTAGTCCACACTTGTACACAACTGCCCACCCTTCATCAAATCTGAGCATAAAAATATAGCTTTTCTCTGTTTCTTTGGGTCTTCATTTCTGATGTTGCCTATGTCACATAAAACATCTATCAGATAAATTTGTATGCTTTTCTTTTGTTAATCTGTCCTTTATTATAGGGGTCTTAGCCATGAACCTAGTGAAGGGTGAGGAAAGAAAGCTTTTCTCTCCTATAATGGCATTCCTTCCTGGAAATGTTACATCTTATAATTTAGAATTCCATATTATTCAAGAAGCACAAGTGGCACCATTTTTTTAAAAAGCATTATTGCTTATCAAAAAGTTGAGTATAAGATGGAATAAGAACTTTGAAAATAGAAGAATGTGGTAATTCCTATACTAAAGGGACTTATCAGTTATTAGAAAGTGATAGGATGATAGGGATGATGAAAGTGATAGGGATGCACACACAAAGTATTAGCCAACAATGCCAAGCAGCAATACCATGTGAGATCAATGGGGTCTATGATGACAAGACAAAAACATGGGAGAAGGAGCTGATGATACATGGTCTCATATTAGAAGGAATGAAAACAGTATAGCCTGCAACGTGTACAATAAACTTTGGTGGAAAGGAGCAGACATAGCCCTTAAAATGAAGTTAGGTCATTAACATCAGAATTTAGAAGCTCTGCATATTTCAGCATCCAAACAGAATTTCCAAATTTTGTTTATGTAGAAAAAAAAGAAAATGTTTTGTTGATGACACCACATCTAGTAACTGATATCAACTGCCAATGAAAAATTCACAATTTAAAAATAATATGCAACAATGATTGCTTAATTCTTCACATTTTGATCTTAAATATATTTTTATACTTTTTGAATTATGACATTGCCTTAAAAATTCTATTTTATAACATTTAAAAACAATCAACTAAGGTAAATGTAGACTTCTCTTTGAATGGTGAGATCCAGCTAATTTCTGTCTATTAATTTATGTAAAATTCCTGTGATATATGAAAACAGAAGACAGGACCCAAGTTTTGCTTTTTGTTTCTCTTCACTTGTGATGTGTGAAGACTGCTGCCAATTGGTAGTAGGGGTACTCCATCATTACACCATTAATAGATCTCACCAGAACAAGGTTTCATTACTGTGGATATTGGATAAGGCTCTGCCAGGAGGCTTTCAATACCCTAAGGATAAGATGTGCAAAGTCCCCAAATTAGGTGCAGCCATCTTTGGGCAAGAATTTGAGGTTTGCAGGGATGTTTATGCTGGGGTTTGAGGAGGCTTGATCAAGATATTTCCCTAGGGTGACAAATCCATAATTGCACTTATCAACTTTAGGCTGCCTTGATTAATGCAACCTTCTGTGATTTATCACCCAGAGTATTTTTAAATAGGTGCTTTCTCTTCATTGTAATAGACTGGAGTTTTCCAGAAGTGACAACACAGGCTTGTTTTAGTTAATTGTTTTGTGAAATTCACCGAGAACACATTACAAGCAAGCAAATCTACCCAGTCATTTTGTAGAGACTTGAGGTTAGTGTAATTATTTGAGTAGAGACCTTGGGTTAGAGGCTTAGTTGATGTCAGCCTGTGATGATTTCTACCTGACCTTCTTGACACTTTAAAAGTTGCTGCTTTTTAAAATGTGACTCCCTACCTCCAGACACTTAACACTCACAGAACACTGTGTTGGATCCCAGATCTTCCTAGCCTTGGAGAATCTCAGAACTAGCTGCTTAGTATATAAGAAACAAATGTAGCATACCAAAGAGCCTTGACAGAAAAAATGACACACACACGCACACGCGCGCACTCACACACACACACACACAGACACACACACACACAAAACACATCGGTCATATTTTATAAGAAAGTATAAACTGTGAAAAAATATGATAGAAATCTAAAGTTAACTGTTGTGCAAATGGTATACAGTCATGCACACCAATTTTACCATTTTAGTGTTTAGAGCAGTCTGGATCTAGCTGGAGTAATAAATTATTTTCACGAGTTTAAAGTTGTGCCAAGCATATTTCTTTAGGGCAGCAGTACATCAGAGTGGATCAGAAAGTAGTCCCTGAGTATCAGCATCCCAGGATGTAAACCTGGCCTCACTGCTTACTAGCTGTATGACCTTGGGCAAATTAACTTCTCTGTGCCCAAATCTCCTCATTTGTGAAGTGGAGTTGAAAACTACCTATTTCACAGGACTCTTCTGAGGATTAAATCAAATAAAATATATGGAAAGCTTTGCTATTTTAATTTTTAAAAAACAAAGCACTATTTAACCTATCAAGGGACTATGTATTATCTTAAGTGAAGAGCACCTTCTATTTTCCTAAAATCAATTAAAGGTCAGCTTATTGTCCATCTCACATGAGATGGACAATACTTACTTACCAGTACTTTAATGAACCCACAAACTGGGAGTAAATAAAAATTTTATTTTCAGACATCTAGTCCGTTTAAACTAGGCTGTTGTCCCATTAGAAGTACTGGTTTCTCACTGTGAAAGAGTAAGTTTAGAATGGGCTGGAAATTCACTATTTGACAATCTATATATCTTAATTTGTGTTTCCTTCCAGAGAGACAGAAAAGAAAAAGAGAGAGAGAGAAATAGTAAAGATAATGGGTGAGTAACACATGAAGCAAAATCTAAGACTTCCAGAAAGCCCTGTGAGCTAAGCAAAGATGAAATTATTTTCTGGTTGTGAAGAAAGAATGTGAGTACTTAAAGGCTCAAGTTGCCCACAAATTCCTGGGATAGTGTGCAATCTACTCTGTTTAATTCTGTGGAACTCTTATTCCCAAACCTAGCAGCATATCAGAATCTTTTTGAAGACTGTTTTTAAAATGTACAGCTTCTTGAACTCTGTCCAGGACAACAGAATCAGTATCTCCAAGGATATAGCCCTGAAATATATGTTTTTGAAAAGTTCTTTTTTTTTTTCCCCCATTTATTTTATTGCATTTTAGGTTTTGGGGTACATGTGAAGAACATGCAAGATTGTTGCATAGGTACACACGTGGCAGTGTGATTTGCTGCCTTCCTCCCCATCACCTACATCTGGCATCTCTCCCCTTGCTATCTCTCCCCTACTCCCCACCCCCCACCGTCCCTCCCCTATTTCCCCCCAACTGACCCCAGTGTGTAGTGCTCCCCTCCCTGTGTCCATGTGTTCTCATTGTTCAACACCCGCCTATGAGTGAGAACATGCGGTGTTTGATCTGCTCCTCTGTCAGTTTGCTGAGAATGATGGTTTCCAGGTTCATCCATGTCCCTACAAAGGACACAAACTCATCGTTTTTGATGGCTGCATAATATTACATGGTGTATATGTGCCACATTTTTCCTATCCAGTCTATCATCGATGGGCATTTGGGTTGCTTCCAGGTCTTTGCTATTGTAAACAGTGCTGCAATGAACATTCGTGTGCACGTGTCCTTATACTAGAACTATTTATAATCCTTTGGATATATACCCAGTAATGGGATTGCTGGGTCAAATGGAATTTCTATTTCTAGGTCCTTGAGGAATAGCCACACTGTCTTCCACAATGGTTGAGTTAATTTACACTCCCACCAACAGTGCAAAAGTGTTCCTATTTCTCCACATCCTCTCCAGCATCTGTTGTTTCCAGATTTTTTAATGATCGCCATTCTAACTGGCATGAGATGGTATCTCAATGTAGTTTTGATTTGCATTTCTCTGATGACCAGTGATGATGAGCATTTTTTCATATGTTTGTTGGCCTTATGTATGTCTTCTTTTGTAAAGTGTCTGTTCATATCCTTTGCCCACTTTTGAATGGGCTTATTAGTTTTTTTCTTATAAATCTGTTTTAGTTCTTTGTAGATTCTGGATATCAGCCCTTTCTCAGATGGGTAAACTGCAAAAATTTTTTCCCATTCTGTTGGTTGCCAATTCACTCTAATGACTGTTTCTTTTGCTGTGCAGAAGCTGTGGAGTTTGATTAGGTCCCATTTGTCTATTTTGGCTTTTGTTGTCAATGCTTTTGGTGTTTTGGTCATGAAGTCCTTGCCTACACCTATGTCCTGAATGATTTTGCCTAGATTTTCTTCTAGGGTTTTTATGGTGTTAGGTCTTATGTTTAAGTCTTTAATCCATCTGGAGTTAATTTTTGTGTAAGGTGTCAGGAAGGGGTCCAGTTTCTACTTTCTGCACATGGCTAGCCAGCTTTCCCAACACCATTTATTGAACAGGGAATCCTTTCCCCATTGCTTGTTTTTGTCTGGTTTGTCAAAGATCAGATGGTTGTAGATATGTTGTGTTGCCTCCGAGACCTCTGTTCTGTTCCATTGGTCTATATCTCTGTTTTGGTACCAGTACCATGCTGTTTTGATTGCTGTAGCCTTGTAGTATAGTTTGAAGTCTGGTAGTGTGATGCCTCCTGCTTTGTTCTTTTTGCTTAGAATTGACTTGTCTATGCGGGCTCTCTTTTGGTTCCATATGAAGTTTAAGGTGATTTTTTCCAGTTCTGTGAAGAAGGTCATTGGTAGCTTGATGAGGATAGCATTGAATCTGTAAATTACTTTGGGCAGTATTGCCATTTTCATGATATTGATTCTTCCTAACCATGAACATGGAATGTTTCTCCATCTGGTTGTGTCCTCTCTTATTTTGTTGAGCAGTGGCTTGTAGTTCTCCTTGAAGAGGTCCTTTACGTTCCTTGTTAGTTGTATTCCTAGGTATTTTATCCTCTTTGTGGCAGTTGTGAATGGAAGTTTGTTCTTGATTTGGCTCTCTTTAAGTCTGTTATTGGTGTATAGGAATGCATGTGATTTTTGCACATTGATTTTGTATCCTGAGATTTTGCTGAAGTTGCTTATCAGTTTCAGGACATTTGGGGCTGAGACGTTGGGGTCTTCTATATATACAATCATGTCGTCTGCAAATAGAGACAATTTGACTTCCTCCTTTCCTGTTTGAATGCCCTTTATTTGTTTTTCTTGCCTGATTGCTCTGGCTAGAACTTCTAGTACTATATTGAATAGGAGTGGTGAGAGAGGGCATCCTTGCCTGGTGTCACATTTCAAGGGGAATGCTTCCAGTTTTTGCCCATTCAGTATGATATTGGCTGTTGGTTTGTCATAAATAGGTTTTATTATTTTGAGATACGTTCCGTCAACACCTAGCTTATTGAGTGTTTTTAGCATAAAGGGCTGTTGAATTTTGTCAAAGGCCTTCTCTGCATCAATTGAGATAATCATGTGGTTTTTGTCTTTGGTTCTGTTTATGTGGTGAATTACGTTTATAGACTTGTGTATGTTGAACCAGCCTTGCATCCCTGGGATGAAGCCTACTTGATCATGGTGGATAAGCTTTTTGACGTGCTGTTGCAATCGGCTTGTCAGTATTTTATTGAAGATTTTTGCATCTATGTTAATCATGGATATTGGCCTGAAGTTTTTTTTTCTTGTTGAGTCTCTGCCGGGTTTTGGAATCAGGATGATGGTCTCATAGAATGATTTGGGAAGAATTCCCTCTTTTTGTATTGTTTGGAATAGTTTCAGAAGGAATGGTACCAGCTCCTCTTTTTATGTCTGGTAGAATTCGGCTGTGAACCCTTCTGGACCTGGGCTTTTTTTGGGTGGTAAGCTCTTAATTGCTGCCTCAACTTCAGACCTTGTTATGGGTCTGTTCAGGGTTTCGGCTCCTTCCTGGTTTAGCCTTGGGAGGAGGCAAGAGTCCAGGAATTTATCCATTTCTCCCAGGTTTACTAGTTTATGTGCATAGAGTTGTTTGTAATAATCTCTGATGATGGTTTGAATTTCTGTGGAATCTGTGGTGATATCCCCTTTATCATTTTTTATTGTATCAATTTGGTTATTCTCTCTTTTGTTTTTTATTAATCTGGCTAGTGGTCTATTTTGTTGATCATTTCAAAAAACCAGCTCCTGGATTTATTGATTTTTTGAAGGGTTTTTTGTGTCTCTATCTCCTTCAGTTCTGCTCTGATCTTAGCTATTTCTTGTCTTCAGCTAGGCTTTGAGTTTTTTTGATCTTGCTCCTCTAGCTCTTTCAGTTTTGATGATAGGGTGTCAATTTTTGATCTCTCCTTGCTTCTCATGTGGGCACTTATTGCTATATATTTTCCTCTAGAGACTGCTTTAAATGTGTCCCAGGGATTCTGGTATGTTGTGTTGTCATTCTCATTTGTTTCGAAAAACATCTTTATTTCTGTCTTCATTTCATTGTTTATCCAGTCAACATTCAAGAGCAAGTTGTTCAGTTTCCATGAAGCTGTGTGGTTCTGGGTTAGTTTTTGAATTCTGAGTTCTAACTTGATTGCACTGTGGTCTGAGAGACTGTTTGTTATGATTTCCATTCTTTTGCATTTGCTGAGGAGTGATTTACTCCCAATTATGTGGTCAATTTTAGAGTAGGTGTGATGTGGTGCTGAGAAGAATGTATATTCTGTGGATTTGGGGTGGAGAGTTCTGTAAATGTCTGTTAGGTTTGCTTGGTCCAGGCCTGAGTTCAAGTCCTGGATATCCTTGTTAATTTTCTGTCTGGTTGATCTGTCTAATATTGGCAATGGGGTGTTAAAGTCTCCCACTATTTTTGTGTGGGAGTCTAAGTCTCTTTGTAAGTCATTAAGAACTTGCCTTATGTATCTGGGTGCTCCTGTATTGGGTGCGTATATATTTAGGATCGTTAGCTCTTCTTGTTGCATTGATCCTTTTACCATTATGTAATGTCCTTCTTTGTCTCTTTTGATCTTTGTTGTTTTAAAGTGTAATTTGTCAGAGATTAGAATTGCAAGTCCTGCTTTTTTTTGCTCTCCATTTGCTTGGTAAATCTTCCTCCATCCCTTTATTTTGAGCCTTTGTGTATCCTTGCATGTGAGATGGGTTTCCTGGATACAGCACACCGATGGGTTTTGACTTTTTATCCAATTTGCCAGTCTGTGTCTTTTGATTGGGGCATTTAGTCCATTTACATTTAGGGTTAATATTGTAATGTGTGAATTTGATACTGCCATTTTGGTGCTAGCTGGCTGTTTTGCATGTTAGTTGATGCAGATTCTTCATTGTGTTGATGCTCTTTACCATTTAATATGTTTTTGGAGTGGCTGGTACTGGTTGTTTCTTTATATGTGTAGAGCCTCTTTCAGGAGCTCTTGTAAAGCTAGCCTGGTGGTGACGAAATCTCTGAGTACTTGCATGTTCACAAAGGATTTTATTTTTCCTTCGCTTATGAAGCTTAGTTTGGCTGGATAGGAGATTCTGGGTTGAAAGTTCTTTTCTTTAAGGATGTTGAATATTGGCCCCCACTCTCTTCTGGCTTGTAGGGTTTCTGCTGAGAGATCTGCTGTGAGTCTGATGGGCTTCCCTTTGTGGGTAACCTGACCTTTCTCTCTGGCTGCCCTTAGTATTTTCTCCTTCATTTGAACCCTGGTGAATCTGACAATTATGTTCCTTGGGGTTGCTCTTCATGACGAATATCTTTGTGGTGTTCTCTGTATTTCCTGGACTTAAATGTTTGCCTGCCTTGCTAGGTTGGGGATGTTTTCCTGAATAATATCCTGCAGAGTATTTTCCAGCTTGGACTCACTCTCTTCGTCGCATTCAGGTACGCCTATCAAACGTAGATTAGGTCTTTTCACATAGTCCCACATTTCTTGGAGACTTTGTTCATTCCTTTTTACTCTTTTTTCTCCATTCTTGCCTTCCCATTTTATTTCATTGAGTTGATCTTCGACCTCTGATATCCTTTCTTCTGCTTGGTCTATTCGGCTGTTGATACTTGTGCATGCTTCGCGAAGTTCTTGTGTTGCATTTTTCAGCTCCATCAATTCATTTATATTCCTTTCTATTTTGTCCATTCTCATTAGCATTTCATCAAATCTTTTTTCAAGTTTCTTAGTTTCTTTGCATTGGGTTAGAACATGTTCTTTTAGTTCACAGGAGTTTCTTACTACCCACCTTCTGAAGTCTGATTCTGTCATTTCATCACACTCATTCTCCATCCAACCTTGTTCCCTTGCTGGTGAGGAGTTGTGATCCCTTGTAGGAGGAGAGGTGTTCTGGTTTCGGGTGTTTTCATCCTTTTTGCGCTGGTTTCTTCCCATCTTTATGGATTTATCCACCTGTTGACTTTGTAGTTGCTGGCTTTCAGATTGGGTCTCTGAGTGGACGTTCTGTTTGTTGATGATGAGGTTATTTCTGTTTCTTGGTTTTCCTCCTCACAGTCTGGCCCCTCTGCTGTAGGTCTGCTGAGGTCCACTCCAGGCCCTGCTTGCCTGGGGTTCACCTGCAGCAGCTGCTGAACAGTAAGCATGGTTACCAGTTTTCTTCTTCTGCTATCTTTGTCCCAGGAGGATACCCGCCAAGTGTCAATCTGATCTCTCCTTTATGAGGTGGCTCTTTGGATATATAGGGGTCAGGGAGCTGCTTGAGGAGACGGTCTCTTCTTTATAGGAGCTCAAATGCTGAGCTGTGAGCTCCGTTGTTCATTCAGAGCTGCTGGGCAGGTACATTTACGTCTGCTGCAGCAGAACTCATAAACTGCTTTTTGTTCCCAGGTGCTCTGTCCCAGGGATATAGGTCTTTATGAGTTTCAGTTATGCTGCTGCTTTGTCTCTTTTTTTCTTCAGAGCTGCCCTGCCCAGCAAGGAGGCAGCCTAGTCACTGTCTGCCTGTAGAGGCTTTGCTGAGCTGCTGTGGGCTCCGCCCCACTGCTGAGTGATCTTCCCTGCAGTCCTGTTTATATGGGTGTAGTTAGAACTGCCTCAGCAATGGTGGCCTGCCTCTGTTAAGGCTGAGTCTCTCTGTAGTGGTGGGTTGCCTTGGCAATGGCAGGCTGCCTCAGCAATGGCGGGTTGCCTTGGCAATGGCGGGCTGCCTCAGCATTGGTTGACTACCTCCGTAGCGGTGGGCTGCCTCGGTAATGGCAGACACCCCTCCCCCACAGAGCTGTACCGTCCCGGGTTCAGCTGCACTTGCTGTGAAACTCTCAATCCAGAGAGTTTCTGATTGCTGTTCTTTTGTGGGGGTGGGACCAGCCGAGCCTGATCGCCTGGCTCCCTGCCTCAGAGCTTTTTTTTTTTTTTTAAGTTGGTGTTCCAGTCGCCTGTTGAAGAGGTGCCGCGGTGTGTGTTTTTTCCCGTGCGACAACTCACTGTGCTGGCTTAAACAGCAGCACTGAGATTCCTGGCGCTTTTTTTGCCCTGGAATCTACTGTCCTGGCTACCTGCTCAGTCCCCTTTTTAAACAGACGAATGGGCGACTTCCCGTGGCTCCAATCGCCAGCCAAAAGGGCACCCAGACCGGTGTATTTTGTATGGAGAACTGCTGCTCTGGGGTGCTGACAAAGTAGCCACGTGGGGCAAAGCAGCAGGGCCGGTTGGCACAGCTGCGCTGGCCGAAACAGCCACGCTGGCAGCCTGTGGAGCTCTCCTCCGCCTGGGAATTTTCTAGTCTGTGGGCAATAACAATGCGGCGTCCACTCACCCTCTGCGCTTTCACTGGGAGCTGCAATCCTGAGCTGCTCCTAAACGGCCATCTTGGATTGATCCCCGAAAAGTTCTTAAAATAGTTCTTATACACAACTATATTTGAGAATCAAGAACCGGAGATTTTTTAAATAAACTTTTGTTTTTACATTGGAATAAGTTTGCATGATACTACTGAGTGCTCATATACCTTGACTCATTTGCCCCTAATGTTAACATTTCATACAACAATCATGGCACACATGTCAAAACCAGAAAAATAACACTGGTAAATTACTAATGTGTTTTTATATTCCTGCATCCAATACAGGATGCCATAACACTTTTAATCATCATGCCTCCTTAGTCTCCACTGGCCTGTGGCAGTTTCTCAGTTTTTCAAAACTTTGAGAATTTTGAATCACATCCTCAATGTAGAATTTCCTCTTTTTTAGACTGAGGTTATGGGTTTTGGAAAGGAGTACTATAGAAGCAAAATATCTTTCTCTCACATCCTGTTAGAGAGTACATGATACCAACATAACATCACTGGTGGTATTAGCTTCAATTGTTTGATGAAGGCAGTGTCTACCAGATCAGTCCACTGTAAAGTTACTATTTCTCCATTTCCATACTCTGTTCATTAGAAATAAGTTTTTAAATGTAGTCAAGAGTTGGCTGCTGAAGGGGTGGTGTGGAGGGCTGAATCAAGCTCCACTTCCTGGAGGAAGGAGTATAAGTGAAGTTTTATGATCAAAGTATTACTTCCAGAAAACTGGGTTGACTGGGTACATTGAGGGAAAGAGACTACTGGCTGAGAAATCAGTTGCAAAATTCAAATCAGAGGTGGTGAGAACCTGAACAAAAGCAAAGGCATTGGTGAAAAGGAGCATATACCTAAAAAATATTGTGGAAGTGAAAGAAACCATGGTTACCAATTAGAAATGGGGGAAAGAGAAAAAAATGTATTTGCCAGATATAGTGAGGTTTTGATCCTTAGTAACTGAGAAGAGGGTGATATGATAAAGAACAGAGAAAGAGGATACCTTTGGTTGCAGTCATGAGCTGCTTTAAGAATCTGCTTAAAACTAGGAACATTTCACCAGAAAGATTCATACCATTGCATAACATATACTGCTGTAGTCTGTTTTGTGTTGCTATAAGAGAATACCATAGACCGCATAATTTATAAACAGTAGAGTTTATTTAGTTCACAGCTCTAGAGACTGGAAAGTCCAAGAGCAGGGTGTTGGCATCTATCGAGAGCCTTCAAGCTGTGTCATTCCATGACAGAACTCAGAAGGGCAAGAAAGGCAACAGCAAGAGACAGAGGAGGCCAAATTCACTTTTTAACAACCCATTCTCAAAATTTCCAGCTCTAAGATGGCCTATTAGGAGCAGCTCAGGATTGCAGCTCCCAGCGAAAGCGCAGAGGGTGAGTGGACACAGCATTTCCAGATGGATTTTTATTGCCCACAGACCAAGAGATTCTCAGTTGGAGGAGCCCCAAGGGTTGCCAGTGCAGCAGGTCTCCACACAAAATACATGGGTCTGGGTGCCATTTTAGCTGGCGATTGGAGCTGCGGGGAGGCAGAGTCACTCATTCAACTGATAAAAAGGGGACTGAAACAGGCAGCCAGGCCAGGAGATTCCTGGGCAAAAAAGCACCACGAATCTCCAGCATGGCTGTTTCAGCCAGCACAGGGGGTTGCCACTCAGGAAATCACACGGATCTGGGTGCCTTTTCAACAGACAACTGGAACACCTGGGAGATAGAGTCGCCCATTCAACTGAAAAAAAAAAGGGGGGGACTGAAACAAGGAGCCAGGCCAGGAGATTCCCAGGTGAAAAAGCACCACTAGCCCCCAGTGCAACTGTTTCAGCCAGCTCAGCAGGTCTCTGCACAAAATCTCGCACAAATCCTGGCACCTTTTCAACTGGTTGGGACGCCTGGGAGACAGAGTTGTCCATTCAACTGAAAAAAAAAAAAAAAAAAAAAAAAAGGGAGTCTGAGGCAGGGAGCCAGGTGATCAGGCTCAGCTGGTCCCACCCCCATAAAAAACAGCAATCTGAAATGCTCTGGATTGAGAGTTTCACAGCAAGCACAGCTGAACCTGAGATGGTCCAACTCTGTGGGTGAGGGGCGTCAGCCATTAGCAAAGCAGTCTGCCATTACAGAGAGAGTCTGCCAATACAGAGGTGGGCTGCCATTGCAGAGGCAGTTCTACCTATACCCCTATAAATAGGACAACAGGGAAGTTCACACGGCACTGGGTGGAGCCCACAGCAGCTCAGCAAAGCCTCTGCAGGCAGACTGTGACTAGGCTGCCTTCTCACTGGGCAGGGCAGCCCTGAAAAAAGGCAGCAGCATGACACAAACTTATAAATAAAGCCGTAACTCCCTGGGACAGAGCACCTGGGGGAAAAAAAAGAAAAGGTGTTTATGAGTTCTGCTGCAGCAGACTTAAACATACCTGCCCAGCAGCCCTGAATGGAACAGTGGAGCTCACAACTCAGCACCTGAGCTCCTATAAAGGACAGACTGTCTCCTCAAGCAGCTCCCTGATCCCCATATATCCAAAGAATCACCTCATAAAGGAGAGCTCAGACTGACATCTGGTGGGTATCCTTCTGGGACAAAGACAGCGGAAGAAGTAACTGGCAGTAACCCTTACTGTTCTGAAGCCACTGCAGGTGATCCCCAGGCAAGCAGGGCCTGGAGTGGACCACAGCAGTCCTACAGCAGAGGGGCCTGACTGTTAGAAGGAAAACTAAGAAACAGAAAGAAATAACTTTATCATCAACAAACTGGACATCCACTCAGAGACCCCATCGGAAAGTCAACAACTACAAAGACGATAGGTAGATAAATCTACAAAGATGGGAAGAAACCAGTGCAAAAAGGATGAAAACACCCAAAACAAGAACGCTTCTCCTCCACCAAGGGATCACAACTCCTCACCAGCAAGGGAACAAGGCTGGATGGAGAATGAGGCTGATGAATTGACAGAAACAGGCTTCAGAAGGTGGGTAATAAGAAACTTATCTGAGCTAAAAGAACATGTTCTGGGCCGGGCGCGGTGGCTCACGCCTGTAATCCCAGCACTTTGGGAGGCCAAGGCAGGTGGATCACGAGGTCAAGAGATCGAGACCATCTTGGCCAACATGGTGAAACCCCGTCTCTACTAAAAATACAAAAAATCAGCTGGGCATGGTGGCACGTGCCTGTAATCCCAGCTACTCAGGAGGCTGAGACAGGAGAATTGCCTGAACTCAGGAGACGGAGGCTGCGGTGAGCCGAGATCGCGCCATTGCACTCCAGCCTGGGTAACCAGAGCGAAACTCCATTTCAAAAAAAAAAAAAAAGAACATGTTCTAACCCAATGCAGATAAACTAAGAACCTTGAAAAAAGGTTTGAAAATGCTAATGAGAATAAACAGCTTAGAGAGGAATATAAGTGAATTGATGGAGCTGAAAAATACAAAACGAGAACTTCATGAAGCATACACAAGTTTCAACAGCCGAACTGACCAAGCAGAAGAAAGGATATCAGAGGTTGAAGATCAACTCAATGAACTAAAACAAGAAGGCAAGAGTAGAGAAAAAAGAGTAAAAAGAAATGAACAAAGTCTCTAAGAAATACGGGACTATGTGAAAAGACCTAATCTACGTTTGATAGGTGTACCTGAATGTCACGGAGAGAATGAATCCAAGATGGAAAATATTCTTCAGGATATTATCCAGGAAAACTTCCCCAACCTAGCAAGGCAGGCCAATATTCAAGTCCAGGAAATACAGAGAACACCACAAGGATATTCCTCAAGAAGAGCAACCCCAAGGCACATAATCGTCAGATTCACCAGAGTTGAAATGAAGGAGAAAATGCTAAGGGCAGCCAGAGAGAAAGGTCAGGTTACCCACAAAGGGAAGCCTATCAGACTCACAGCAGATCTCTCAGCAGAAACCCTACAAGCCAGAAGAGAGTGGGGGCCAATATTCAATATCCTTAAAGAAAAGAACTTTCAATCCAGAATATCCTATCCAGCCAAACTAAGCTTCATAAGTGAAGGAGAAATAAAATCCTTTATGAATAAGCAATTATTCAGAGATTTCATCACCACCAGGCCTGCTTTACAAGAGCTCCTGAAAGCAGCACTAAACATAAAAAGGAACAAGCAATACCAGCCACTCCAAAAACATATTAAATGGTAAAGAGCATCAACACAATGAAGAAACTGCATCAACTAACATGCAAAACAGCCAGCTAGCATCAAAATGGAAGGATCAAATTCACACATAACAATATTAACCCTAAATGTAAATGGGCTAAATGCCCCAATCAAAAGACACAGACTGGCAAATTTGATAAAAAGTCAAAACCCATCGGTATGCTGTATTCAGGAAACCCATCTCACTTGCAAGGATACACAAAGGTTCAAAATAAAGGGATGGAGGAAGAGTTGCCAAGCATATGGAGAGCAAAAAAAAAGCAGGAGTTGCAATTCTAGTCTCTGATAAAAGAGACTTTACACCAACAAATATCAAAAGAGATAAAGAAGGACATTAAATAATAGTAAAAGGATACATGAAACAAGAAGAGCTAACAATCCTAAATATATACGCACCCAATACAGGAGCGCCCAGATTCATAAAGTAAGTTCTTAATGACTTCCAAAGAGACTTAGACTCCCACACAATAATAGTGGGAGACTTACACCCCACTGTCAATATTAGATCAATGAGAGAGAAAATTAGCAAGGATATCCAGGACTTATAATCAGACCTGGACCAAGCAAACCTAATAGACATTTACAGAACTCTCCACTCCAAAACCACAGAATATACATTCTTCTCAGCACCACATCACACCTACTCTAAAACTGACCACATAATTGGAAGTAAATCACTCCTCAGCAAATGCAAAAGAACAGAAATCATAACAAACAATCTCTCAGACCACAGTGCAATCAAGTTAGAATTCAGAATTCAGAAACTAACTCAGAACCACACAACTTCATGGAAACTAAACCACTGGCTCTTACATATTGACTGGATAAACAATGAAACGAAGGCAGAAATAAA
Source organism: Sapajus apella (assembly GCF_009761245.1). Taxonomy (NCBI): domain Eukaryota; kingdom Metazoa; phylum Chordata; class Mammalia; order Primates; family Cebidae; genus Sapajus; species Sapajus apella. The sequence continues at coordinate 19,636,552 of NW_022436944.1, read as the reverse complement.
GATGTTCTTTGAAACCAATGAGAACGAAGACACAACATACCAGAATCTCTAGGACACATTTAAAGCAGTGTCTAGAGGAAAATAGATAGCAATAAATGCCCACATAAGATGCAAGGAAAGATCTAAAATCAACAACCTATCATCAAAATTGAAAGAGCTAGAGGAACAAGATCAAAAAAGCTCAAAACCTAGCAGAAGACAAGAAATAATTAAAATCAGAGCAGAACTGAAGGAAATAGAGACACAAAAAAACCCTTCAAAAAAAATCAATAAATCCAGGAGCTGGTTTTTCAAAAAGATCAACAAAATAGACCACTAGCTAGATTAATAAAAAAGGAAAACAGAGAATAAGCAAATAAATGCAATAAAAAATGATAAAGGGGATATCACCACAGATTCCACAGAAATACAAACCATCATCAGAGATTATTACCAACAACTCTATGCACATAAACTAGTTAACCTGGAAGAAATGGATAAATTCCTGGACGCTTGCATCTTCTGGAGCCTAAACCAGGAAGAAGTATAAACCCTGAATAGACCAATAACAAGGGCTGAAGTTGAGGCAGCTATTAAGAGCCTATCACCCAAAAAAAAGTCCAAGTCCAGATGGGTTCACAGCCTAATTCTACCAGACATACAAAGAGGAGCTGGTACCATTCCTTCTGAAACTATTCCAAACAATCCAAAAAGAGGGAATCCTACCCAAATCATTTTATGAGACCAACATCATCCTGATACCAAAACCCGGCAGAGACTCAACAAGAAAAAAAAACTTCAGGCCAATATCCATGATTAACATAGATGCAAAAATCTTCAGTAAAATACTGGCAAACCAACTGCAACAGCACATCAAAAAGCTTATCCACCATGATCAAGTAGGCTTCATCCCAGGGATGCAAGGCTGGTTCAACATACACAAGTCTATAAACATAATTCACCATATAAACAGAACCAAAGACAAAAACCAAATGATTATCTCAATAGATACAGAGAAGGTGTTTGACAAAATTCAACAGCCCTTTTTGCTAAAAACCCTCAATAAACTAGGTATTGATGAAACGTATCTCAAAATAATAAAACCTATTCATGACAAACCAACAGCCAATATCATACTGAATGGGCAAAAACTGGAAGCATTCCCTTTGAAATCTGGCACTAGACAAGGATGCCCTCTCTCACCACTCCTATTCAGTATAGTATTGGAATTTCTAGCCAGAGCAATCAGGCAAGAAAAAGAAATAAAGGGTATTCAATTAGGAAAGGAGGAAGTCAAATTGTCTCTATTTGCAGATGACAGGATTCTATATTTAGAAGACCCCATTGTCTCAGCCCAAAATCTCCTGAAACTGATAAGCAACTTCAGCAAAGTCTCAGGATACAAAATTAATGTGCAAAAATCACAAACATTCCTATACACCAATAAAAGACTTAAAGAGAGCCAAATCAAGAATGAACTGTCATTGGCAATTGCTACAAAGAGAATAAAATACCTAGGAATACAACTAACAAAGAACATAAAGGACATCTTCAAGAACTACAAGCCACTGCTCAACAAAATAAGAGAGGACACAAACAGATGGAGAAACATTCCATGCTCATGGTTTGGAAGAATTGTGAAAATGGCCATACTGCCCAAAGTAATTTACAGATTTAATGCTATCCCCATCAAGCTACCAATGACCTTCTTCACAGAACTAGAAAAAAAACCCCTAAACTTCATATGAAACCAAAAGAGAGCTCGCATAGCCAAGTCAATTCTAAGCAAAAAGAGCAAAGCTGGAGGCATCACACTACCAGACTTCAAACTATACTACAAGGCTACAGCAATCAAAACAGCATGGTACTGGTACCAAAACAGAGATATAGATCAATGGAACAGAACAGAGGTCTCGGAGGCAACACAACATATCTACAACCATCTGATCTTTGACAAATCTGACAAAAACAAGCAATGGGGAAAGGATTCCCTGTTTAATAAATGGTGTTGGGAAAGCTGGCTAGCCATGTGCAGAAAGCAGAAACTGGACCCCTTCCTGACACCTTACACAAAAATTAACTCCAGATGGATTAAAGACTTAAACATAAGACCTAACACCATAAAAACCCTAGAAGAAAATCTAGGCAAAACCATTCAGGACAGGTGTAGGCAAGGACTTCATGACCAAAACACCAAAAGCATTGGCAACAAAAGCCAAAATGGACAAATGGGACCTAATCAAATTCCACAGCTTCTGCACAGCAAAAGAAACAGTCATTAGAGTGAATCGGCAACCAACAGAATGGGAAAAAATTTTTGCAAGCTACCCATCTGACAAAAGGCTAATATCCAAAATCTACAAAGAACTAAAACAGATTTACAAGAAAAAAACAAACATCACCATCAAAAAGTGGGCAAAGTATATGAACAGACACTTTACAAAGGAAGACATATATGAGGCAACAAACATATGAAAAAATGCTCATCATCACTGGTCATTAGAGAAATGCAAATCAAAACTACATTGAGATACCATCTCATACCAGTTAGAATGGCAATCATTAAAAAATCTGGAGACAACAGATGCTGGAGAGGATGTGGAGAAATAGGAACACTTGTACACTGTTGGTGGGAGTGTAAATTAACTCAACCATTGTGGAAGACAGTGTGGCGATTCCTCAAGGACCTAGAAATAGAAATTCCATTTGACCCAGCAATCCCATTACTGGGTATATATCCAAAGGATTATAAATCATTCTACTATAAGGACACATGCACACGAATGTTCATTGCAGCACTGTTTACAATAGCAGAGACTCGGAACCAACCCAAGTGCCCATCGATGACAGACTGGACAGGGAAAATGTGGCACATGTATACCATGGAATACTATGCAGCCATCAAAAACAATGAGTTCGTGTCCTTTGTAGTGATATGGATGAACCTGGAAACCCATCATTCTCAGCAAACTGACAGAAGAGCAGAAGATCAAACACCGTATTTTCTCACTCATAGGTGGGCGAGAACACATGGACACAGGGAGGGGAGCATCAGACACTGGGGTCTGTCGGGGGTAAATAGGGGAGGGACAGTGGGGGGGTGGGGAGTTGGGGAGAGATAGCATGGGAAGAAATGCCAGATATAGGTGATGGGGAGGAAGGCAGCAAATCACACTGCCATGTGGGTACCTATGCAACAATCTTGCATGTTCTTCACATGTACCCCAAAACCAAAAATAAAAATAAATAAAAAACCCATTCTCACAATAACAAACCTACTCTTGTGATAATGACATTAATCCATTCATAAAGGCAGAGCCCTCCTGGCCTAATCACCTCTTAATAGTCCCATCTCTCAGTATCAAGACAATGGCAATTACATTTCAACAATAGTTTTGGAGGGGACTTTCAAACCATAGCCCATGTCAGTGTGAGTACACAGATTCCCTGAATCAAGGCAAGTCACTGCTATCCCAAGTAAGCTAAATTATATCTTATATGAAAATGGTCAATTGGAAATCATTGTTCCTGAACAGCATTATTTGGGTGATTCTAGAACTTTTCCTAAGGAACTGTTCACTAATGTTAGGCCCACAGGGCATAATGGGATATACCTCAAGAAGCACACTTAAGAAATTCATTATTTTATTAAGAGATATTGTTGAGCAGTTTGTTCACTGATTGAAAGTACACTCAACCTCAGAAATCCCTCTGTTTTATTACCAGGAAGCCTGTGCCAGGCACACTCCCACTTCCAGATTCTCCTACCTGACCTTGTCTTCTTTAGAGATGTGCAGGGTTGACACTCACCTCCTCGAGGTGTTTCCTCAACTACAATCCATAGTGTCTAATATTCCAGTAACGACGATCATCCAAAGGCTCTCTTTCTTTCTCATGCGACTCTGCGATGTGTGTTTCTAAAACATCTCTACAGAAGTGCCCAGAAGTGAGTGTATGATGCAGGAGATGGAAAATTTCTCTTCTACCCTGTTAGGGCTTCTGGCTGGTCCTAAAAATTAAACTGATATTAACAGATGAAGAGGAGAAAAGTATACACATTTTATTCAGTAAAATTTTACATGTACATGGGGATTCTTAAGGATAAAATAAAGACTCAAACAGAACAAAACACTGTCAGACAGGGTTAAACAAAGAATAGTAAATTATGAAAATGTAACAAGACAAACGGATTTGGGCTAAGACAGTTCATAGTGAAAAAGTAACTAGTAATTAGAAAGATAAAGTTTAATTTAACAAGGTTTGTTTTTATAGATTTCTCTTTATTTCCACTCCTCATTTTTGGAGATGAACATGTTTTAGTTTCCCCAGGTGCAGGAAATAAATTTTTCACATGGAAGTTTTATCTCCTGCTTTCAGAAACAAAGAAGGAAGATCAGAGTGCCCTTTTCCATCTACTCTTTTCCAAATTCTTTTAATGCAAAATAATCAATAAGCCAGGGTGGCATGGGTGGCATATTCTGAGTTTTTTCAGTGTCAACAGGCTTTAAAAACATTTGTTTTCATGTAAAAATACCTATCAAGTTGGTTTTCTACTCTATTTTATGGAGTAGAAAAGATACTATTTTAAAATTACTTGCCATTGAGGGAAATAGATTGTTCATGAACATAACACTACATAGGTCTAGGACTTGCAATATTGGCTGAGCACTAGAGAAGAAGCCTGGGGTGTATAAATACCATGGAGAGTGAGAAGCTCAGCAATAGAACAGTCATTGCTTATTCTACCTCTTGTTTTGTAAAGTATTTCTACTATTTGAAAATTTTTTTGAATTTTTTTTCTTGCCTGACAAAATGCTTCTAAGTTCAGCACCACTTTTGCCTCTTCCATGATCATGACCAATTCTTTAAGTCCCATAACAGGAAATAATTGCACCTTTTCCCCCCAAAAAAGCAACTATATTTACTGAGATCATAAAATGTAAAAACTTATTGAGAAATGTGAAGTAAAGGGACTGACACTATGTTCATAAATCATCTTATTTAATGTTGTATTATTTCCATGAGATTTCTAGTGTTATTCTCAAATGAAGACACATATGCTAGATGTTGAACACCTTACCCTAACACACTGGTAGAAAGTGGCAAAGACAGTTAGAAATTTAGTTTGTTTAAAATCCATAATTTTTATTGCATCTAGTTTAGTTCTCTGGCCTCTATTGCAATTGCATCTCAAAAATGGAGACAAAGACACACGCACACATACGTGTATTGCAGCACTGTTCACAATAGCAAAGATTTGGAAACAACCCAAATGCCCATCAAAGATAGACAGGATAAAGAAAATGTGGCACATATACACCATGGAGTACTATGCAGCCACAAAAAAGGATGAGTTCATGTCCTTTGCAGGGACATGGACGAAGCTGAAAACCATCATTCTCAGCAAAGTAACACAAAAAACACAAACACCGCATGTTCTCATAAAAGTGGGAGTTGAACAAAAACACATGGACACAAGTAGGGGAACATCACACACCAGGGTCTGTTGGGGGATAGGAGGGATAGGGGAAGGGCAGCATTATGAGAAATACCTAATATAGATGACTGGTTGATGATGGGGTGCAGGCAAACCACCATGTCATGTGTATACCTATGTAAGAAACCTGTACATTCTGCACATGTATCCCAGAACTTATAATAAAAAAATGGAGACAAACAAAGCTCTTTAGTTATCAAAATAGAAATGCTAATGAGTACTGATAATAACTTTGTCTTTTAGTATGTTTTTTCAATGAAGAGATTACTTTGTAAGACAGTTTTTATTATTTGCAACAAGTTTTCTTGACACTGCTTTTCATCCATCAAGAAGTAGCATATCACTGAATAAAAAGGTAGAATAGAGGACAGTTTTGGTTCACAACTTTTATATACACACCCCCTGGGAAGCCTCAGAGGTACTGCCAGAGTCCATAAATCTATATGTGGATTTTGAATTGTTTGAAAGTTGAATAATGTGTCTTATGGAAGCATATTAATTTGCATGTAGTCTTTAGAATGTATAAAACTAATATTCCCAGTTAAGAAATAGTTTACTAAATTCAGTCATTTTTTCACCTTGAGTATTTTTTAACTAAATGAATAATTAAATAACTGAAAACACAGAGATAATCAATTATTTTATTTTAGAAAGTGGTTTTAGTGCTGATAAAGATTGGGAACTCCTAAAATTTTTTCTTTTGGCTCCACGTAGTTTTCAGAAGTAAACTAAATTTACTTTTGCACTGCACTGCATTTCTCTCTCTCTGGAAACATTTTGAAGTACATGGTGGATTTAATCCCATTAATCTTTGGAAATATGATGAGTGGTTCCGTTTCTGATTTTCATAATCAGCTGGCCTAGCTCTAAGATATTATTGCCTTATAGGGACATCTGCTGGTAGATAAATAAAGATCTGCAACAATAAAATACTGTCTTCTGAGTATTTCCCAGGGCATCCCTCTGAGGCTGTAGGCTCACATGCATCTGTTTCAGATAGTGAATGGCTATTAAAGTTCTAAATATTGTATCATTTCACAGTCTAATCCTTCTCAGGTCACATAAAACTTGCCTTCATTTTATACATACATATGTGTATATATATATATACTTTCTTCTGACAACAGATTCACACATGTATTAACTTAAAAAAAAAAATGACCACATATTATCCTGGAAACCTCAGGCTTTCTGGAAGCCTATGTAATCTGGGGCAGACGGCATGAGAATTGCAGCACTTGGAGTACACAGACTCCCCACAATAAGCTAGCGCATGTTCTGTTACCTGCCTTGGCTGTCCAGATACGCCTGATTGTCTGAAAAGAAAAAAAGAAAAAGCCACTTTATCCATTCCCAAATTGCAAAAACAAAAGTAAAATAAATTTAATAATGTTAACTAATTAACATTAAGGCCTTTAAATTTTTTACAAAGAAAAATTTATCATTTCAACTCTATCATTAAGTTGAAATACTCGTCTTTCACTCAGCTACACACTATTTTTCAGTAATAATTAGCTGCACTAATTAACTACCACCAATTACTTTAAAAAGGACTACTTGGTGAAAGTAAAGCAACCAGTAGTACTATTTCTACTAACCTCAAACATCACCAGGAGGATGAAATAATTTATTTTCTTTTGGTGTTTTATGAACAAAGATTACCTTCATACTCCATCTTTGGAAAAGCAGCACTGTATTAAATCACATATTGTAGACTTAAAATTAAATTGCCCATAAATGTCAATATTGCCAACAGTACAGTGTAGTAACTTATTCATGCCACTTCTTTAAACTCACCACACATTAATGTGCTAATGTAATGGAAAATAAAGAATCATCATGTGCCTTCCAAGTATTGCTTTCCCTATTGTTTATATATGTATTTTGTAAGTGCCTAGAAGACTCTTTCATCAGCTAAAGGCATGTCTTGCCAAAAGAAACAACATAATCATTAAATAATTACAACTAAATAATAGCAGTGCACATTTTGACAGGTTAGCACACATTCTGTTAAGATTTGGAAACTTGAGAAAGAGAATAATAAAGCTACTACTCTCGCAAAATCCTCAAATGCCAATATAGAAAATAAACTCTTCAAGGATTTTAACCAACCATGTGTTTTTCTTTTTCCTCTTGCCCTCACTGTATAAAAGCAAAAAATATAAAGTTGAATTAACATTCTAAACTAATTCAGTAATCAACTTATTTTTTACCAATTTTATCAAATTATAAATCAGAGTCTACCCACATTCACAGTTCCAAAATGCTGAAATCATCATTTTGGGCTCTTTTTTTCTTTATCAATGAAGCAGCAAGATACATATGGGCTCAGATATAAAAAGAATGAGGAAAACCAAGAAAGGAAAATTGGTATTTCAAGCGTAATCTAGTTTGTTAAAAATTCAAAAGCAAAAACACAAAGACGTGCCTGAAATGGCATATTACCAAAATAGTCTCTGAAGAGCTTCTCAATTTAACTGAAAAAAATGATTAATAAAAAATGAAATGATCTATTTTATAATTTTTTACAAAATAATTCCAATACTATAAGGGTCTCATTGTTTTCAATTACCTCATACATATTTCACCAAAATTCTTCAGAAAAGAAAATCAAAATTAGGGAGTGCTTTCTAAACCCTGTCCTTTAGCAAGTAAATACGATGTCAATTAAAGAAGTGTTCTCCACCCTTGTAGGTACTGAACTATACACAAGTAGACACTACAGAGTGTTAAACCCCGTACAATGAAGCCAGAGAAAGAATCACTGCATGTCAAGCGGCATGCATTTAAGTACAGAATAGCTAGTTGTTGGAGTTTTTCTTATAGTTTACTTATTATAGCTTGGAAAAAATATTTCCTTAATTCTATTATTATAAAATTTCACTTGCAAAGACATAAAGTTGGCCAGTTTGCTACTGCTAGAGTAATGAGTAAAGAGAATTGGCGTATCAAACTAAACACTGGGCAAACACAAAACATTGGAAATCAATTACAATATAATAAAAGCAGTAAGTCATTTAAGATATTTTGTTCCTAAGACTTGACATGGAATGATACATTTTTTTAAATGACTATATTTTCCTTGTGGGAGAAAAATGAATCATTACTTAGCATACGCCAAAAGAGAATCTAAAAGAAAGGAATGTTAACATCAGAAGATGAAATGAGATCCATACATTAAAGAGTGATATTAGTATTGCAAACAACAAAAAATTGTAGAAAAATTTAAATTACTTACCTTTCTAGTTCAGTTCAAATGTCCTACAGCTAATTATCATGAGATATTGCCTGGAAATTAACCAGTCATGTTGTGTTCCTATCTCCAGATTTACAATTAGTAATGCTATTAATGCGGTTCCTGTACTTAGCGTTACTAATTATATTGCTATGAACTAATGGTGTTAAAAATAGCAATAGCCGTCAACTACCAATTAATGCTTAATGAGAGCATATAAACCCTGGCATTGTAATGAATTTCAAAATTATTGTTGCTTGTATTCCTTTTGTAATCATGCAAAAATGGGTGTAACCAGTAACCACTGAAGTAGGGTATTGATCGAAAGCATAGCTGCCACATCATTGCAGGAAAATCAAGAGAAGAAATAAATGGCTTCTTCAAGGAGTACATATGTTTCTTTTTAATCTTAGAATTCAACACACAGATTTTGGGGAAGATTCTTTTCTAGTTACGCGATATAAACACACAACTGAAGCATTAATCATAAAGATGTCATTTCAAACCTGTGAATAAAACAGGATATGTTTTTAAAATTTGGAAGATGAATTTTTATGAAAGAACCAGTCAACAAATCATTTATCCTAGAATTTACATACGGCACAATATCTCAGAAATCAGAGGTAAGGTAGGGATACTCCATTACCTCAGTTAGGCTAGGTTATGCTACAGTAACAAATACCCACCAATAGCTCAACATACAAAAGTTTATTTCTTGCTTACATTATATGTTTGGCATTGTCACCTAGGGACTAATGCTTACTACAATTACTCAGGAACCCAGGCTGAAAGAGATTCCATCTTGTCATGTGTTTTCCTTACCTGCAGAGGGAACTGTGAAAAATATTTGCTGTCTATTACTTCTATCCAAAAGTGACTTATATTACTTTAGGTGACATTTCATTGAAAGAAAAAGTCATATGCTTATGTCTAAGTTCAAACTGATGGAGAATGACAGCCAGAAAGAGAATAACTAGGATACTAAGAAACAACTATATATGTTTTAGTACTTTGGCGCTGTTTTAATGACCAACACAAGAAGATTTGTCTAAAATGGAAAACTTCACTGGGGAACTGCCTAGGGGCGAGGGAATATTGAATACCAATACGTCTCTTTGAGTCTCTGGAAATGTGTTCTTTGGCCTTGTCACTAAAAAGCCATTTCCTACAATGGCCTATGGTATTTTCCTAGTAGTACACAGAACTGTGGTATTTATCTTTTCAACTTCAAAATTGTAGTTTCTTAACAGTAGCCTTTTCAACCTTTGATCCCAGTCAAAACTATAGTGAATTTCAGAAATAGTAAAGAGTAGAAGTCACCATAAAATGGGGTAAGAAAAGGAGTAGCTTAGCCAGTAAAATGGCTAATGAGGTGAGCATGTTATGTGTATGTGTTAGTGTTTTGTCAAACCAGCACAAAAATATACTTAAGAACTCCATACTAATTATGCCAATTAGATACTAAAGAAGTGTTATAAATAAGAATATACCACCGCTAAATATGACTGTGATGAAGTTCAGCAGATGGCACCCCATAATATACCCAAAATATACAGTTGTAGCATACTGACTATTTTGAGGTTGAGGCATTTTGAAAAACAGCAAATGGAAGGAGAGTGTTTCTTAGAACTCCCTTTGCCTTCCTAAAGACAGATCCTCCAAAAGAAACTCAATTGTCATAAACCATCTTCCCAGGAGTTTCATCAACTACGAAGACTAACTCTTATTACAGAAGCAGAAACTAGAAGTTAACGCCACACTAACAAACTTTGAATCTATCATTATCTCTCATCTATTCTTCTAAGAACCCATTCATCTTTCCTCAAATCATTTATTCTTTCCTAAGTAACCAACATGTCTCTTCCCTTTTCCTATTAAGATGGTATGTGAACTCTCAAATGGTTTTGGGGGATTTTAGGTTTTTTTTGTAATTCCCTTGTGCACATATTAAAAATTAATAAAACTGTATGCCTTTTTCTTATTAATCTGCCTGCTTTCAGTTTTTGCTTTTTGTTTTGTTTGTACACCGAGCTACCAAACCTAGGATGATAAAGTCTTTATTTCCCTGCAAAAGACTGAAAAAAAGACATTAAAGAAGACTCACAAGTCTTAACTACAATTCTTACAAATCTACACTTTACTGAATGAGAAGGATAAAATATAGCATCAGCATTATAGTAAGAATGTGCACCATAGCCAAAGGCTGTCTTACCGCAAGGAGTCCATAGTGGTCTGATGCAGGCTCCAATTGTCCTCCTTTCTGCAAGGCCATACTGGATGCACTTTCTTGCTTGCATCAGTGACATCCAACATGTGCATGGAACACCTAGAAAACAGGGGCTCAAAATAAAGTCTTGGTTAGGTCTTATCATGTTCCACTGATACAAAGGGTCATCACTGTTATGTGACTTGCCATAATGGCGGAACCCACTGGAATCACACTTAGACAGGGTATAAACTATCAATCTTGCTGTTACTAACAGCCTCTACTGACAAGCTGGACCAAACTGTTCTGAAACTTGTCTGATAACCATGGTTATAAAATTATACTACTAATCATGTTTTTTTTTTCATCCCAAGTTCAAGGCTCAGTATCAGTAAGGTATATCTCTTATAAAACAGCTTAGGACAATCCCAAAACAGAAGTAGCTCTCATAGCACAACATCCAAATAGGTTTCACAAAATGCTAAGCATATGAACTTAGAAGGACACCTGTAGTGTTAATACAGCAATTCAAAATATGGCTGTATTTGTTCATCAAAGGATGAACATACCTCTGGGCAAGGGACATATCTGAATTATCTGAAGTTATTTTCAAATTGCATCCCACCCTACACCCCCAATTCAGTGTCCTCTGAAATTTAATGATTGTTGTTGTGCTGAGGCACTGAAACTGAGGCTGGTATGTTTTAGGATTGCTTGCTGTTCTAGTTACTATTCCGTATGTAGCATGTTGCCTCACAACTTAGAAACTTAAAACAACTACTATATTTTATTAGACTTGCTGAATTTATGCTTCAAGAATCTGGAAAGAGTTCATCATGGTGGAGTGTCTACTCCATTATGTTTGGGGCCTCAGCTGGAAGGACCTGAAGGCTGGGGGCTGGAATCTTCTCAAAGACTCCATCAATCACATATCTGATAGTTTATGCTGGTTGCCAGCAAGGACCTCAGCTATGCTCAGCCAGAACACCTACACAGAACACCAACACCTCTCTTTGTGGTCACTTCATAGCAGGCAGCCTTGCATTTCTTACATGGTGCTCAGGGCTCCAAACTTGAGTGCCAAATAGACAGGAAGTAGAAATGTTAGGGTTTTTTTTAAGTTCTAGAAACTAGTCCAGCATAACTTCTATGCTCAATTGGTCAAGCAGTCTCAGGGCCCAAATTCCAGAGGCGGTTCAGGATGTAGATCCCACACCTCAATAGGGGGAGTATAAAAGAATTTTGGGGCTATGTTTTAAAACTGTGACATCTGCCTACAATAAAATGTTTTCAATGTTTGGCTTCAGTCTTCAACTTATATTTTGTTTTGCTAGATACCCAGTATAAGACCAGAATGCTTGCTTTTTTGGAAGTTTACAATTAAAATTCACCCAAGCAGGCTTAAAAAAAAATCTGTTGAGTATTAAGATTGGGCAATTAACAGAAGGTATGGCTAATTCTACTACAGGTTCTTGAGAACAGTTACTGAAAACTGCTGCAACAAGATTGGAAATCCATTTTTGTAATTCATATGCAACCCTAACTACTGAAAACCATTATTTAATTTATGTAAATTTTATTCTAGAGAAAGGACACAAAAGTTAAGTGATCATAAATTGAATTCGCCTGTCTAATAGAGCATTCATAGACAAGGGTCAAAAAGATGATAGATACTCATTTTGTGATTAAGTTTATTTTAAAAAGCAAAAAAGTATCAGTGCTCATCATATTTTGTTATTGTATATGATCAAGTAATTGTGTCCCATCATAAAATTTGCTACATTAAAGATAAAAATTTTTATTTAATGTAACTAAAGCTATAGGTTATGGCCTTTGATTATATTTTGAAAATTTGCCGACACTGAAACTTTTAACAGCTGGGAAAGAAGACACGGTAGTTTGAAAGAGAATGATAACATATGTATTGACTCCATCATTGTAAGCTATGTATATCTAACTTGCTATAAAAATCCATTTCAATTGAAGAATTAAAATAACAAATTGATTACCCTTATATCCAAAATACTTTCATTTAAATTTCAAAATTCAAAGTATATATCCAATATGATTACACTAATTGATATTCTAGACAAACTCCATTGAAAATAAGCATAGGAAATGATAATTACATTTTTTCTGGTTCTTACATAGAGCTAACTTTAAAATTGAGATTTGAGTTATTTTTCCCAACTATTATTTTTATGTGGAAGTCTGATTCCATTCCTGAATAAGAGGAGAGTTTCTTGAGCATGATATTTGTCTCATTGACTTCCAGGATTTAGTCCAATGAACTCATTGGTTAGGAGTTGTTCCCTTTATTTCCCCACGTTTTGTTCATTGTATTCAACTTTTGGCAGTTGGTTGATGAATTATTCTGCCCAGATAGGAATCCCTGCTTTTTAGACAAGGGTACATATGTGGCTGGTCTAGAGGTGTTTCTTTGTTTTGTTAGGTTTTGAGACACAGTCTCACTCTGTCACCCAGGTTGGAGTGCAGTGGCACAATCTTGGCTCACTGCAACCTCTGCCTCCATGGTTCAAGCAGTCCTCCTGCCTCAGCAGGGACTACAGGTGCAGGCCACCATGCCTGGCTAATTTTTTGTATTTTTAGTAGAGATGGGGTTTCACCATGTTAGCCAGGATGGTCTCGATCTCCTGACCTTGTGATCCGCCTGCCTTGGCCTTCCAAAGTGCTGGGATTACAGGTGTGAGCCACCATGCCCAGCCTTATTTTTTCTTATATTGAATTGTGAATTCTTCAAGACAGAAGAAAATTACATGCTCTTATACAAAATATTGATGATTATACAATAGTATGCTAATTAGCTATGTGCCTCTAACTTAAAACACCAAATCTTGAAAATGAGAGAAAAAAATCTATTTACATAAGCAAACAAAAATATATAAATAATCAGAGGAAATTTCACAAAGCAATGTATAGGATCTATTTCTTAAAGCTGTAAAATTTTATTAAAGAACATAATGTTTCTTAATGAGAATATATCATATTTTAAAAGATATATATGTTCCACACAAAATTATATCAAAGTTAATAGGATTATATTAAAGTTCACAGTGAAAAATAAAAGCACAGACAAATAAAAGACAGTTTTTCAAGATGGACCTTACCAAATACCGAAACCTACCATGAGGCCAGTGTAACAAAATAATAGTTATAAGCACCTGAGTAGAAAAATAACCCACTGGAACAGATTCAGAGATCCCTAAACAGAAAATAATGTTTAGAAAAACACTAAATAACATAGACGGCATTCTGTTTCAAGATTCTTATAGCTGTATATTCATATTAGAACGTCTACCAGATACCATAAAAATAACTCCAAATAGAATAAAGTTCTAAAGCTTAGAGAACAAATTAGAAAAATTTGTTCCTGGTATTTTTCTAATACCAGGAAATTATTTGATCTTAGAGTAAAGAGGATATTCTTAAAGCAAACAATGAAACTCAATAAAATCAATCTCAATGAAAAATGATAATAAAAAAGATAAATATACATAACTATATAAGAACTAAACTGCATGTTACAACAAACACCATAAATAAAAATATCTGCAACACATCTGATAAAAGGTTAATAGCTATAAAGTTATTAACTGCTTACATACTGATAAGGAAACAATTCACAGAAGAAGAAATACACATGCACAATAAGCATAAAATAAGATACTCAACCTCACTAGTAGTCAGGAAAAAAAACATATTTTAAACAACACAAAGTATAAAGAATCATTGAATTAACAAAAATTAAAAGAACTAAAATAACCAGTATTAGTGAATATAACTAGTAGGGGCATAAATTCTTAAAACTTTTAAAAAATAATATAGCATTATAAATGAAAACAAGACATATACACATTAATTGACCCAGCAGTATCACTTGTGGAAATCTACAATACAGAAATAAAAGTGCTGCCAATATGTAAGGATACATGGAGGTAGGTACTTATTGGAGCTTTCCTTGAGCATCACAAATATTGGAAAATAACAATGACAAATTATGCCCACTTGTAGAAGATTGGTGAAATATCTTCCAGGAAGTCTACACTATGAAATGTTATGTAGTTATATGAAAGAAAGTCAGAGCTCTGTATATTGACTGACAAGGGCATCCATGATATATTAAATTAAAAAGTCAGCTTCACACTAATTTTTCTACTGGAATCCTGTATCTGTTTAATCAGAGCAAAAGAAAAGGGAGAGAGACAAAAAGAGAGGTGAGAGAAAGAGAGGAAAGAGAAAGAGAGAAAGAAAACATGTAAGGATAAGGTTTGTATAAAAAGGATATGGAAAGATCTCAAAAGGTTAGTTATATCTGAGGCGTGGAATTTGGGGCTAATAGAACAGGAGGGAATAGTTAGCAATTTTTTCATTATCTTTTAGTTATTTGACCATTTGTAATTTAAAAATCTCAAAAGAGACAGATGGCCTTGAATTCATTTTTAAAAGCAGGTCCTACTTTACCTATAAAAATACACATAAGCTGAAAGTGAAGGGGTGGGAAAAGATATATCATGCAACTGGAAACCAAAAAAGAACAGGAGTAGCTATAATTGTATCAGATAAAATGAACTACATAGCAAAAACTCTAAAAAGACACAAAATGTCACTATATAGGGATAAAGGGGTCACTTCAATAGGAAAATATGATAATTATAAATATCTGTGCACCCAACACTGGAGCTCCCAACTATATAAAGCAAACATTAGTAGATCTAAAGGGAAAGATAGACAGCAATACTATAATAGTAGGGGACTTTAACACCCCACTTGCAATAATGAACAGATTATCCAGACAGAAAAACAACAAAAAAAGTTGGAATTTAACTACACATGAGATCTGATAGACCTTACTGACATTTATAAAACATTTCACCCAACTGCCACAAAATTCACATTTTCTTCAACAACACGTGAAAGAAAGGTTCTCCAGAATAGATATTATCTTAGGTCACAAAACAAGTCCGAACAAATTCAAAAAGGTAGCAATCATATTAAGTATCTTTTCTGAACACAATGAAATGAAACTAGAAATCAGTAACAAAAAGAACCTCAAAAACTTGACAAACACATGAAAATCAAACAACATACTTCTGAGTGACCAATGGGAACAGAGATATAACAACTGAGACCACAAAAATACAAAGACTCATTAGAGACAACCATATGCAACAAATTGAAAAACCTAGATAAAATGGAAAAATTCGTGGACACATACAATCAACTAAGACTGAACCATAAAGAAAAAGAAAACCTCAACAAACTAATAAATAACAATATTGAAGCTATAATAAAATACCTCCTATCAAAGAAAAACCTGGCACCTGATGGTTTCACTGATAAATTTTACGAATATTTAAAGAATTGATACCAATTGTACTCAAATTTTTTTTTTTTTTTTTTTTTTTTTTTGAGACGGAGTTTCACTCATGTTACCCAGGCTGGAGTGCAATGGCGCGATCTCGGCTCACCGCAACCTCCGCATCCTGGGTTCAGGCAATTCTCCTGCCTCAGCCTCCTGAGTAGCTGGGATTACAGGCACACACCACCATGCCCAGCTAATTTTTTTTTGTATTTTTAGTAGAGACGGGGTTTCACCATATTGACCAGGATGGTCTCGATCTCTTGACCTCGTGATCCACCCGCCTCGGCCTCCCAAAGTGCTGGGATTACAGGCTTGAGCCACCGCGCCCGACCTTCAAATTCTTTTAAAAATTGAAGAAACAGGCCAGGTGTGATGGCTCACACCTGTAATCCCAGCACTTTGGAAGGCTGAGGTGGGTGGATCACCTGAGGTCAGGAGTTCACCCACAACCCCAGCTACTCGGGAGGCTGAGGCAGGAGAATTGCTTCAACCCGGTAGACAGAGGTGTAGTGAGCTGAGATTATACCACTGCACTCCAGCCTGGGTGACAGAGTGAAACTGTCTTAAAAAAAAAAAAAAAAAAAAAAAAAAAAAAAAATAAAGAAAAGGGAATAGTTTCAAACTCATTCTATAAGGCCAACATTACCCTGATACCAAAGTCAAACAAAACAAAAAAGGAAACTACAGGCCAATATCGTAAGTGAACACAGATGCAAAAAAAAATCCTCAACAAAATACTAGCAAATCAAATTCAACAACACATTAAAAAACACTTGATCCCACATGATCAAGTGGGATTCATCCCAGGGAGCAAGGATGTTCAACATACACAAAATAGTATAGCACATTAACAAAACTAAGAACAAAAATTATGACTATTTAAATAGATGTCAAAGGATATTTAATAACATTTAACATCCCTTTATGACTAAAAAAAAAAACACTTCAAAAACTTGGATATAAAAGGAACATAACTCAAAATAATAAAGGCTATATATGACAAACCCACAGCTAACATTGTACTGAATAGGGAAAAATTGAAGACCTTTCCTCTAAGATTGGAACAAGACAAGGATGCCAGACTTCATTGCTTTTGTTCAACATACTATTATAAATGCACTCAGTAAAGTTGCAGTATACAAAATCAACATATGAAAATCAGTAACATTTATATATGAAAAGAGAACAATCTGAAAAATAAATCAAGAAAGCAGAATTCATTTAACCAAAGAAGTGGAAGATCTATCAAAGGAAAACTGTAAAACACTGACGACAGAAATTGAAGAGGGCATACCAAAAAAAAAATGAAAAGATATTCCATGTTCATAAAGTAGAGGAATTAATATTGTTAAAATGATAATTTACATTTTACATCATCAAAATAGATATTCCAAGTTAAGTGATAAAAAATTTTACCTAAATCCATGAAAATTTCTGAGACTTGAGGCATGGGCAAGTTGAGGGCAGCTCCTGAAAAGTTGATCTCAGTTTCACACAGTGATAAAGAAATGACTGAGAAATGTGGTAAGGTTGCTTGGCTTCTGTGCCTGGTGGCAGGCAAGCATGTTGTCACCATCCTTCTGCAGTTGGGACGATTTCTCAGGAGGACATAACATCCTGTAAAAGTGGAACAACATCCCTCTGCAGTTGGGAGGATTTCTCAGGAGGACATAACATCCTGTAAAAGAGAGCGCTCCCAGCACATGATAGCTTCCTCATTCCACACAGGTGGCCTCGTGAACAGCTGACTGTGCTTGTGGGAACCTCTGAGGCCTGTAAGGCAGCTTCTCTCTCAGGGAGCATGCTGTGCTATCAACTGCTCCTACTTAATCTCTGCAAAGATATCTGTATCTCATATTATTTAAAAAACTGTATGTCTTTCAAAAGCATCTGTTGGTGTCTTTCTGTCAATCACAATACTGCCTTTGTGATTATCATGTATTTATAAAGTGAACTTCTAAGAAAACTAACAACATGGCTTCTAAAAATTCCCAACTTTTATTTAAGTTCAGAGGTACATGTGCAGGATATGCAAGTTTGTTACACAGTTAAACATGTAAACATGACTTATTTTCTAAACCTGAACTAATTTTTTAAAAATTATTTGCTAACTGGCAAAATTCTTGTTTTCACATGCACAATCCAATAAAATTGTATTTACAACTAGGATAATATTCAAAATATTTAACAGCTAGTATGTGTTTGGCATGGACTCAAGAACAGATGCCATCCATAAACAACTAGTACTGGTAGATAGCAAGAAAATGCCAGTCCTGTTTACAACTCTCCATGAAAAATTAGTACAAAACAAAAAATAGAAAAGGGATCAATAAATCACCGGCATATCTATACTTCTCTGGCAGATTTTTAAATGGGCAAAAGGCATAAATACACATTGTGCTTAAAAAAACTTGTCCCCTCCCTCAGTTTTTCATACAAATAGAATTATGGTGATAACAGACTGGCAAGTAGCTGATAGAAATATAGTAGCTTTGATGCACTTGAAATTAAGAATTCCAACATTAGCAAGCCTATTTATTTCTGAAATACATTTATTTATATCTCACTTCGTTTTATGTAAACTTTGAAAAGACCATATAATCTGATGAATAAGAAGTTCACTGACTGCAGTTAACAATTCTAGAAAACATATTCAGTAAAAGATGGCATAGCTTGAGACAAGTATATTTGAGTTATACTCAGAAATATATGCTGTAAGTACAATGTGGATAAACAATTTAATTTTACTTATCAGTGCCCATTTAAAGTTAATTCAAATGATGACCAGCAAAGGCAATAAAACACATTTACAAATGTTCTATAACTTTTTCCATTCAGTCAGGCCAGACCCTTTATTTTTGTCTATATTATTTTGCTGTGCCTCTATATAAAATTTTGAGCCTAAATTCATTTAATTTTTCAAAAGTAGTAAATAATGTGATTTATAATGTTTTTATTTCCATCTGTGCTTTTCTTAAAGGTAAAGGTAAAAGATCCAATTTGATCTCTGTATTTACATAATCCTTGACCTCTGTTTATCATATAAACACTGGTGCTAATTAAAATAATGGATTCTTTTAGTAGCAAATTCCAACTAAACCCAGAAACACAGAAGAATAATTTGTACTGTATAGGGGAGGGATTTCATCAAACAACTGAATATGTCTATATAGTAGGGCATTTTTACTGTATTTCTTTAGAGTATGCAACTATTAGACGTATTTTAAACCCATGAGTCCTGCAGTAAATTTTTTACATTGTTACATATTTTTTCCTTGACTGATTCTCAACTTTATCTTATGAATTTTTATATTTACAATTTATTTTTGTGTTAATGTTTCTTCATATCTAAAACTATAACTTGTAATCAACTTATTGATGTCTTTATTTCTATATTATTTTGCAATTCATTGTAATTCATCAGAGAATGTGGCATATTTACTAACTATAAATGGGTTGTGGCCAAATTAAGCCATTAAATAGCTCTGTGACTCTCCTTAAAATATGCATGGCTCTTCTAATTAAAACAAATATTTATTTATGAAATTACATAGGTTGTCTAACTTTTGAACATTAGGAGATATAAAAGATACACACCATTATACTGAATAACTCTGTCATGACAACTGTTTGAATTTAACCTTTGTATTTAAAGCTCAATTTTCTTTATAATCCATACGTCTGGATGTGTCTGCAAATGTTCATGATCAAAGAGAATATTGTTTGTACTATATTCACATTACACATTAATCTTTCAAATAGATCATGTATAAACAAGGAATAATAACATCAGTAAACAAAACCTATACATAATAAAATAAAATGTTCATCTTTGTCAATAGTTTTAATCTCTATTCCACCAAATCATCCAAATTTGTTAATAAACAGCAAAACGGACAGACTCAAAAGTCACACCCTTGCCTTGCCCATGCTCTAGAGGAAGTGTTAATGAGCATAAAATTAGCCAAAAGTTGGCAGCAATCAGATGAAAGAGAAGCAGGAGATAGTGGACAATTCGCAAACTAATCACCTTCTGAGTAACTGGAAATAGGCCACCATCATTTTAAACCTAGTTACAGTCCAGTATGCCTTTCTCCCATGAGCACTTTTGTTGTACATTGCATAATATCTATTTCCATTTCTGCCATGACCACAAACTAAACTTGAATGATTTTATAATGATTCAAAGAAAAGCCAATAAAAATTCAAAAGCACACTCCTAGAGAACCTTCTATGTTCTCAGGTATATTCAAGGTTCAAGGAATACTGGGATGAGCAAGATACACTTTCTTTCTTCATAGCACTAAAATTATTGTGGAGAAGACCTACAATAAACAAATGGTCCCTTGCAAATTATTCTATCGCTGAGCAATATAACTGGAAACAGGAGTTATGGAAGGCATATTGAGTTGGCTGAGGAGAAAGCAGGAGATGTCTGAAAAGAGGCAATACACTACTCGTTCTAGAAGCTCAAAGTTTAGAAGACTAGGAAGAGGTTTCTTGTGCTAAGCCTGTGTCCAGTGCAATATTTTCTTTACAATTTCTTTCAGACAAGTTGCCTTCCTGATTGCAACTATTCCCACTCATCCATCTTTGCTTTTCTAAAATGGCATTTAAATATGCAACTCCCTCCTCCAAAATCTATTACAAAAAGAATCAACTATTTAATGTGCATCTGTTTCCAGCCCACAGCCTTACTCATCTTAATCTATAAAACATACTTCTGGCTCATCAGATCAAGCCTTCTCATCTGCCATGTTCATTCACACACTGGGATTCTGTTGCTTTACCCCTGCCCTTAACCCAACACATTTTTGGAAACCCAGCATGAGTACTACCTCCAGTTTTCTCTAAAATGGTAACACAACAGAAAAAAAGATAAGCTTTGGAGTTAAATTTTCATGGTGAACAGCCCTTGAGCCTTCCTAATACCTAGTTTCCTCGTCTGCAGAATGAAATGAAATAATCAGTACTGTCTCAAGAATATGGTAAAGAGAATACTGAACCCAAACTAACCTTGTTTATTTTAATTTCTCTTGCATTCATTGACCTAATGCTTTATCTTTATTTTATCTAATAATATTGATGACATTTGTTAATTCTGGCACTCAAGCAAAACTGCAGTCCTATGAGGACATAAACCATATTTCTCTCTTATTCTGTGTTCCTTGCTACAAATTATATATTACTTGATAAATATGTGCTGGATATACTGAAAATGCTCAAAAAGATGGACTTTCCAATTGATGAATGAGATACATGATTGTCAATAAGTTAAAAGAAATAACTGAAGAACTAATTAATGTTTTGAATATAGTACAAATGTACTTCATCATAAGCATAACTGGTTAGCAATGAAATTCAGCTTTGTCAAATAATAAAAAAGAGAAATAAAATAACGTGAATAAGGTAGTAATAATTTACCAGAAATTTTAATATTTCCCAAAATTTAATTTTGAGACATTAGAAAGAAGAAAAGTTTATATAAGAAACATGGAAGAAATAGGTTCAAAACAATAAATATCAGCTATTTTGACATGAAGCTATATGAATCTATAATCAAATTCTCACATTTAACCTCAGAAATGTAGATTACATATGCTTGAAAATAATGTTTTTCTACAAAGCAAAGTCACGATCTCTACAACAACTCAAAAAGCTAACAAAATTTTGTGTTTACACATCTAAAAAAAAACTAAGAAAAAATACATTTTAAAAAATGCAGAATTTTCTTACTTTTAAAAGGTAAGGCATATGTGTTTCATATTAAATAAAATATTAAACATCCATATTTCAAGTAAAAGTGTGCTATGCCCTCCTATCCCTACTATGCTAAGATAATACAAATGTGTTTCCCATTTCATATTTCATAATTAAACACAAAACACCATCTAATTAAGTTTTAGGTTTTTTTATCAGATAGTGATTCAGAGAATGCTGTAGATGAATAAAATTTCATGATCAGAAATGTCTGCACATTAACAAATACACAACTACATAATTAAGGGATCTGTTTTGTGTCTAGCTCAAATTACATATTACTTGATAAATATGTGTTTATCTGGTTATGAGACAAAATTCTCCCTCCTTTATGTTTGAATCCACATCTCTGATAATCAAAGAAGTATATACTTGATTTATTTGAATTTGTGAGAAAAATACTGAGTTCTAGTAACATTTTCCACCAAACTCTTAAAGCACTCATAATGATTTATTTAAAATATTTATTAAAAATTTAATAAAACATGATGGCTATCATTGTCTGACTTGCAAGTAATAGGACCTGAAATCAAATTATGGCTTTTTCATTTGCCAGCTTTACAGTATTGCTTTAAAGAAGTTACTTAACCTCTCCACGGCTTACTTTTTATCATTTATAAAATGAGGTTAATGATACCACCACAGAGATCATGAAAGAATTAAGTGTTCAATATATAGTAATAACTGTTAAAACTAACTGCTGCCTGGCCCCAAACTGAAAACAAGAATGTATTACATAGAAAGCTTGCCTGTGCATCTGCCTCAGTACTTTGCAAAGTGACTGACATATAATATAGAAATAATAAATATTTTATGAGTAAATTAAATGAAAATAAAGTTGGGAGTTGAATGTAAAATATTGCTATATGCCTATATACTTGCAGGGTACCATCCAGAAAAGCTTTTCAGGATGTTGATTATTTTAAGCCATTAGTCAGGATGGAGGGAGAGAAGGACTTAATAAGATAAGGCTTCTCTGTGACTTTACTTTTGACAGTTGGACAAGATTGTGTTGAAATTTAAATCTACTCATATAGATTTCAAGCTCACTTACATATATGCTTAAAAGCTCTCCTATACTTAAATTCATTGTTTTTTCAGAATTTATCCAGAATTAAAAGGCAAAACTTAAAAAAAATATATGAGAATAAAGAACAGAAGGTGAGTATAGGAGGGAAGCAAAACTATATCAGTAATTTAGGTTATAGAAAATTCTCATATGAATGAGTTACAGAGTTCTCAAGTTTTATTTTTGATAAGACATAAAACACGAAGCTAAGAATTGTAATTATTTTCTACACCAAAAAAGTAGAAATAATTTAACACATAATGTTCTAATAACTTGATATTTATTCATTCAATATGTGTCTTTCTAAGGTATTTTTGTAGGACCATTCTGTCCATACAGTAGCAACTAGACACATGAGACTATTTAAGTTTATATTGATTAAAATTTTTAAAATCATGCCAGGCACAGTGACTCACACCTGTAATCTCAGCACATTGGGAGGCTGATGCGGTGGGTTCACTTGATGCCAGGAGTTCCAGGCAGCCTGGCCAATGTGGCGAAATTCTGTCTCTGTTAAAAATACAAAAATTAGCTGGATGTGGTGGTGCACACCTATAGTCCCAGCTACTCAGGAGGCTGAGGGACAAGAATCGCTTTAACTTGAGTCTGGGAGGCAGAGGTTGCCATGGATCTGCAGCCTGGGAGTTGAGATCACACCATTGCACTCCAGCCTGGGCGACAGAGCAAGACTCTGGCTCAAAAAAATAAAATAAAATTTTGTCCCTCAGTCACACTAGCTACATTTAAGTTGCTCTATAGCCACATGTAGCCAGTGATTACCATATTGGATAGTCCAGAAAGTAGAAAATTTTATAGGACAATAACTCTTCTAGATAGTTTGGGACCACAAAAAAAATGTTGAGGACAGTACTCTGTATACAAAGAACTGAAGATATGCTAGAGGAGATGAGACATGAACAAAAGCCATTTTAATATAAAACAGTTTTAATTTCACAAATCAAGTGCCACAAGAACACTAGTGACCACAGAAGACTGTTTGTTAAGATTTGAGTTTAATTTTGAAGAATGCGAAAGATATTTGCATTTGTTGCATGGCTCTAAATTTCTCTTTATGTAAAAGATAAAATTTTTAGGGCAGCAATTCTAGGAAAGTGAAGGTTTTTAATGCTATTTGACTAATGTTTCTTCTTGCTTTATAAATGTTGTGTCTTTATTAGAAATATTTAAGGCGATTTTACTTTCATCTTAGGATTTTTAGATCTTTCATTGTTCCTTAACAATTATTTGTTGAAGACTCCAGAAATAATGCACTTCTAAATTATTCTCAATTCAAAATTGCTTCATTGAGATTTGAGACTTAAATTAGATCATGTTAAGAAACAATGAATATGATGTGTTAAATGTACAATGTGGTATCAGTGCTACGAATTTAACTTACATATTATTTCCTGAGATAAAAGCATTTGTATTAAAAAAAAATACAAAATATTTTTGTTTTGGCTGATTCATCACCTCTCTACATCATTTTCTCTATCTTCCTAGGAACACAAACACAGACACTACATAAGGCTTAGAGCTTAAATGGTAAGAAGCTATGACACTTGCTCGTTGTACTCAAGAGCTTTACTGACAGGCTCTCACTTAATACGATGGAAAGAGCCTCCCTTAGGTGTCCCAAGGAGGTGTAATAACTTACTAACACAAGGTGGTGCTCTGTTCTTATGAAACAGCCTGTCTTCACTTTGGTTCTAGGAAGCAGAGGTCAAACATACTTACAGCTTGACCATTTTTCTTGAAGGTTTTAAAAACTGTTAAAGTCTCATTCTCACTTGAAAACCTCATCCAAATCATTTTAAAATATCATTCTTAGAAAGCTGTCCGAATCATAATTCCAACCACTCAGGGAGGATCCAATTTATCTCACTGTGCTCAACAGTAATTTTGATGTCAGTAGGTCTTGGATCTCTCACTGATTGCTTCTTTTCATTTTCTCTGTTTGTGATCCTTTTGATCAGATAGTTTTTACATTTTTCTTGGGGTTGTCTCAACCCTATTGTTTCTGTGAACCAATCAGACTTTTTCCAGACAAAATCTGCCAGATTGACCTCCAGATAAATGGTTAGGACGAGTTTGACTCTCCTTCAGCTAACCAATTATTATTTATTTATTTTATTTTGCTTCCTACATAAGTATGAACATATATAACATGTCATTATTTATATTAATATATTTACCTAATGGTAAATCTCTCATTTCATCCTTCCTATGGATAACCTCGACAATGTATGAAAATGTGACTTACACAGAGTTAACCACATTTAAATAATCCTCCTTATGGATGGTCAGGAAACAGCCCAATGCCATATTCCATTTAACAACATTTTTACTAGAAGAATAACTAAATATAGCTTCAAATAGGGATATATATGTACACATATATGTGCATCTACATATAACACAAAAATATACAAATTATAAATATCTATAAATATTCCTAGAAATAAGTAAAGGTAGGATTCTAGCAATACATAATTTCACATATGCCAAATCCTCTAATCAAATGGAATCTGATGCTTTATGCTGCCAGGTAGTGTATATTTCTATCTAATACTTCTCAAGGAAACTTTCCATACCTTAAATTTCTCAAGGACATTGATCTTAAAGTAATCTCAACATCTATCCTTCTATTGTGAATCTTATGAAAACATTTAACTTGTTTATAAATAGTTAAAAACTTCTTAAGTCAGACTGGGAGAGGTCTCAAACATTTTAAAATCACAAAACAAAACCAATAATTCAAGAAAATATTCCATTTGTTTTAAAGTGTGTTCTAAAATCATATTACTAATGAAAGTCTGCTGATGTCATGAAAATGTCATAGCTTCAGCTCTTCAAAGAACATGTTGTCTGGTTACTATAGCATTTCTATATTTCGATTAATTAGAAACGGAAATGTGGATAGCATTAGCTTTGAAATTAAATGAGCCCCCTAACGGGGAAGCTAATTACTGAATTCATTCTGAAGATCTGTTTTACTTGTGAAAATTTAAGTTATTAAATTGAACAATATGTACTCAGGACTAGAAATGGAAATCAGGGCATCTATGGACAGAGCACAGGGGAACCAGTGGCTCTTATGGAGCCAGGCCTGATATTAGTCTTTTGTTAGAGAGGATTATTATTGTTAATATTGTCACCTTTATGACAAAGGTTCTAATATGAAGAGTACTTGGAATTCTTAAAAAGCTTCCATTAGTCCATTCAATACCCTACTTCTGACTTCCATTAATGTATCTTTCCCACTGTGTGATTAGGCAGCTCCACCAGAAGCCATAATCTGGATGCAATGGGGAAGATTTAGGGAGGAAACTTTTCCATAAGCTTGAAAGACAAAATGGCATTTATCTGGGTTTAAAATGTTTCTTCTCCTTGAGGTTTCATTTTCTGAATTAAAGTAAGAAGTGAACAGACTATATATTCACAGTATTGTGCTTTTCAAATATGCCTCTCACACACACACATACCTACAAATACAGCAAAGATAGCAGGAGGCAGGTTATGGTTAGAGAAAATTCAGCTGCATTTGTTATGCTACTTAAGTAATGGTAAGTACATTACTAATATCCATGGCCATTTTAAAAGCCAAGTAGCAGTAACTGGTTTATCTCACTAAAGCACCAAGATTCTTAAGAACCAGAAAGAAGCTTCTCAGCATCACATCCTATATGCAGCTGATACTTAGTAAAAGCTGATCTGATGATGCAAATCTTTTGATCACTTTTGGGATGAAGATTCAAGTTATGTTACTAAATCCTGATTCAGTAAGGCAGTGCAGAAGATGCTGACCTAGCAGGGTCTTTATAACTGAAAGCCAGTGATTGGTGTTATTGACAGAGCTTTGTGCTAAATACATGGTGTTTTCCAGCTACTTCAGGGTCATCCCAGTTACCTGTTCTCTCTCCACCTCCCACACACCATTTTGTGATAATCTCTAGAATTATCCCCAAAAGCAAGAGATAAAACATCTGCTGGGTGTATTCCCTGTCAATCTTTATTCTATACTTCTCTTTCTGGATTCCCCACGATTCAGAGCACCTCCAGCCATATTCCAGCTGTGTGGTGCAAAGGACCCATGCATTGTTTTAAAAATTCTTGAATCATAATGAACTAATAAGATCCTCAGTATAGCATATTTCTCCCATTGTTTAGGTGAGTTAAATTATTTGAAGTTATAAAAACCATGTATCTTTCTTATTTTACTCCAAACATTATATTGGCATTTCATAACTGAAAAATTGCAAGTTGACTATGTGTTATGTTTTATCATAGACTTGTGGAATATTGTATTAATATATAACAAGTCCAAAATATAAAATCTGTATTTTGTCTAAGAAATAGGTCTAAATAAATGAGTGATTTATTTTTATAGAAACTATCAGAACTGCAGAGGTTTAGCCCCAGAAACAAACAAAAAAAAACCAATAATCTTATCAAGATATGGATTCTGTTATGGGTTAGATTTTTTTTAAAGACAAAGAAAGAAAAGAAAGAGGGAAGGTGTACATAGTCTTGCAAATGAGACAAGAACTGTTCTACAGAGTCAGGAGAGAGTCAAAATAAAGAGGCCTGCTGCTGAGTTAAAGAATCATTAGACTGTTGCTCCTTATCTTCTTTCTGCCTGTGAATAATTTCAATGACTAGTACGTAATAATGACATTATATATATATATATATGGCAATAATTTAAAATATGTTGGAACTGTTGTTGTGCCATTGGAAAAAATGCTAAAGGCGTAATGTTATAAAAGGCTCCGTTCAAGAAAATAAGATAGCTGATACAATCTCAACTGCACAAAACATTTAAGTAAGAACAAAACTAGAAGAAAATATGTCAAAATGTTAAGAGAGGTTAGGATTTCAGGTATAACTTAAGGGCCTATATGTCTGGCCACCTGTAACTCTCCCAGATAATCTTTTACTATTGCCTCTCTCACTCCTCACAACAGTATCCTGCTCCAGCCACGGTGCTGTTCCTTTAACACATCAGGCACACAACTGCCTCCAAATCTTTATTCTGGCTGATTCTTAAACTTAGAATTTTCTTTACCCAAATACTTACATAGCTTGCTCCTCCATTTTCCTTCAGTCTTTTTCTAAGATGCCACCTATCTATAAGAGAACTATATAAAATTACATCCATACTTTATTTTTCTCCATGGCAGTTAACATTACCTGACATAACTTACCTAATGTAAGGATTGCTTTTTGCTAGTATTTCCCAAGAAGAAAGAATGGTTGTTAAGAAAGGGATGGAAGAGGAAGCTGAGGATGTATGCTGGAAAGTGATGGAATTTAAGCTAATAAGGAAGGAAAGAAGAATATCTTGGAGGGGCAGAGATGTCAGGCAGTAAAAGTAGAATAGTCTTTGATTTGTACATCACAAAAAATTTTGAGGATCAGGGAACCAGGATGAATAAGCCTGGAAAAATAAGAAGTACTAGTCAGGAGTGTTTTTGTTTGTTTGTTTGTTTTATTTTGGAAATGAGGATTGTGGAGGGATTGCAACTACTGTCTGGTGTCGTTTTCTTACCTTTATTGACACCCTGCTTAATGGGTTTTGGACTGAATTATTCAGGAGGGGAAGAGAAGAAGAGGGATAGACGATGTGCCACTGTTACTGTTTTGATGTATATAATTAGCAGGCTTTATAAGTATGCGCCTATAGAGCCTTCCTTTTGAAAAAATAAAAATTAGATCTAATGGGATAACATTTGCAAACTGGTTTTCTTGCACTCAGTAATGTGTCATGGACATTATTTCATGTTAACAAATATAGATACATATTTTTAAAACTATATAGCATTTCACTATTTGTAGAAACCATAATATAGTTAATTAGTAACTGATTGTTGAACATTCAAATTGTTCTTCTCATACTTTAAAGGACAAAGTAATATCTGTATATACCTGCATTTCTATTTTGCATACTTGTTGCTATGGTTTGAATATATTCCCTCCAAAATCAGGCTTTGCCAATGTGAAAGTATGAAGAGGTAGAGTCTGTAAGAGATGATTAGGTCATTTGGGATCATTACTCATGAATGGGATTAAGACCCTTATAGGCCAGGCGCAGTGGCTCATGCCTGTAATTCCAGCACGTTGAAAGGCCAAGGTGGGCGGATCACGAGGTCAAGAGATCGAGACCATCCAGGCCAACATGGTGAAACCCCATGTGTACTAAAAATAAAAAAATTAGTTGGACATGGTGGCATGCACCTGTAATCTCAGCAACTCGGAAGGCTGAGGCAGGAGAATTGTTTGAATCCAGGACGCAGAGGTTGCAGTAAGCTGAGATTAAGTCACTGCACTACAGCCTGGCAACAGAGCAAGACTCCATTTCAAAAAAAAAGGACCCTTATAAAAGGATCTTTGCAGAGTGTTTGGTAGCTTGCCCTTCCACCTTCTGCCAGGTGAGGATACAATGTTCTTCCCATCTGGAAAATGAAACTCTTACCAGTCAAACCTGCCAGCATCTTGATCTTACACTTCCTAGCCTCCAGAAGTTTGAGAAATATTTTTTTGTGTTTTATAAACTACCCAGTTTGTGACAGTCTGTTATAACAGCACAAAACAGGCTAAGACACTGTTTACATCCTTTGGGTAAACTTTTAGGAGTGGAATTATATGGCAAAGACTATTAGATTTTAAATGTTGATATTAATATATAGAACAAGTATTTATTAAGAAAGAACTTACAATGTTTCTTAGGCACTATTGTAGTCCTTGCGAATATGGCAATAAGCAAAACAGGAAAGAACGGCAGCTCTTATGAAGCTAATGTAGTTGTGCAAATACAGTTGAGATGATTCAATTAACTTATATTCTCACCAACACCATGTCAAAGTGTCCATTTCCTCTTATCTTCACTAGCTTCACTGGATATTTCAAAACTTTTATACTTTTGGATAATCAATTTTTTTTTGCTTATTTTAATAATTTGCACTTTGATTACCAGGGAAGTTAGACATGTGATAGGCTTATTAAGCATTGTATTTCTACTTCTACACTGCATTTTTGTGCCGTTTGCTCATTTTTTTTTTCCTATTTGGTTATTTTTTCCTTATTTGATTTACAAATGAAAAGAAGTAGAAACTTCTTTTAGTAGAGAATAATTGTTCAGACTGCCCAACAAATAAATATCCTTTTTAATATGAGAAAATTCCACGCTGCCTCCCACTCAGGAAGCCAAATGGGACATGCCATTTTCCCTCTCCAACCTGGTATAGCAAGTATATGAGAGTCAAATGCTCTACAAATGGCCAATCAGATGCATCTGCTGGGGATATTGACTCTAGAGGAGGTATTTCAATATAGAGAGTCTTTCAGAGATAATTTGAGATAGCCGTAATAAATTAAAAAGCCCCAAAGCTTCATCATGACCTCTTAGTGAAAATATGTCATTTTGGTGCAGTGCCTTTGCTGTACTTGTTCTATCTTGCTTCTGATTAAACTTGCTTCTCAAGCCTTCCTGTTGGTTCTGTGAGGAACTCCCTAAACAAACTTTAGGCTAATGTTAACCAGTAATTTTCTGTTGTTTTTGTAACTAACAACATTACTAAACTAGATATTTCATAAATATATATTTCTAGCATTTTTCTAATATTTTATAGTTTATTTGCCAAGCACAATGTGTTAATTTGTGCTTAATCAAGTATATCAATATTTCTGTGTATTTTACCATTGATATGTACTTAGAGGGTTTTTGAATACCAAAATTTTTAAAATATCAATCTAATATATTTTCTAGTACTTATATTACATCATTAACACATTTGGAATTTATGCTTATATGAGGCATGACTAAAATCTCTATTTGTTTTCTCTATTTTGGTCTTCAAATATGTATCCAATTTCTTCTTACTTTTTTTTTTGTATAACTAGAATCTTGCTCAGTTATTCAAAAAGCTACTCTTGTCAGGTATTTAATTCTTCTGCTAATTAGTAGAGACTTTATTCTTTTTAATTGATCTATTCTTGGATTCTCACTATAGTTTCAATCAATCTAGTTTAAATGACACTTTCATATTTGATAAGGTTAGTGTCCTTCATTACACAGCCTTTTCAGAATTTGGCTGGATATTTTTGTCCACTTGTTTTTCAAGATATATTTTTATAAATTTTTCAATTAAAAACCCTTTGTAATTTTGATTGCTGTTGTACAAAATACATAGCCTAATTGGGAAAAATTTGTCAACAAATTATTTCTAC
Source organism: Sapajus apella (assembly GCF_009761245.1). NCBI lineage: Eukaryota > Metazoa > Chordata > Mammalia > Primates > Cebidae > Sapajus > Sapajus apella. The sequence goes on along the minus strand of NW_022436944.1, from coordinate 19,605,194 downwards.
CCAAGACCATGTGATATTTCTCTATTACTTGCCATTTTTAATGATCCTCAGTATTTTCTTTTTATGTATGTTTTGCATAGTTCTTGATAAGTTTATATACTTTGGATTATATCTTTATTTAATTGTATTTTAAAAGTGATTATTTGCTTTTAAAATAGTTATTATTTTTGTATATTTTCTTCAGTTTATTTACTAATTTTAATTCTAGCACCTTGGTTTTCTCAGTATGTAATCATGGAATATATAAATCATTATAATTTTATGTCATCTGTTCAATTTTTATCTCATTTTCTCGTGGGGTAGGTCATGTCCAAGGCTTTATTTGTTATTTTTCTTTTGTTTAACACTAAAACTTGATGGTTTTTTAGGCGAAATTCACTACTAATTTAAAATATAATGTAGACTCATATTGTTAATAACATTAATTAAGAAATTGGTGCAAAGTCATTTATAGTTGTGGGAATGGACTAATTTTGTCTCTGTTTGCCTTTTCCCTGTATTTGCTGAAACTTTTACAACAGGGGTCCACCAGCCTAAAAAAGGGTGAAGAAATCATTTCATAATCATTGGAAAATCCACTTCAATTTCGGATGACTGCCCTGCATTGGAATAAGGCAGCCATTTTGGCAACACATTTGATAGAATAAAAGGTTTGCAGTATAAGGCTTTCAGTTGGTGTTTCTCCACTTTTCTGTTATTGAGCCACTGTTGTAAAAGGTAATTTATTTTACATTTCTCCACAGTCATACCAAATTCTGTGAAATCTTGGACTGTCTCCTTTCTGAAAAACTATACCCAATGTGCACACAATACTGTATATCAATTGCCCATTTTCCTTCACAAGGATTGTACAATGCTAACAAAAAAATATGGAATTTTTACCCAAACCATATCTTGGAAAACTGAATCAGGGCATATGCTATTTACCAAACGTGACACAGCAAAACTGATAACTGCTGATCTCCAAGGCGTATCTTGCAGAGCATGCATTTTACAAAGTACATACAGAGACTGAATCTTCAAACTATTCATTGAAAATTGGATGTAAGACTCAATCTGTCATTCATTCTGAGGCAAATTGCTTTCTAGCCTTGAGCCTGTGAGATCAAAAATATTATGTGCTTCCAAAATATAATGATGGGACAGTCATAAGATGGGCATTCCCATTCTAAAAGGGAGATAGGAAAAAAAGGAAGGACAGGTCCCCAATCAAGTCCAAAATTTAACAGGGCATACACACAACATTAAATCTTAAGGCTTTGGAGTAATGGAATAATCTCTTTTGGCTAAATATTCTGCCCTCCAGCTCTACTGGGGCAGAGATCCTCCCTTCTGGACACACTGGTACTGAGATTCTAGTCCTGAATCATTGCCTAGCAAAGATTGGCTCTAGATGGTCCTGCTTTCATAGAGTTGCTGGACACAGCTCATATTGCAGTCTCATAGGTTGGAGTCACATGCTTGTGGCTCTCTCCAGTGGAATTCTATACCACACAGGTGGCTCTACCAGTCAAGGGTAATGGAGGAGACACCGCCTGTAAGGTTCTGTTGGGCATTGACTTGTTGGAGGATCTCTGTTGCAGTTTCCTGCCTGGATCTTGTGGCTCTCCAAACCATCCTTTGAAATCTAGGTGGAGGTAACTATCCCCCCATAGCTTTGCTAGGCACAGTGCACATTTTACTAGAGTTTGCCAGAGCTGCACCTGGGACAGCCAAAAAGCAAAGCAATGGAGTAAGAACAGGAGGTAGTTAATTTTAAGGGCTCTGGAGATAGTGTGGGTAGCACAGATACACATCTATGATTTGTACTCCAGTTTGCCTCTTTTCTTTTCATCTTTACCATTAAAATTGACAATAAATCTAAGGAAACTGATAGCAATGTGTGAAAGGCAATGTATGGCAAAAACTATTATTTGTTTGTATATTTGTTTTCCTTCCACAAGGAGAGTGCATCAAAAAATTTTAACAACTTTGAGAAAACAATGAGACATGGTCAGATCCTCTGTCTTCCAACTCTAGCACTAGACATGAGATGCTATTTATCTAGAGTGGAAGAAGGAGCTTCAATCTTTTTTATGAGGTCTCCTAATTAGGGAATTTATTGATATTTGAGGGAATTTTCCCCAGTAATTTTTCACAATAGTGCTCTAATATCTTGAGAAGAGAAGCTAAATATCAGTTCTGAGAGTCATGTTAAACTTGGTATGACTATCTAGAAAAAAATGTTTGAAGTTTAACAGGAAATAGTTTCTACTATCCTCTATTTCATTGCTCATTGCTATTTCATTCCCCCAGTTCCTTATTTTTTAATCATTTTGGACGGATACTAGGAGTGAGGAAAGCCAACATCCTTGGTTCAATCGTTTTGAAAAGTTTTTCTTTTATGTATACCTGTTTCCTTCTCCATTTTGTTTATGTAACAAAATTAGTTTCTAGGAACTAACAGTGGCCAAGAAAACAATTCCTAAATGAGCTCTCTCTTCTCTTGGTAATGAGAAAAATATCTAGATGTTTCATGGTAGATAGTTGCAACTAAGAGTGATGAGGTAATTTGAATCCATAGCATTATAAGCTACAGATTTCTTTTAGAGATAATGGACATTGTACAAGGATGTAATCTACCTTTTTATTGAAAATCAGTTTTGCGTCTCTACTTCTAAAGATTGTGTGGTAGGAGCTCTGGAAAATTAAGAATTCTTTTTAATGAGGAAACCTTGTGAGGAAATTGTTTTGCTGTGAATGGCAACAAATTAAAACCACAAATTAACATGAATTCACAGGAAATATTGAATACCATTTTAACTTTGTCATTTAACCAGAGGTACTCCAAGTTACACTGCATTTACAATAGTAAAAACAGGACTATAACTCCCACCATACTTACTACGTTTTTAATACTGAAAACTTAAAATTTGAGAAGTTTGTCTTTGTAATATTTCCTCATAAGATGAGCTACTTTTACATAAACTCAGTTTTTAAAAATGTTCATGTATTGAAATAAAACTTCACTTTTAAAAAATGATTCTTCATGGAATATCAAATTTATACACTGTTGTTTGAAATGTTAATCTTTTACATTTTTGTAGTTTCCACATCCTACTTAACAAACACACACACACACATACACACACACACACACACACACACACACACACAGAGCTATTATTTCACTATATGAATCTCTGTTCATTTTTGCAATAATAGATATTAACATTCTAAGACACATCTCATATTGTTTTTAATATATCCACGACTATGAGCAAATATAGCCTGGCACAAAATTTCATTGTGTTTGGTAGCCATACATGTCATAATATAACATAGATTTTCTTTTAAATTAAGGCTCTTTGGTTGTTTATTTTCTAACCTAAAACCAAATGAGTGCCAGCATATTTAATAAAAATGCTACATGACAGCGTATATTGTTCAGGCACAGTGGCTTATGCCTATAATCCCAGCACTTTGGGAGGCCGAGGTAGAAGGATCACTTGAGCCCAGGAGTTCAAGACCACCCAGATGAAAACAGTGAGACCCCACCTCTACATTAAAAAAAAAAAAAGGAAAAATCATCTAAAAATTTAACCAGGTGTGGTTGTGCACACCTGTAGACTCAGCTACTCAGGAGGCTGAGGTGAAAGGATTACTTGAACTAGGAAGTTCAAGACTACAGTGAGCCATGTTCATTCCACTATACTCCAGCCTGGGAAGCAGAGTAAGATGCTGAAAAAGAAGAAGAAAACAAAATAGGAAAGAAAGAAACAGAATATCTTATACAGTGGTAAGACTCAAGAATGTATGTCAAATGCAATTTATTTCTCCAAACTTATTATGCTTTCATACCTCTAAATATGTAACATAGCTAATATATAATATAGCTAATTATTTGTTTTTACTTTTTTTTTTTCAGTTTTCACTATGCATATGGCAGAGAGAGAAAAATTTACTTCTATGCTCTTAGAGTCTCTGGCTGGGCCTGAAAATTAAACTAAAATAGATTACCAAGAGAAAAGCATATAGATTTTTACCATATGTGGGAATCCCCACAGAATAGTAAACACCCAAAGAAACAGTAAAAACTATATGCTTCTATGCTAGGTTGAACAAAGAGTAGCAATTGTGAAAAAGTGAAATGATTGAGGAGGCTGAAGAAAGGTAAGCTATTTTAACAAAGCTTGTTTGTATAAATGTTTCTCTGCCTTAATCTCCCATTTCTGGTGACAAGATGGTACAGAGACATACCTCCTAGAACAGCAGAACATCTTTCACATCGTAGCTTTCTCGTGTCTTTGGTGATAAGAGTGTTTCTTTTCTCCTGGAACATAAAGGGCAGAATGTCAGTATCTGCTATTTTTCAAGTGCTTTTAGCTCAAAATAATTCTTACAGCAAAGTGGCTTTTTTGGGGGTGGCATATTCTGCCACCATTATTACTAATGTCTCCAGCATTTGTTTTTACACTTCCATTATCAAAGTTAATTGTTTAAATAAGAAGTCCTCTTTTAAACATAGGACTTGGTTAAAGGCAAGTGGTTATTATTTCACAAGCCTTACATTTCACATAAGGAAGCTGTATTAGTCTATTCTCAAGCTGCTATGTAGAAATATACAAGACTGAGTAATTTATAAAGGAAAGAGGTTTAATTGACTCACAATTCAGCATGGCTGGGGAGGCCTCAGGAAACTTACATTCATGGCAGAAGGCAAAGGAAAAATAGGCACCTTCTTCACAGGACAGCTGGATAAAGTGCAAGCAGGGAAAATCCCAGACACTTATAAAACTATCATGTCTCCTGAGACTCACTCATTACCATGAGAATAGCATGGGAGAACCACCCCGACTCCAATCCAATTACCTCCACCTGGTGCCACCCTTGACACATGGAGATAATGGAGATTACAATTCAAGATGAGATTTTGTGTAGGGAAACAGCCAAACCGTATTAGAAACCAAGTTAACACCTTTGATCTAGGTAAAAGGCCTTCATTAAATTAAATGTATAATAACAGAAGTGTTCACAAAGCACCGTTAATGATTCCATAATTTATTTCTTTGCTGTAGACATGAGCAAGCAATATTAGTTCTTTATTTGTAAAACAACATTCTTAACTTGGGAACCATATTTTACTCTAAAAATCCAGAATATCTAGCATAGTGTCCAACATATAGTAGACACTCCTCAAAATTTATTAAATAAAATTTTAACAAATCCAGAATAGAAACATGAAGAACTGTTGTCTTCCTTATTAGAATATGGGCTTCTCAAGAACAATGGCCTTGATTTCTATTTTGTCTTGCTTATACATATTGAAGTGTTCATTTACAATAAATAACTGGTAAAGTTCAAAGGAAATGATTTACTAATTATATTTAGGTATATTTTAAATTAAAAAAATATTTAAAACTAAAATCAAATAAAAAAATCAAAGGTATACAAAATCAAAACCTAAAGTCTTATATAATACAATTTAAATAGCTCAGAGTTCTGTAAACGTTTCCAAAGTTTTGCATTCATTTGTTCATTAAGAAAACTACTTACTGAGTTGCTCTTATAAATTAAGAATTGAGAGATAAGGGACAAATTCCCTGAACCTAAATGACCTACAACGTAGTACAGGTAAAATAATAAAATATACTTTATACAACAAGGCTAAATGCATGATACTTTGAAAGCTTGGTGACAGTTATCTAAATCTGACTTGTTGGAGAGGTGGAAGTCAGAAAGCTCTTCAGAGAAGATGAATAATACATGAGTTAAGATTTACCAGCAAAACTAGCTTCTGAGAGCAGGAATCCTTCCTGTTTACTTCTGATACTTATATCTAATGCAATGTTGAGCACACAACATTGTATTGTGTGCATCAAATAAATATTAATTAAATAAAATTCTAATGAATCTATAACACATATTTAGACAAAATACTGATATAAGCCTATACATGGATATATTAGATAGAACAATAGAGAGATCTAAAAATAAAAGAAATTTTAGTGAAAAAGAGGGAAAGTGGGTTCATTTTGGGAGCTTGAAATATAATAGAGGATAGGCATTGGACATAGAATAGAAATACAGAAAAAACAGCTTATGCCATTACAAAGGAGGATGACAGAGCATGGCTTCTTTGAAAGGTACATGAAATTCAGTATTTTGAGAGTTCAAAGTATATGCAGGAAGGAGCTGATGCTAAACAGAGGTGAGAAACAGATTAAGAAGATCTTTAAAGAAAGTGAATGGAAAGGAGAAAAGACTAGAATGAGGAAGACTGGAAACAAGGTACCACAATGGTCTAGACAATTGACGATGTGTTTTTAAGGGAAGATGGTGGGGGCAAAAGGTCAGAAGAGAAGCAATAAATTCTTATAGGTAGAATCAACATGACCTGGTGATTGATTGGATGTAGCAAATAGGGGAGAATAAGTCTCATATGATCCCCAGGTTTCTTATTAAAGCAACCAGGTAGGATTATTAATGGAGATTTGAGAGTGAAAGAAATGTCAGATTTGAGAAGAATGGTGTTGAATTTATTTTAAATTTGTTAAATGTGAAGCAAGTTCCAGTTACAGGATTCCAACTAATGGTTGAATAAATAGATTTAGAGTTAAAGATAGAAATCTAAGATGGAGATAAAAATTGGGTGTCATGAGAATTTATGTAGTCATTGATGCCCTAGAGAAAGTTGAGCCTGATTAAAGTTAAGAAGAGACTAAAAATAAAAACAGTGCTGAAGAGGAATCCTGTGTAACATGAGCATTTAATGGGCTACAGAAGAAGATGAATTAATCAATCAAATTGAGAAGCAACAGCCAGAAGAATATAAAGAAAAACTAGAGGTGTGGTGTAACTGAATCCTCAGTAATATTGTAAAAGAAAGATAGTAATGGCAATTACCACAGGAAATAGGGAAAGATGAAAACAGTAGGCTGTATGGCAAGTAGGACATTATAGTTAACCATAATCTCAGCTTCTGTGAAAAAGAAGAAAAATGGATACATTTTTAGGCACTAAACATAAAACAGAAACTGAGGAAGTAAATAGAGAATAGTGACTTTTTTTCTATGATTTAAACAGTAAAGGGAAACTTAAATCCTTGACAAATTATTAGTACAACCTTGATACAACACTGATGATAACTTTTTCCTTGCCAAAAAATAAAAGGCATAATTTCATGGATACACAAGCTGTAAGTGTATTATAGACCATTACTTGTGGCATATTTATAAAAATTATATAACACATATGTATACTAATCAAATGAAAGTTTACATTTTAAAGTTATATAATATATAATATGCAATGCAAAGTAAGATAAATAATATAAAGTTGCATCTCTTAGTCTAAAGCTCTCACACAGTACATTTATTTTTAATTGATTTCATGCCTTAGATTAAATGAGTACTATTAAAGTAAAATAGAAATAAAAGTCTAATATATTGCCTTTAGTATATTAGATATTTAGGGAAGTTTAAATAAGCAATTTTGAGAATTTGAGACAAACCTGTATCTTTCTTTTTTTAACTTAAGTTTTCCAAACATGTCACTGGGGTGGCTTCATGTTTAAAATTTTTACTTTGGGGATAATGTTATACAATTAAAACTATTTAAATTATATATTAATATTCAGTTATTTGGATATTGACAGGCTAAGGGATTTCTATTTACAAAAAAAACAAGCAACTGTTACGTTTGTTAAACTGCATCTGGAAAATATGATTTTGCCAATATTAGAACCCATCTGACCTTTTTGAACTGGCTTTAAATCTTTGGGGAATTTCATTTGTTTATCCTCAGAATAATATGACTTCCTGTTTTTATAAGAGAGCTTCTAAACAGCCAAAAGCCTTCTTGGATATCAGGTAGTTAATTTCATAAGCAGTTTTTCAGTGACTGTCCATGAATTAATCATAAACAGATGAATTTTATTTTGTCCAATGGACAAACTGTTTTCTGTTTTGTTTAAATAGAAAATATTAGCAAAATATAGTTCAAATTTTGCTATACATAACAATCTGAATAAAAGTTGTAGAAACCGAACATATGTATCTTTTTTCCACTTGAAAATAGAATGTAATGTACTGAATACTTGTGGTGTGCTATAACTTCAATCACATATTAGGACTACCTAGTCATTTTGTAGTACCAAATGTATAGTGAATTTTCTAGGCTTGTAGCATTTGAAGATTTAACTTTGAGTTTCTACTTTTTTTTTTTTTTTACTAATCTGAAAGATCAATGACATGCTGTAATTATCAGTTTTTCTAAACTACAAATATAAGTCAGGAAACAAATTCCTTGTATCTACATTTCAATGTAACATTGTGGTTTTTCTACCCATCTTGTGTTAGTAGTATTCATTTATTAACATTTATTAGCATTTGTCTTTTGATAAAAATGTCCATAAGAAAAGATAGAAGTGTCAGTGAAAAAGGGAAAGAAAAGAAATAATTAAATTGTTTATGAGAAAACACGCAGGAAACACATGACTTAACAAAAAGAGATGGAAAAGCTGAGAACTTCTACAAAAATTTCCACATTTGCAAATTTGGAAACAGATGTTCTTAGAAAGAACAGCTCTTGAAAGCCTATGGTCTTAAATTCAGTATCTTCTCTGCAAACAGCTAAATGATGCTGGACTTACAAAAACAAAACAGATGAATTTTTTTAAAGACTGCTATTTAAACTTGTTTCATTTACTAGTAGATAATAACACTTAAAAAAAAAAGCTGCTATTTGTTAGATGCCTACTGTGTGCCCACTGTGTTAATACTTCATGCAATCCATTAAACAACCCAACAAGATAGCCTATAATTTTTCTCATTATACACCCAGAAACACTGAGGCCCACAGGAATTATATAGCCTCCTGAGGAAACAAAGTTATGATTATACAAGCTCATCAGCCAACTCTATTGGACTTTAGTCTGCTTTTTGGAATGTTAGTATGAAAATACGTATTTCAGACATGGGATATTGATTGCCTCTGGCTAAGCTCATTTATTAGATTCTATGCAAAATATATATATATAAGGTGGATGGAGGGTTTAATATTGTAGGTTAAGTGAGTGGGGTCTGGAAACATGAGTGCCTGAGCTCAAACCCTGAAAAGGCCTCTTACTAGCTCATTTTAGACATGTTACTTATAATCTACAGTCCCAGTTTTCTCATTTGTAAGATGTGTATACTAGTGGTACCTACCTAGAGAATAGGTACATATAAATCACTTAAAGCAGTGCATGACACATACGGCTCAATTATGTTAGCTATCATTACAGTCAATAAGCTTCATGGCTATCATAACTGCCTTTTGTTATCTAACTATTTGTATTATGTTTTTCCTTCCTCTCTCCCAAATTTAGTCAATTCAGTCAGACATAATAACCAACAAGCTGATAACTGTTCTGTTAGGTCAAGGACATTATGGAGAAAAATATGCTTTTAAAAGTTTTAAGTATAGTTCTGACTACTTATTTTCTACAAATATTTTTACTACTTAAGGTAATATTTATTTTGGAAAGTAGTTATGGAATTATATATGAAAATATGCTTTAAATAAATCTTACTGACAGTAAGTTTGTGTGAATGTAATATGATATGATATGTCATGTCACATCATATTCAATCTAAGAAGAGCTAGAAACAAATCTTCAAGTTCCACAAAAGAAGAGTTACTCAGAATGATACAGTCTGAATTAAGCAATTTGAATTATTTTTAAAATGACATTTAACTAGCAGACAGACAAGAAAGCTGAATCAACTTAGAAACTTCCTATGTTTTGCAGCAATGATACTGTGATCCTTCAAGTAACGGGAGATCAGTTTGATGCCATTTTGAGCTCACTGTGCTTTGGACCATAAAAGGAAGGGGTGGGTGGGAGCAAAGTTGAACTAGAAGTCAACTGGAATGAGACACAGCAGGAGGTGAATGGAGCAGTCAGACAGATGGGTGGATGAAAAGACTGGAGCACACAGGAAGGTATTCAGTGATGACGCAGCTAAGAAGGTGGAAAAGGTTATGATATGGCCCAATTACCACAAATAACCAAAAAATAATAACTATAAGGATAGGATGCAAAGAAAAGATTAAAGGCTCATTTGAAATATTTTCTGGAATTCTTTTTGCAGTTCTGCTCAGATTAAGCTATTCAACTATAATAAACTCAATGTATCTGACAACTATTATACTTTCTTATTTTATTATACATTCAATATCCTAAATATATAATAACTGTTATTTCAAGGTACTTATGGCTCCATGTTTAAGACTTTTGTTTTCTGTTTTAAGATTCTGTACTAAAAAAAGAAAGCAAATTGATGAAAACACAGTCCTAAAAAAGAAACAATAATTGTGTAACTAAACTTTCCTATTCAGTTCATATATTTATTTGTTGCACTTACAATTCATTACTTTTTTGTAAGTGTGTTTCCCATACTAGACAATGAGATCTTTTTAGGGAAAATATATTTCATTATTTGCAATATGTAGCACAGAACCTGGCATGGAGTAGCATTCAAAATATTGGGTAGAAGGAAAAAGGAAGAAAGAAGGGAACAAAAGGGAAGCAAGGAAAGAAAGGAAATGGATATATACAAACAAGAGAAAATAAATGGTGTTATCACAACTTGTTTCCGCATTCTATCTTAAGCAATAGTTTTGTAGGATAGGGTTCCATTGGATTTAGTCTCTCATGAGGGGTCAAATAAGAAAAACAGTGTCTTGCATATATATAGCACTTTATAATTTATTCTTTCATATTCATTATTTGCTTGATCTTCACAGTAACTTCATGAGACAAAATTTTTTTGAGCTTTCTTTTACAAAAGAAGAACCTGAGACCCAGAGAATTTAAATGACTTTCCCAAGTGTCGTTAGATAAGAACTACCAGAGTTAGAATCAAACTAAACATTTTTAAGTCCACAAATTTCTTAGGAACATATTTTAAGTTAAATTTTATTTAATCAATTGCACACAGTAGTATGCTTTCCTCAAGAAGAGGTTCAAAGTGTGTTTTGCATATACCAAAGAACAACAACAACAACAATATAACATACATTGACTGCTTCCTACTTGGAGACATGTTCTAAGAGTTTATATGTGTTCATTTTTAAACTTTATAACAACCCTATTTTTAAAAGTACTATTATTATGCTTATTTTATATATGAGAATATTGAGGGTCTGAAAACTGAAGTAACTTATGCAAATTCACACACTTCTGGAAAAGATGAGATCTAGCCTTTATTATAGTCTAATAAAATATCTCTGTCCTTAATATACCATAAAGTTTGCTTAAAATATGAGAAATTGTAGTTAACTCATAATGGCATTTTGGAAACTTTATACTAGTCTCTGAAGCCAATTAGTTGTATCTTTTGGCAAAGTGCTAACCCTGTTTTTATCTGCTTCTTTCCCACGAAATAAGGCTATATATGGAGTGATGCCCATGCTACCCCTGAGATCTAAAAATCTAAGATGAAAACATGCATACAGTCTTGGCAGCATTGGAGTAATAGACTATGAAAGAAGAACTCAGATTGGAAAAGTCAGTATATCAATTAAGAAAATAATCACCCAGGGAGAGGAATAAGCAGCAAAAAAAAAAAAAAAAACTGTATATTTAATTATAGATACAATTGTTTCAATGCCGATTACTCATCCTTATGTAACTGTCTACAACCATTTAGGGTCATCTTAATCCATTCTATATTGCCATAACAGAATACCTAAAACTGGATAACTTATAAAGAAAAGAGATTATTTAACTCATAGGTTCTGCAGGATGGAAAGTTCAAGAAGCAGGACACCAGCATCATCTTGGTTTCTGTTGAGGGCTGTCATGCTTAAATCACAACATGGCAGGTCAAAGTGGGAGCAGACCTGTGCTAACAGGCAAAACCTGAGGGGCATTTTGGCTTTATAACAACCCACTCTTGGAGGACTAATTCATTCTTGAGAGAACTAATCTGGTCTTGCCGGAGAAAAAACTCACTCACTGACTACTGGGAGAATAGCACCAAGCCATCCATGAGGGTGGAGCACCCATGACTCAAACACCACCCTTAGGCTCTATGTCTTACAGATTCTACCACCTAACATTGCCACAGTGGGAAACAAATTTTAACATGAGTTTTTAGGGGGACAGACCATATCCAAACAAAGGGTAAACAAGGGTAAACCACTTTTGAGAATACACATGTGATCCTTTATTTCTACCATATGTGATGCCAGAATTTGGGGGATGGGGCTCAAAGCAAATCCATAAATTAAAATTCTCAAGTTGTATAGGGAGATGGGAGTGAGAGACACATCATGAAGGCTCAAGAGACTCTCAGATACACTGGGTTAATTGTCTTCATTGAACTTCCACACCATGCAGACTCATTTAAGGGTAGTTTTTCTAAAGCTGCTTTTCTTCCTTGCTTTTAGAAATACTACATTATCTAGACTTTCATCTACCCTTTTAATTCCTTTGCTTCTTGTGTTGATTACTCTTTTCTGATTTCTCAGTTTTTTTAATCTCATTTTTAAACATGAGAATTCTCTGAGGTCTACTTCTTGACCCTTTGTCCTCTTTTTGCTTAACTATCCCTCGGGAAACTTGCACAATCTAAATGACTAACTAGAACTTATGAGATTATGAGCCAGATCTCTCCCAGCTTATGAGTCCATTTCAATTAGATGTCTTAGCATCACTGTAAGTTAAAAATCTATAAAATCCAAAACAATAAATTTTTCTCAAACCAGTATTGTATCTGAAATGGTTCTTTGATCCATTTTCAATGACTTTAGCTTCTTTCTCTTCTTTCCACAAACTAGAACTTTATTTTTTTTTTTTTTTAGGAATAAACATTAACAGATGAAGTGATAAAGACATAATTTTTATGTTGTATTATACTCTTGATCTAAATATTTCCAAATCTTTTGAATAAAGAGCTTTGAAGAAAAACCTGATTTTACTTTATCCGAAAATTCTTTTAAAAATAAGGGTTTAAAAATTACTAAAAAGAGTAATTGGAAAAGCAACTTGTACTTTCCTCCTGAGTTAATCTCCATCTTCCCTATATCCATGTTGACAGTAAACGTAATAAAGAAAAATATATGTTCTATTGATCAAAAACCACTTTTGGAAGATACTGAAATTATACATCTATTGCGTGCTCTCTCTGTCTTTCACTTTCTCTTTCTCTCTCTCTCTCTCTCTTGCTTGCTTATCCCAACTGTTGTGTCACATGTTTTCAAGGTTACTACTATTATTTAACAATGTTGCAGCTAAATGATGGACATAAAATGATCACTGCAAAATGTAGTCCCAGCTGCTCAGGAGACTGAGATGAGAGGATCACTTGAGCCCAGGAGAACAAGGCTAAAGTGAGCAATGATAGTGCCGCTGCACTTCGACCGGGGAGACAGAGTGAGACCCTATCTCAATCAATCAATAAAATAGTTTGAATAGTTTTATTTTCTTAATTCTTATTAAATAGCTGACATTAGATTTAGCTCTGAAACCTAATACTCCTGGAGTTGTGAAAGCACTCTCCTAATGGGAATCAGGTATCATTTCTTGATAGGCCATAAGCAATCTGGACAACTTTAAAAAAAAATACTAAATTCAATTAGTTTCAATGTCCTTATCTGAAAATTGGGGTTGTGGGCAAAACAACTCCTCACATACTTAGTAATTCTAATTATTAATTCTAATTCTAGGATGTTCTGCTTCTTCAGCTTGTTCTCAGACCTTGCTCTCTGCTCCTCTCAGAACAGTCAAAGAGTACCAATAAAATAGATAAAAGTTTATTTGAAAGCATTTTTAAAAGCTTCATATTGGAATTATAAATATAAAGGTATTTGGTGCCCCTCCAGAAGAAAATTCAGAAAGATCAGGTTAAAATACATTGTTATCTTTAGACTTGTGAGATTGGTCCCAGCTACTTTTAGAACTGTTCTTGAGTACTCAGTAGGGGGAAAGTACTTTGTATATTTTAAAATTTGTCATCAACTTCAGGATATATTCAATTATGGTGTCATGTTTCATTTCAAGTGGAAAAACAAAGGTAAAAACCCTAGTGGCACAATAGCATTTAAAAGCTGATAATAGAGTTTCTGCCTGATTTGGTGTAATTACCCAGATTGAACATGCTCTGCTTCAGAATTACAGGCAACCATTAATTATCTGTTCCCTATCCCAAAGTGTATATATTTTTCCTGAGCTTTTAGGGTTATGAGTCAAAAGGAAGTACAGCAATTGGTTTTATTTAAACTTTAGTTTGTGATATATTTTACAAGAGTTTTGAGAGAAAAGCAATTTGTAATACAAGACTACTAACTTTGTCTAGTGTTGGATAAAAGAAATATAGATGCCAGATAACTCACTATGTGGACTTCAACAATGTCTGCAAATGAGAATTTTTATAACATCACATGATAATACAACACTTATATTCATTTTACCTGTAAATAAAGCCAATTTCTATAAAAATCTATGGTCTTAAGCAAGTAGGACAGGAAGAATATTTCTTCCATTCTGACTTGTCCATGGATATAAGATATTGAAAGAGAATGACATTTACAAAAAGAAGTTCTACTCTACAAATTCAACATCTCTTGGCATTTATCCAAAGACTACAATAAAGATTTAAATTTTTGTTTATTGTAAATACAAGACTCATATTTCATTAAATCCAATAATGAGCCAAGACATGTTAATTTGACTTTATGCAAATAATGTAAAATGTTGACGTTCCATTAATTTGTGTCATTGTGAATTTTTTGTGATAATATATCCAAAGTAACATGCATCCTCTTTTTATTGCTGTAAACTTAGCATCTCCAAGTACAGTTGTGCAGGCTGCGCCCTGCACAAAGTTACCTTGCTAAGGAAACATGATTAGGATCTTAAGTGAGCTTGGGTTTCCTTCTTCCATCTACGGGGCTGTGGCACGAAACTTGCATTTTGTCCCATCCCACTCTTCAAGAACAGCTTTTTCCAACTTCTCCACCCAGAGAAGAAGTCTTTCTCTAACATGTACTAAAGAGCTGCAGGTGAAAACAAAGGGTCTTGATTCTTTTTTTTTTTTCCCTAACATAATTATGTACTATTTTTGTTAAATGATATTCTGTATTAAAAAGGGATGGTGTTCTCATTTGTCTTTGTTTTCCCACCTCTAACCCAGTGCCAGTCTCTGACTAGATATGAATACTTATATATATTTGTTGAATTAGTAGAATCTGGAGACAATGGGATAAAATACTTGAGTTCAAATCCAAGACTTAATGCAACTATAGGGCCTGCCACATACGTGAAATGCTATTGAAATACCATTTGCACTGAAGTTGTACAGCACTGTTGCACAGCTTTCCATGGACTCCTAATTTTATAATGGTACGCTACGGCATTTTTAAGAATGATTATGGAAATTAGTAGGTAATAAAGAACCTCAAATACACAATATATCACAATACCTTATTTTCAACAGTCAGCAAGTAACAATTTTTATCACTATTTTTAGATAAATTCACAGAGCCTCAAAGAGTTAAAATTACTTCTTGCCTAACATCACATAACTAGTATTTTTAGAGCCGAAATTCAAACACAAGTTGGTCTGATACCAAGGCATATAAGCTTATAAATTATTTTATATAAATATTTGAAAGAATGTCATGATTTTATAGAACTACAGAGTTCTATATATGATTAAGTCCTAAGGAAACATATTTGCCGTGACAATTGCTCTATGAGACAAGTAAGGCATACAAGTAATCTTTGGGTTAGTAAAATATTGTGTTATCTTAAATTGTGACACATAAAAATACACATCAACATATTTGACTCGACCTTTGGTGGAATAACAAAGTTCTGTAATACTCATTTAAGCTAGTGTTTAACATGAAGGCAAAATAAACAACACAAATGACCACTTAAGGCCTATCTGATTTTAGCTTAGTGGATATTCATTTAAATAAAGATATCAAAGGGGAAGAAAAACACAAAGCATGCTGGAATTATTTTTATTAAAATAACTTCTATATTTTAAAAATACTTTTTCACATTATGCCATTTGATTTCATCTTGTAGTAGGTAAAAAGACTCTGAGAAGACTAGTTATTACTAAAGGCAATGGTGCTGGTAAGAGGAAACTGATATCAAGGCTTATACACTGATCTGACTCTGTAAAAGAACACTATTTCATCAAGAATATTTTTGGATGCTACTGACTATGAGCACACTGAGCAAATAAAATATATTTTCTAATATAGATTTTTCTTTTCTTTCTTTTTTTTTTTTTTTTTAAGACAGTCTCTCTCTGTTGCTCAAGCTGGAATGCAATGGCGTGATCTCAGCTCATTGCAACCTTCGCCTCCCAGGTTCAGGCGATTCTCATGCCTCAGCCTTTCAAGTAGCTGGGACTACAGGTGTACACCACCATGTCCAGCTAATTTGTGTGCGTGTGTGTGTGTTAGTAGTAGAGACGGTGTTTCGCAATGTTTGCCAGGCTGGTCTTAAACACCTGACCTCAGATGATCTACCTGCCTTGGCCTCCCAAAGTGCTGGGATTACAGGTGTGAACAGATTGTTTTATAATAGCAAAGTAGCCTACTAAGAATTGGGGAATTTTACTTACTTAGATTTGTCTGGAAATCTTATACTAACGAAAGCAAAGCAATTGTTATGAAGTAATCTTGCTAACTTTTTATGTCCGATGAGACAGTAGAATTAACAAAGGTGGCTACTGCTCTAGATTTAATTATTACATCAAAAAGTTTATTGATGAGATAAAAGCAGTAGGAAGCTTAGGAGAAAAGTATCTTGACACATTTATCCAGGGAAGCAGTTCTAGAACTGGTCTTATATGCATTTTAGACTTAAGAGAAATTGATATCCAGAAGTTTAGCGGACAAGAAAAATTATTGCTATTATCAAATATACTCAGAGGCAAGATATTTTCCTTCAAATGTAATGGCTATGTAACAGCCTAATAAGGATAAACCACAGGGAAGGAAAACATCTAAAGTACGGCTTCTCAGGGATGATGACTTGAGTCAAGGATATATGGGTAAGTGGAACACATAAAAGGGTCATGGGAGACCCTCACAGATTGTTGATAGAAATGTTGAAATGTGGAAAAAGGAGAGGTGTGAATGAGTATTGGGACAGATAAAAACATAAAGGGTATTTGCAAATATATTAAAAGTTGGAACCATGAAGAAAAGTAAATAGCCCCAGTGTTAGGAGAAGGCAAAGTAATATCATACTTCTATTGTACAGGACTGTATATCCACAGACAGAATTCAGATATGTCTATGAGTGATAGGAAATAAGCGTTACTTTTAATAACCATCTTGGCCCACTGCAACCTCCACCTCCCAGGTTCAAGTGATTCTCCTGCCTGAGCCTCCCGAGTAGCTGGGATTACAGGCATCTGCCACCATGGCCGGGTAATTTTTCTATTTTTTGTAGAGACGGGGTTTCACCATGTTGGCCAGACCAGTTTCACCAGGTCTCAAACTGCTGATCTCAGGTGATCCACCCGCTTTGGCCTCTCAAAGTACTGGGATTACAAGCATGAGCCACCACACCCATCCCCAATCTATTCTCACACTGCTAAGAAAGACATATGGAGACTAGGTAATTTATAAAGAAAAGAGGTTTGATTAACTCAGAGTTCCACATAGCTGGGAGACCTCACAATCATGATGAAAGGCAAAAGGGAAGCAAGACATGTCTTACATGGCAGCAGGCAAGAGGGGATGTGGAGGGGAACTGCCCTTTTATAAAACCATCAAATCTCCTGAGTCTTACTTACTATCACAAGAACAGCATGGGAAAAACCCATCCCATAATTCAGTTACCTCCTAGTGAGTCCCTCCCACAACACGTGGGGATTATTACAAGGCAAGGTGGGATTTGGGTGTGGACACAGAGCCAAACCATATCAGATAGTATAATGTTTCAGGAAATTTTGATGAAATTGATAGGTTCCAACAGTTTCTGCAAAATCTAGCACCTAATTCATGAATGTTTGGATGGAGAAAAGATCCTGCTTTTCCCACTCTCTGTTAGCAAGAACATCCTGTAACAAGATAGGAAACAAGTAGCATTCATTGTGTAGTGCCTGTGATAGTGATTTATAAACAGATCCAGGCTGAATCATGTGGGTGCCTGTCCCAAGGATGCTAACACTTTGCTGCCTCCTTTAACAAAGTTTGTGTGAATAGTTTTAAATATTTATTTAGAGAGAAAACTAAGTCTCATATGAGGAAGAAAATGAGACCTATTGATGATAGAATTTACACCCCACTTCTTGCTTGCTCTTTGCTCTCCTGTTACTCTGCCCTTTGGCAAACTTGTGCCTTTCACTGAAAAACACTAAAAGCCTACAGGTAAATAAAATAAAATAAATTACATAAATTAAAAAAAAAAACATGCTCCTCAGAAGGCAATTAGTTAGTCATTTTTTATCACTTGAGCATACTCATTGAGGTCTCACTCCCTACACCAAGGACATATGAAAAATCTTTTCAAACAGAATGCAATGGTCTTCATAAGAGGAAATCAGGAAAATACATTTTTTTTCCATCCTGCTGCATTTCTTTCCAGTGATATCTGAGCACCCCTGATAGACTGCCATCTTCGGGCTTTCCATTAAAACAGACTGCTGATTTGCCTCTGAATTTAGAGTTCAACTTGAATCCTGGCACACAAAGGAGAATCATATGTAGCCTCGCCCTCAGGGAACTCACAGGTATTCCAAAATAGACTTTGAGACTGTTTTTACCCCACAGAAATGAGGAAACACACAAATTTACTTTTGCTGTCTGTTTCGTAAACAACCTAAATTTCCCTGCCCTTTAAAAACTGTTGTTCTTTAAGCTAATACTTAATAATAATTATTTATAGATATCATGCTAAATTCTATAAGGACAGTTTTATTATTTGACCCCATTATTTCTGATAATTTGCTCATCCATGCTCAGGCTTAGTACATTTTTTTTTTTTTTTTGCTAGTACATTTTTCCTTCTCTGAATTTCCATACAGTAGCCTTTGCTGCTTTACTATGCAAAAAGAAAGAATCCTATTTTCCTCTTTTGAAAAAATTATTATTCAGGTTTTGCATAAACTATTGTGATTTTTTTTTTTGTTATCCCCTTAACTTCCAATGGTTGTATCTGGAAGTCACTTATGAACCTCTGCAGACCTCAAAGAGAAATTTATCTATTTGGAAAACACAGTTTTTCAACATTAGTAAAAATGATATTAGCAACAATCCTCCGGGAAATACTGTATCGCTCTGAAAGATGGCATTTGTAGAGTTGAGATCCAGCAAGATTTGATAGATACTCAAAGGCAGCTTTCATAGAATGAATTCATTTGTTTCTAAAAATATGAAATAAAAATAATACCATCTCTAGCTTGTTTGGTGAGAGAAAGAGAGAAAAAAAAAACTTTGTAGTTATAAGGAGTTGGAACTAATTCTGTTTCTTTGTTTCTAGTTTGCCATATCCAGCCTAATTGTTAGGGTATGTGTACCCTTCTAAATACACTGTTTGCTTTGAATAAGATCTGAGTGAGAAAGAGTTTCAGTTCACAGCCTATGGAATCTATTTGCATCTCCAAGGAAATGGTTGTTTACTACTCTGTTGTCATTTGTTCAGAGCACAACACAGAAGTGAATTCCCATCAATATTCATAGTCCTTGTAGCCTCCAAAGGCTCTCTGTGTGATTGTGCTCTATTTAGCTCTAAATCTGTATTCCCATATAGATTTAAACAAGAGAGCTAGGGAAATTTTGAAGTCTTTTGTTCTCAGTCACAGTAATATTTAAATAGCCCACTGGGTATGCAAGTATTGCCGATTCCTTTATTGCCTTGTTATAGTCTACCACAAAAAGATCTACCTTAGGGAAACATAACGCTTTTTTGTTCTTTTCATTTCTCATTGTGAAAAGTCTTTACCTCTTCCTTTACTAGCTTATTATTAGTTATTATTTGATTTTTTTGAATGCATATAGGGTCAGGTATATATAATTATTTTCAAGGATGAGTTATAGCTTCCACTCCTACGTCACCCCAGTGTTTTTATACTTACTCAATAGGTAAACCTGAACTTACCTCCATTCTTCTTATTAAACACAACAAAAGTTTCAATATGCCTATAATTCTTAAGTGGAAATATATAATGAGTTGTGATTGCTGCCAGCAGCGAATCTGTACATCTCCTCGGGGGCAAGAATTGGGCCAAGGGGCAAAAATAGATTTAAGACAGAGGGAGAGACCAAGGCATTTTAAAGCAGAAATGAAAGGTTATTAAAAACTTTTATACCAGGAACAAAAGGATGTAAAGTACACTTGGAAGAAGGTCAAATAGGGGACTTGAGAGATCCAAGTGCTCTGTTCAGCCCTTGACTTGGGGTTTTATACATTGGCATGGCTCCAGAATTTGTGGGGGTGGTTTCTCCCTTGATTCTTCCCTTGAAGCAGGCTGTCCACATGCATAGTAACCTGCTAGCACTTAGGAGGGCCACATGCACAGTGTGCTTGCTGAAGTTGTGCATATGCTTACTTGAGGCATCTCTTCCTTACCAGTTAAGCTTTCATAGAGGTACCAATATATACCAGTTAAACACTACCATTTTGCCTCTTAGTGCGCATGCTTGAGCCCACTTGCCCAATTCTTGAGATCTTATCGAGAAGCTGCTGATCACCAGCTTCAGATATTTTCTATTTATTGGAAACTGCCTTTGCCTGGCACTGTCTACAATCAGTTATGCTTTTAAAGTGACAGTTTAACAACTGACTGACCAACACTTGATGATTGGCTGACGTTCCTTGTTGGGGAGCCCTTCTCCGACCCCGCTCATGTCTGCATAACTACCTTCCCTAATGTGATGACCATAAGAACAGAGAGAAAACACCTTTTAGGGTTTATGTCAGGCCAATCAGAAGTAAGAGTTCCTCTAAAAATTACATTCTATATATGTATGTCATTTTGAAGTGCGTATTCAGCAAACTGTAAATGTGCATCCAACAGGTAAAAATTTGTTCTGCTCCTCTAATGAGAGAAATAGTTATTAAAATTTTGCTTTCTTTCCCTTTATTGTGTAATTATTTTAAAATGTATATATACCCCCACAATAATTTTTATTTAAATTGAGTTATTAAAGTTTCTAATTCTCCTAGATATTTACATAGCAACATGTTATTTGGAAAATGATATACCATAGTTAAAACTAAAGAAAACTGACTTAAAATTTAATGGAATAATACAAAGAAATAATGAGGCTAGATACTAACTGAGGTTCTGGAATACACTTAGAGGGGCTTTTTAAAAAAGGATTTGTGGCCTGGCATGGTTGCTAATGCCTGTAATCCCAGCACTTTGGGAGGCCAAGGCAGGTGGGTCACGAGGTCAGGAGTTCAAGACCATCCTGGCCAAGTGCTGAAACCCCGTCTCTACTAAAAATACAAAAAATTTGCTGGGCATGGTGGCAAGTACCTGTAATCCCAGCTACTCGGCAGGCTGAGGTAGAGAATTGCTTGAACCCAGGAGGTGGAAGTTGCAGTGAGCTGAGATAGCGCCACTGCACTCTAGCCTGGGCAGCAAAGCGAGACTTTGTCTCAAAAAAAAAGAACAAAAAACGGGGGATTTGTGCTATTTGCCCAGAATGACTTAGGACATTTAAGCCTAAAAACGTATGGGGGGAGAAGTAAATAAGATATACATAAATAAAAAATTATCTAATATAATCTTTTTGATATATATTTAAGATTGTGGCTCCAGTTCAGATAAAAGTAAGCGTACGTCACTGTCTCTCCTACTGAGTACAACAAAAGACTAAAACAGATGTATTAAGCAGCTATCTAACGACTCTGAAATGTTAAATGGTAGCAGGTAGAATGAAATAAGAAAATGAGCACTCAAAATAAGACCAATTTAAGGGTGAGTTTCTTGCCTTTTGCCTCAGGTATTTCCCAGTGTGGACTGAAATGCATCACAAACTTCAAAACTGTGGACTGAGTGTAGGCTGAAAGAGCTGTAAGAGAAGACCTCAATTTCTGGTCTCAGTCAGAAAAAGGAGTCCCTAGGGTCAGTTCCTGGGAAAAGTATACAAATTCGACTGTTTTGCTTTTAGTTTTTTCCATCCCAGGCCCAGGAAATCTATGGCAGTCCTGTTACAGAGGTGTTAACATCACAATGGTAGCTGGCAGGTACTTAAAACTCGGAGGGAAAGGGGCCCTTCCCTCTGACAGGAGGGACCATGATTCTAAGAATGTGAGGGAATATCCCAATTATTTCTTTCTCTCTATGTCCTGCTACTTGGTTTCAGTGTCAGACATAGTTGTGGAATGTTCACAGCAAGAGGGAAAACTAAAGCCCTACCCTTCTAGACAGAAGAGCAAAGTCAGAGCCTTTCAGAACCAAAAAGTGTCATGAAAGCTGCAAGGAAGAGATAATTCAAGAAAGTAATCCCATAAAGTGGTGTCTGAATTGTGGGGCTCCTCTACAAGCAACATGGGCATGAACATAAGCCTAACCAAAGACTCTGAGAACTGATAGGCAGGCCATCCCCAAGGTCTCAGACTGGCTTCTGAATGGCATACACATGGGAGAGAGCCAAATAACACTGCAGACTCTGAAAATCGAACCCACTTAGAACCCTCGCTTACAAAAAGTGGTTTGGTACTTTTAGTTTAAACCTCCAAGTCTATGAACTGATCTCTCTCTCTCTCTCTCTCTCTCTCTCTCTCTCTCTCTCTCTCTCTCCAATAATCTCCATAAGACTTAAATAAGACCCAGAGTTTCATAACACAGTATATTAAGTGTCCAAAATGCAATGCAAAACTAGTCAGCATAAGAAGTAGGAATCAGCAAATGCCAATCCTGACATGATGCAGATGTTGGAATTAACTGATGAAGACTTTAAAGCAACTATTATAGTCAAGCTTCAAGAAGTAAAGGTGAATATTTTTTAAAGTGACGGAAATATAGAATATCTTTGCCAGGAAATAAATATTTAAAAAAATAAGAATTTTTAAAAAGAAAGGCACAAAAACTAAAACAAAAATTTCCCAGAAAGACTCAATAGCCAAATAAAGAAGACAATGAGTCAATGAATTGAAGATAGCTTAATAAAATTATCCACTCAGAACAACAACAAAAAGATCGAAAAAATTAAACAGAGGCTCATGGATCTGTCAGACTACAACTGGTGTAATATCTATTTAATCAGAGTGCCAGAAGAAAGAAGAAAACAAAGTGTAGGGGAAAAGGTGAAGAAATTATGGCTGAAAGTGTAACCGAATTTGATTAGGAACATAAACTTGCAGATTCAAGAAGCTCAGCTAACCTCAACTAAAATAAACACACATAAATCCATGCCCAGAAATATCACAAATTTCTGAAAATTAACTACAAAGAAATATTAAAAGCAAACAGAAAGAAATGACATATTATTTATAGGAGACAATGATTTAAATGACAGTGGATTTCTCATTAGAAACGATGGAGTCCAAAGGGTATTGGGACGATATATTTTTTTTTCCCATTTATTTATTTTATTGCATTTTAGGTTTTGGGGTACATGTGAAGAACATGCAAAATTGTTGCATAGGAACACACGTGGCAGTGTGATTTGCTGCCTTCCTCCCCATCACCTACATCTGGCATTTCTCCCCGACGATATTTTTAAAGTAAAAGAAGTATCAATATTCAGAGAAAATAATATTAAGGAATAAAGTTGCGATAGGCACATTCTCAGATACAGGAGGCCTAAGATAATTTGCTACCAGTATATCTGTCCTAAAAAATGCTAAAGGAGTAACTTGAGAGAGAAGAAAAATGATACTAGAATTGTGGGGCTCCTCTACAAGCAACATGGTCATGAACATAAGGAAAATGACAACTTCAAGAATAAAAGAAGAACAAGAGAAATGGTAACTATATGGGGAGATAGACTATTTTTCTTCTTCTGAGTTCTTTAAAATATATGACGGCTGAAAGCAAAAATTATAACCTTACCAGAATTAAAAGGTAAGTTTTTTAACATGAGAAAGAGGCACTTATGAAAAACCTACAGCTAACATCATACTCAGTGTTGAGAGACGTAAAGATTTCCCCGTTTAAAATCAAGAACAAGACAAGGATGTCTGCTTTCACCACTGCCATTGAACATTATACTGGAAGTTTTAGGCAGAGCAATTAGACAAAAAGTAAAAGGCATTCAAATTGGAAAGAATGAAATAAAATTATATCTATTCACAGAAGTGACCATATATAGGGGAAATCCCAAAAGAATCTATAGAAATTGAAAGAGCTGATAAATAAATCCTTCAACGTCACAAAATACAAGATCAACACACAAAAATCAGTTGTTCTGATACGTCATCCATGAAAAATCTGAAAAGTAAATTAAGAAGGCAATTCCTTTGCAATAGCACTTAAAAGAATAAAACACCTAAGAATAAATTTAACCAAGAAGGTGAAAGACTTGTACACCAAAAACTGCAAAACATTGCTAAAGGAATAAATAGAAAGATAGCCTATGTTTATAAATTGAAAACTTAATGTTGTTAAGATTTCAATACTACTCAAAGGAATCTACAGAATTTATGCAATTCCTATCAAAATTTCAGAAGCCTTTTTTTAAAGAAATAAAAAAATTTGTTCTCAAATTCATATGGATTGCAAATGGTCTGTGTTACAATGCAAGTTGTATACACACACAGTAATTGGAACAGTGCACTATTGGCATACACATGCACATATAAAAATATAGACAAATGGAATTGAGAGTCCAAAAATAAATCCATGCATGTATTACCAATCCATGCATGTAAATTTGACAAGGTGTTAATTTCTTTCCATTGGGAAAGAATTGTCTCTTCAACAGGTGATATTGAAGCAACTAAATGTCTACCTGCTAAATAATGAAGTTATCTGAAGTGATTTTAATGAAATTCTACTCAACAATATATACAAAAATTAGTTTAGAATAGATGAATAACCTAAATATAAGAGCTAAAAGCACAAAACTCAGGAAAACATGGAGGTAAATCTTCATGAATTTGGATTTGACAATTGATTCTTAGATACAACAATAAAAATAAGCAATAAAATAAATACATAGGTAAGTTGAATAAGAAAAACATAGGTAAGCTGGACTTCATCAAAATTAGAAAACTTTGTGTCTCAAAGGAAATTATCAAGAAAGTGAAAAGATGACAAACAGAATGAAAGAAAATTTTTGCAATCCATATATCTGTTAATAGCTTATTATCCAGAATATATAAAGAACAACAACTCTACATCAAATAAACAATCCAATTCAAGGATTGGCAAAAGACTTGAACAGGCATTTCTCCAAAGATATATAAATGGACAATAAACCAATGAAAAGATAGTCAATATCATTAGTCATTAGAGAAATGCCAAAAAACCCACAATGAAATACCATTTCATATCAGCTAACATGGTTATCATAAAAACAACTGGAAAATAACAAATGTAATATATAAGAAACTTCTACATTTTAATAATAAAAGACAATACAATTTTTTTTTTTTTTGATACACAGTCTCATTCTTATCACCCAGGCTGGAGTGCAATGGCACAATCTCGGCTTACTGCAACCTCTGCCTTCCAGGTTCAAGCAATTCTCCTGCCTCAGCCTCCCAAGTGGCTCATATTACAGGCAACCACCACCACACCCAGCTAATTTTTTGTATTTTTAGTAGAGATCACATTGGCTAGGCTGGTCTCAAACCCCTGACCTCAGGTGATCCACCCACCTTGGCCTCCCACAGTGTTGGGATTACAGGCATGAGCCACCATGACTGGCCTGACAACATAATTTTTTTAAAATGGACAAAGGACTTAAGACATTTCTCCAAAGAATATATATAAATGGCCAATGAGTATATGAAAAGATGCTCAAAGCCATTATTCATAGGGATATGCAAATCAAAGGCATAAAGAGATATCACCTCATCCCCAGTGAATGGTGATCATTAAAAATACAATAAGTACTGGACAAATGTAGAGAAATCAGAACCCTCATACATTGCTACCGGGAATGCAAAATTGTGCAGCTGCTTTGACAAACAGTTTAGTCCTTCCTCAAAATATTAAACATAATTAAATGAAAAACACAGATTCTTACAAAAGGTTATAAACAATGTTTACAGCAATATTTCCTAATAGCCAAAAACTGGAAACAACTCAAATGTTAACAAACTGATTTATATATAAATGAAATTTAGAATATCTATTCCTTGTATATAATTTGGAAATAAAATGAAGTACTGATAACATGCTACCACATAACTAACACTTGAAAGCATTTTGCTAAGTAAAAGGATCAAATCCACATATTTTTTGTCTCATTTATTTGAAATTCAGTATAAGCAAATCCATAGAGACCCAAAGTCAATTAAGGTTTGCTTAGAAGCAAGGGTGGGAGTGGGGAGAGTAGATGGGAATTGATTGCTTAAGGCTGATGGTATAAGGTTTCTTTTCCAAGGGATGAAAACTTTCTAAATATTTATTCTCCTATGTCGATAAATACTTAATTTAAAAAATTTTTTAATGCAATTTCAACTTTTATTTTAGATTCAGGGGATACATGTGCAGGTTTGTCACACAGGCATATTGTGTAGGCTGAGGTTTGAGATATGAGTGTTTCTGTCACCCAGGTAGTAAGCATAGTACCCAATGGTTAGGTTTTCAAACCTTGCCCTTCTTTCCTTCTCCCTCTAGTAGTCCCTATTGTTATTGTTGCCATGAGTACCCAATGTTTAGCTCTCTCTTATACTAGAGAACATGTAGTATTTGGCTTTCTTTTCCTGCATTAACTCATGATGTTATTTTTTCGTACGTTTGTTGGCTGCACGTATGTCTTCTTTTGAGAACTGTTCATAACCTTTGCCCACTCTTTAATGGGGTTTTTGGTTTTTGCTTGTTTAATTATTTAAGTTCCTTATAGATTCTGGGTATCAGACCTTTGTTGGATAACTAGTTTATGAATATTTTCTCCCATTCTACATGTTTGTTTACACTGTTGATAGTTTTGGTTTTTTGGTTGTTTTTTTTGTTGTTGTTGTTTGTTTTGTTTTGTTTTTGGTGTATAGAAGCTCTTTAATTAGGTCTCACATATCAATTTTTGATTTTGTTGCAATTGCTTTTGAGGACTTAGTCAAAAATTATTTCCCAAGGCCAATGTCCATGATGGCGTTTTCTAGGTTTTCTTCTAGGACTCTCATAGTTTGAAATCTTACATTTAAATCTTTTATCCATTTTGAGTTAGTTTTTGTATATGATGAAAGGTAGGCGTCCAATTTCATCCTTCTTGATACAACTAACCAGCTATCCCAGCACCATTTATTGAATAGGGAGTCTTTTTGCTATTGCTTATTTTTGGTGACTTTGTTGAAGATCAAATGGCTGTAGGTGTGTGACCTTATTTCTGGATTCTCTATTCTGTTTGACTGGTCTATGTGTCTGTTTTTGTACCAGTATCATGCCGTTTTGGTTGCCGTAGCTTTAAAGTATAGTTTGAAGTTGGATAATATATGCCTCTGGCTTTGTTCTTTTGCTAAGGATTGCTTTGGCTATTCAAGTGCTTTTTTGGTTTCATATGAATTTTAGAATAGTTTTTTTGTTTTAATACTGTAAAAAATAACATTGGTAGTTTGGCAGGAATCGAGTTCAATCCATAGATTGCTTTGTACAACATGACCATTTTCACAACTTTGATACAACCAATTCATGAGCCTGGAATGATTTTCAGTTTGTGTTATTTATCATGTCTTTCATCAGTGTTTTGTAGTTCTCCTTGCACAGCTCTTTCATCTTAGCTTATATATATACATATATTCTTAGGTATTTTACTTTTCTGGTGGCTATTGTAGCTGGGATGAGTTCTTGATTTGGCTCTCAGCTTGAACATTATTGGTATACAGAAATGGTACTGATTTTTGTACATTGGTTTTGTATCCTGAAACTTTACTGAAGTTGTTGATTATTTCCAGGAGACTTTTGGTGGAGTCTTTAGGATTTGTCTAGGTATAGAACCATGCCATCCATGAAGAGAGATAGTTTGACTTCTTTTCCTATTTTGACATCATTTGCTTCCTTCCCTTGCCTGATTTTTCTGGCTAAGACTTCCAAAATGTTCTAAAATTAGGTCGTGGTATTTTGACACCATTTGCTTCTTTCTCTTGCCTGCTTTTTCTGGCTAGGACTTCCAAAATGTTCTAAAATTATGTCGTGGTGATAGCTACGTAACTACATCAATATTCTTAAAACTTAACATTAGGGGCTGAGCTGGTGGTTCATGCCTGTTGTCCCAGTGCTTTGAGAGGCCAAGGCAGGAGGATTATTTGAGACTGGGAGTTCAAGACTAGCCTGAGCAAGACTCCATCTCTACAAAATTTTTTTTTGAAAAATAGCCTGCACGGTGGCACATACCTACAGTCCTAGCTACTTGAGAGGCTGAGGCATGAGGATCACTCAGGCCCAGAAATTTGAGGCTGCAATGACCCTGATCATACATTCTAGACTGTGTGACAGAGTGAGGACCCCATCTCTGCCCCCCCCCAAAAAAAAGAACAGAAACAAAACAAAAACATTCTTTCCTGCTGAACTGAAATAACTGAAATGTTAACTTTTGTTATACACTAAATTAATAAATACTTTAGTGATGGAGTACAGGAAAATCCTACTCCAAAACATGACACCTTGGAAACAGAAAACAGCAGAAGCAGGAAGGTCACTCTTAACCTTCCTTATCTCTAGAAACACTACGACGACAAAAACTTAAATTGTACAGTGTAAATGAGTGAGTTTTTATGTTAATTATATCTTAATAACGCTATTTAAAACAAAGCTGTTAGTGTACTCTAAGAATACACTAAATAAATTCCGTCTCCAGAAAGCTTTAAAATTATCAGCCTCTACATTATGCCCTTTACTTGGAACTTCTAATTCTAACAAAGCCTGCTTACTTTCAGAATAACCCCAAATTCTAAATTATACAAGTCAAAATTGATAAGTTGGTAGTAAAATACATCCATCCCTGTTAATTTTTAAATTAACATAGAATCTTTAATACTGAAGTCACAAGAGTGAGTATGAAAATAGTATTTAACAAAAAGTCTTCAGTGATGTTTCAAATGGTCATATTGACATTATAACCAGAGAACAAGTATCTTGCAGTAAAACTGCTCATGTAAAAATCACTTGTGATTCAGACTTCCAGGAAGAGAAATAATATAAAGAAACCTAGAATACAGAATAAAAGTCTAACATCATGGACTAGTCTTGCCCATTACCATAGAGTAGACACCCAATATGTGCAGATGACTGGCTTGGGAGACAAATTTAATCTCATAAATGACACAGCATTTCTTTGATTCAATAAGCCACATCAGCATGTATCATTCTCACAGAATGTTAGTGATTGAAAGAAATATCGACCATACAATGATAATATTTATAGATTTTTTTTAAAGCCACTTACCCCATTAAAGATTACAGAATCTACAAAACTCAAAGAGCTGGTTTAGAATAGAATCAAGGGCTCCGGAATACTTGTCTATTTTCTTTCTCATGTTGCCTAATTTGTTAAGTCCACTGGGTAAAAAAGGAATGTAACTAAACCTTAGTATAACTTTAGAATTGACCCTGTCAGCTATTTTTTCATTGTGTGCAGCTGCTTAAATGTATTGTCTTCAGCAAAAAGCAATGTAAGTAATTGCATAGCATAAAAGTAAATGTTAAATTATAATTAAATTATTCTGCAAGCCTATCACACTAAGTTTATGGCCATTTCATCATATTGCAGCAGCACACAGAACAACAATTAGAGAGAAGGAAATGTTCTAAATTGAGATCTCAACTTTCTGAGAACTTGTCTCCTTGAAGGCATCTCCTAACATTATGTCATTATTTTTCATTTTAGTTTTTCAACTGTCAGCTTTTCTTTCATATATACATTTATTGCAAATCTTTTTCCTTGAGCAGATAGCCAAACGTTGGAAGATTCCAAATTAAATGCCTCTTAGTTTGACTTAGCTCAGAAAGGTTCTGATTTATTATTCAAGATTCACTGAGTGTCTTTCCTCGTCTCAGAGTTTTGCAATCATTTATTAGCTTTTCCTAAGGACTACCCCGTGAAGGTCATTTTTTGCGTGTCTATTTGACAGACCTTAATTGAGAAAATTATTTTGACTGAGATAGGAGAATAAGGTTAGTTCAAAGTCCAGAATAAAAAGCCAAGGTCATTCTTGGCAAATTTAGTTCCACTTTTGTTCATCCATCTGATCTTCAACACAGAAGCACAACTATTTATTTTGAAATCCCTTGTTCTCCCAGCTGTTCTCAGAGCAGCAACTTTCCTCAGGGGTCATCACTGCTCACACAGTGTCTTTTACTTAATCTGTGTAAATCTCTATAAGATACAAATACTCTTCAAGTACATGTCTTAGCAAAATTGTGACAGTCCTATCAATTATGTAAAGTATTCATGTGTGTGTACACACATGTGTACAAGTAAAGGGGAATGATTTATTCAAAATGTATTCTTTCAACAATAATTTTGGGGAGTCTACTATGTTTCTGGTACAATACTAGGTTCTGAGGATAGGAATGCAAAAAAGACATAGTTCTTGCCTTTAAGAAACTAAAAACCTACAGTAGTAACAGAAGAAAAAAACAGAAAAAACAATAAGCAGAATATTTTATGTATATGTGTATATAATACACACACACATATATATACATATGCATGTATACCTATATATGTATAATACACACACATATTATACATATGCATATTACATATACATACATATGTATAATACACACACATCCCATACACAATGAGAAATCTTAGTGATATTAAAATATCCAGTGTGTTTATAGGACTTCCAAGAAAATAACGGCCCAGAAATTGGTGATATCTTTGATAAGAAAAAGACATACTGGTAATAGCTTTAGAATTGGTGTATTTTGTGGGTAAGAAGTGTGGGACGGGAGCAGCTGACAGTCCATTTCTCCAAATAGATCTTTTCTCTTCTTACTGTGCACTAAAACTCTGAAAAAGATACAGAATACAAAAAAAAAAAAAAAAAAAAAAAATAGGCATGCGCTAATGAATATCCATCTGAATGTCAAGATAACTAAGAAGATTCTGTCTCATCTTCCATTGCCATTGTTGACTGCAGGATAAGCAGGAGGCTACATCCTTCACAATCCCAAATATTATAAAGAAAATGAGGCCGGGCGCGGTGGCTCACGCCTATAATCCCAGCACTTTTGGAGGCCGAGACGGGTGGATCACGAGGTCAAGAAATCGAGACCATCCTGGTCAACATGGTGAAACCCCATCTCTACTAAGAATACAAAAATTAGCTGGGCATGGTGGCACACGCCTGTAGTCCCAGCTACTCGGGAGGCTGAGGCAGGAGAATTGCTTGAACCCAGGAGACGGAGGTTGCGGTGAGCCGAGATCATGCCATTGCACTCCAGCCTGGATAACAAGAGCGAAACTCCGCCTCAGAAAAAAAAAAAAAAAAAAAAAAAAAAGGAAAGAAAATAAAATGATACAAATAAGCACTAGCAATATAGTATGTATAAACTGCTTAGCACAATACCAAGCACAGAGTAACTGCTTAATAAATGTTAGCTAGTTTTAGTTGTTATTTCTATCTCAACTAATTATGTAAGTAGCTCTTTTTGAATGCACCAGTGCTGCCATCTTGATAGAATTAATAAAAAGGAAATAAGGAGAGATAGCATGGGGAGAAATGCCAGATATAGGTGAAGGGGAAGAAGGCAGCAAATCACACTGCCATGTGTGTACCTATGCAACAATCTTGCATGATCTTCACATGCACCCCAAAACCTAAAATGCAATTAAAAAAAAAGAAATAAAGGAGAAAAACAATGATACAATGTTGGCGTTCATATTTTAATTGGAAAAAATAAGATAGAATCTATCATTTATTTTTCCCTGTTTATGCTATTCATTGTACTAGACCTTATTTATATCTTACAACAATGAGGAAGGTAGGTAGACAATTTCATTTTACAGCTAAGAAAAATAAGGGTCAAAGAAATTTAAATAATATCACAAGTCGACATAGGTAGTAAAAAGGGCAACAAAATTGGATAATTTCTCCAAGCTCTAATTTGTTTCTATAAAATCTTTTTTCAAATATAGGAAATAGTAAAATCATGGCTTAATTCATGCTATATGCCAGGCACTATGTATAAGGCATACAGAGAGAACAGTGACCCTTCAGATGTGGTTCATGGACTTCTGTGGCTAAAATACAGAAAGAGATGGAAAAAATGGAGGCAATTAAAAAAAAAGAACATACTGTGAGAGCACATAATAGGAGCTTTAAGCCATTAGAAACAGTGATATCAAAGCTGAGACATGAAACATGATAACAAATTAGTATTGATAATGTGCAAAGAGTTGAGTGATATAGGTATAGAGGGTAGCCTGCATGAAGGCTCCAAGACACAACTGGGATGCATGACTTGGAGAGTAAGGCTCTCCACCACAGAATAGGATTGCAGCGTGGACAGAGGTCCAGTCATGCAGAGACATTGAGGGCCTCTCATAATGACCTGAGGGTCATAAAAAGCAATGGCTTCATTCCAACTTAAGATATGCAGCCTAGGACACATTTTAAGTAAGAAAGTAGAGTAATCAGAGTTATATTTTAGAAGTAATATATTTAGTAAAAGAAGAAATTAGAAGAAAATTGGCAGTCATCTTGTCCTCATTAACTTGGCTTTTTAAAAAGCTATTAGGCTCATATAAATAATTACTAGCTAAACAGACCTACAAGAGAGAAACAGGCCAATGTGAAAACTGCTATGACTTATGCCATCTTCAAAGCTAAACAGGCTTGGCCAGACAAGATGTTCTGGTGAAGCTAACTGTGAAAGGCCATCTGTTTAGTGATCATTGAGTAGGTTTTAAAGAATAAAATGCATTTAGTACTCAGTTGGAATTCTGTAACAGGTTGCTTGCCATGGTTTCTACTTGTAAAGAGAGATTTACAACAGGGAAGGCAGTTCAGGTAGTTGAGATACAGCAATTTACTAAAACATACTAAAGCTGGTTCTATTCCAAAACAAGGGAAAAATGCCATTTTTTGGTAATTCTGTTTCTTTTCTTTTTTTCTTGAGACAGAGTTTTGCTTTTGTTGCCCAGGCTGGAGTGCAATGGCATGATCTTGGCTCACGGCACCGTCTGCTTCCCGGGTTCAAGCAATTCTCCTGCCTCAGCCTCCCGAGTAGCTGGGATTACAGGTATGTGCCACCATGCCAGGCTAATTTTGATTTTTAATAGAGATGGGGTTTCTCCATGTTGGTCAAGCTGGTCTCGAACTCCCAACTTCGGGTGATCCACCCACCTTGGCCTCCCAAAGTGCTGAGATTACAGGCGTGAGTCACCATGACCAGCCTGTTTCTTTTATTTCTGTTTCCAACTCCTAACCCAACACCTTACCTTTGGCAGATGATTTTGTTTCCTAATTCACAGAGATATAAGAGAAATTCTACAACATGAATTTCTTTAACTTCCCTCTATCACACATAAATTTTCTCTTCCTCTATTTTTTATGTTTATCTTATTTGAAGTAGAAGATAATCCTATTCGTTGGCTAGGCCTAATAATCCTTTGCCTTTATTCTCCTTCCATTCCCTCACTTTTGGATTAGGACCTGACTAAACAATTTCCCCCTCTTTCTTCTATCTTCTGACCCTCCCCTTTTCCCTGATTTCTTTCTAAAACCTATTAATATACTCAGGTCATACCCATAATAAAAAGAAAAACAAAGTTTTCTTTCATAAAGATGAAAATGTTGGCTGGAATTTTATTTTACAGTACTCATGTTTGCACCAGGATTTGGAGAGGACAGGGAAGGTGATGAAGAGGCAGGGAGAAATTTGCTTCCTTGATCTAGTACCTTTTTCCTACCACTCTCTCTTTTGCTTCTTTCTTTTAAACATCTTAGCTATAATCTAAACTTGCAATTACCATTGCCCCATGCCCCATCATCCCAACTCATTCCACTGAAACCTAGACTCAAACCTTTTCATTGTTATTTCTCTTGCAAAGATGATGCATACCCTCCTTCTTGAAGCTGTCTATTCCCATCAAAGTAGATAAATTGGACTTTAATAAAATTAAAAACTTTTATGAATTATATATTAAAATAAAAACTTTTAGCAAATCATATATCTGATCAGAAATTAATATATTGACTATATAAATAACTCTAACTTAACAACAAAAAACAAACAACCTGATTTTAAAAATGAGCAAAGAACATGGATAGATGCTTCTCCAAAAAAGATATACAAATGGTCCATAAGTAAATGTAAAGATGCTTGGCATCCCTAATCATTAGGGAAATAAAAATCAGAACCATAAGATACTACTTTACAAACATTAGTATGGCAATTACTTAAAAATTGGAAACTAACAAGTGTTGGTGAGGATGTGGAGAAAATGGAACCCTTGTGCATTGCAGGTGAAAATGTACAACAGTGCAGCCACTGTATGGCATTTGCTCAAAATATGAAACATACGATTTACCAATTTCACTTCTGGGTATATGTCTAAAAGAACTGAAAGCAGGGACTTGAAGAGATATTTGTACATGCAGTTTATAACAGTATTATTCATAATAGCCAAAATGTGAAAGCAATCCAGGTATCCATTGATGAATAAAAGGATAAATAAAATGTGATATAAATATACAATAGAATATTTTCCAGATCAAAAAAAAAAGGAAATTCTGACACATGCTACAAAATGAATGAACCTTGAAGACATTATGTTAAGTGAAATAAGCCAGTCATGAAAGGACAAAGATAGTTCAATTCTACTTATACAAAGTACCTAGAGTAGTCAAATTAACAGAGACAGAAAGTAGATTGGTGGTGGCCAAGGGTTTGGGAAAGGAAGGAATAGAGTGTCAGGGCTGAATGCACACAGTGCTTCATTTTGAGAAGACGAAAAAGTTATGGAGATAGATGGCAGTAATGGTTGCACAATAATGTGAATGTACTTAACAATATTGAACTGTATGCTTAAAATTGGTCAATATAGTAAATTTTATTTTATATCTTAGCACAATAAAAAATATTTTATTTTTTTTCCATTGTGTATTGTATCATTTCATTTTATTGGCTTTTTTCTCTGTAAACGTAAATACTGATATTTATAAGATCTATTTATTTTTTATTTTAAATTATCATTTAAAAACTTTGTATGGGTACATGGTAGGTATATATATTTACGGGTATGTGAGATGTTTTGATACAAGCATGCCATGTGAAATAAGCACATCATGGAAAATGTAGTATCCATCTCCTCGAGCATTTATCTGTTGAGTTATAAGCAAGCCAATTACATTCTTTTAGTTATTTTAAAATGTACAATTATTATTGACAATAGTCACCCTGTTGTGCCATCAAATAGTAGATCTTACTCATTCTATTTATTTTTGGTAACTATTAGCCTTCTGTACCTCCCCTACAACCCCCAATAACCTTCCCAGCCTCTGGTAGCCACCCTTCTACTCTCTATGTTCACGAGTTCAATTGTTTTAATTTTTAGATTCCACATATAAGTGTGACCATGCAATGTTTGTCTTTCTGTACCTGGCTTATTTCACTTAACATAATGATCTCCAGTTCCATCCATGTTGTTGCAAATGACTGGATCTCATTTTTATGGCTAAATAATACCCCATTGTGTATACCACATTTTCTTTGTCCATTCCTCTGTTTATGGACACTTAGGTTGCTTCCAAATCTTAGCTATTGTAAATAGTGCTGCAACAAACATAGGAATGCAGATCTCTCTTAGATACACTGATTCTCTTTCTTTTGGGTATATATCCAGCAGTGGGATTGATGGATCATATGGCATCTCAATTTTTAGTTCTCTGAGGAACCTCCAAATTGTTCTCCATAGAGGGTGCACTCAATTCCCACCAGTAGTGCCCAAGGGTTCCCTTTTCTCTGCATACTCACCAGCATTTGTTATTGCCTGTCTTTGTATCTAAGACATTTTAACTGGGGTGAAATAATATATCATTACAGTTTAGATTTGCATTTCTCTGATGATGAATGATGTTGAGTTCCTTTTCATAAGCCTGTTTGAAATTTGTATGTCTTCTTTTGAGAAATGTCTGTTCAGGGGTTTTTTTGCCCATTTTTAAATGAGATTAATAGATTGTTTCCTATACAGTTGAGTTCCTTATACATTCTGGTTATTAATCCTTTGTCAGATAGGTAGTTTGCAAATATTTTCTCCCTTTATGTGGGTTTTCTCTTCATGTTGATTGTATCTTTTGCCATGCAGAAGCTTTTTAACTTAATATGATCCCGTTTGTCCAGTTTTACTTTGG
This sequence comes from Sapajus apella, assembly GCF_009761245.1. Lineage (NCBI taxonomy): Eukaryota > Metazoa > Chordata > Mammalia > Primates > Cebidae > Sapajus > Sapajus apella. Next base: position 19,568,770 of record NW_022436944.1, on the reverse strand, counting down.
TTGCCTGTGTTTGTGGGGTATTGCTCAATAATTTTTCCCCAGACCAATGTCCTGAAGATTCTCCTCAATGTCTTCTTATAGTAGTTTCATAGTTTGACATCTTAGATTTAAGTTTCTAATTCATTTTTTTAGTTTTTTAAATATACTTTAAGTTCTGGGATACATGAGCAGAACGTGCAGGTTTGTTACATAAGTATACATGTGCCATGCTGGTTTGCTGCACCCATCAGCCTGTCATCTACATTAGGTATTTCTCCTAATGCTATCCCTCCCCTAGGTCCCCATCCCCCAACAGGCCCTGGCATGTGATGTGTCCTCCATGTGTCCATGTGTTCACATTGTTCAATTCCCACTTATAAGTGAGAACATGTGGTGTTTGATTTTTTGTTCCTGTGTTAGTTTGCTGTGTGAGGATGAATTCATGTCCTTTACAGGGAAATGGATGAAGCTGGAAACCATCATTCTCTAATTCATTCTGATTTGATTTTTGTGTATGGTGAGTTATAAGCATCTAGTTTTATTTTTCTGTTTATGGATATTCAGTTTTGCCAAAACTGTTTATTAAGCAGACTGTCTTTACCACTATTTATTGCAGAGACTATATATTCTTGTCATCTTTGTTGAAAAAGTTCATTGTAGGTGTATGGATTTGTTTCTGGATTCTCTATTTTGTTTCATTAATCTATGTGTCTGTTTTTAGAACTATGATATTGGAAGAAAAGTTTCATTAGCCTATCAATGATTGTACATAAACACAATTTACATCTTTTGCGCAATCAGTGGGTGATATTCAAATTAGAGTCTAGCAAAAGGCTCAGAGTTTCTAGTACTATCTGTGGTGAAAAATAGCTCTAACAACATGTAATTTTAAGACTACAGTTGTATTGTAAAGGCCATAAATGATATTGCAACTACTATACTTATCTATTACTGAGTTTCTATCAGCATATTAAGGAAGTGTTCATTGGAAATAATTACAGTGGAAATAAATTTTGTTTAGCTGCTTGCATGAGAAGATAATCAATATTACCTTAATTTTTCCATGTAACTCTTTGACGACTGCTGTTTTATACAAATGAAGAAACCTCCCTGCCACCAAAGAAATGATAGCTTAATGATAATAAAATACCTGGCTGCTTTATTTTTAAAAATGTGCAAAAAATGACACATTTTCTAGAAATGCATCCACAACAACTAAACATATAAACACATGCATGGAAAGATGACCATCAAACTCAAAATACTGGGAAGGAATGTGATTGGTGTGGGCAAGCAAAATGCTCCCACGAAAAAGTAATGATTTATTATTTCATAAATCTATAGTAGATATGTTTATTATTCTTTATCTTTTTGTTTGTCACAAATATTTGACAATAAAAACCAGAATAAAATCCCATGTTTAAATTATTTTCCTTTGCAATTGTGACCTCATTTCTTGCTTCTTGTGTCACTAAGAGAAATCTAAAGTCAATCTAAGTCTTTCTCTTTTATGAAGATCCTGCTCTATCCACAAGCTTTTGAAATATCCTTGATATGGTTGATGTTAATTAAAATATGTCTAGATGTAAATGTTTCCTTATTTATCCTATTTGTCATACTAGGAATCTCTTCAACATGATTTATTTATTTTGCTCTAATTCTGAAAAATTATGCATGATTATTTAACAATTTCCTCTCCATCCAATATTTCCTCCTCTTTTGTTTACTAATATTTAGATATTGATGCTTCTAGTACTAAATTTTTCATACCTTAACTTTTCAAATTTTTCTCTCTTAATTCCTGCCTATTCTTTTCATGAGAGTTTCTTGACCTCATCCTCTCATTTATGCATTTTCAAGTATAATTATTCATTTTTAACCTTTTATTTTCTTTCTACATCCAAGTTTTCTACTTTGTGTTTCTTTAAAATGGCTTGTATTTCCCTCATTTTGTTATTATTCTATATTATTAGAGGATAGTGTTCTTATTTTTAATTCTTGATTTGAAGCTTTAATTAAATCTGGTTTATCTAGTCTGATTTGCTCATTTTGTTGACTCTCCTATTTCATGACTCTGCCCCTCAAAAGTCTGAGTTTTTTGCCAGCATGTCTTCCCTGGGCATATCCAGTATCTCACTGGCAATGTGTATGAGGTAGAGCATGTACTGCTCCTGGCCTAGTTAAAGGTGGGAGAGATAGATATATTACAGGGCAGAGGCTGAGGAGCCATAGTCTGCCCCCAACCCAACAGATGGCATTGGCTTTCAGGGAAGCCTCTGCTATGACACAGCTCTCTCCCAGAGCCTTCCTCTATTGTTTGGTTATTTCAAGCTGGGTGAGGGTGGTGGCAGGAGGGGAGTGGATCAGGGCTTATTCAGAAGCTAGCCTCCCAGTCTGTTTGGTCTTGAGCCTCTCTGAAGTCATCCTACTGACTCCAGTAGCCCTACATAGTCACAGCTGCTTTTCTGTCAAAAATGAGGAGGAAGTAAACATCTATGCAAGCCAGTGTGGCACTATGAGAAAAGAGCACAATTGAAAGCTCTTCTCCTAAGCAGTCTCCATGCTGTGCATGCAAACCTTTTCAGCCCTGCCAGCTATTTCCCTCCACACAAGCACAAATCCACCTCTCCCTGCCCAATGGTTTCTAACAGTCTTGCTTTAGTTCTTCAGGCCTACACTTTTTGTCAATGTAACTTCTGTGTCTTTTCTGGGGTTGAACTGAAAGAAGGAATAAAGTAGGCAGACTGCAAAGTCTGATAGAGATTCAAACATTGTCAAGCGAGATTACTTGGACATGGCATTGTTTGCATTCAGTTTATTTTGCTAAAATTCACAAACAAGCAATGTAAATGATTCACGCAAGTAGAAAAGGGGACACAGTTCCATAAGGCCTCTCTAGTCATCTAGTCAGCGAAACAGTGAAGGGGAGTGCCAATTCACCAGAGCAGCCCAAAGCAAGGGCTCATGGGCTTTCACCATTACCTCCAACAAGGTTCTACCTATATGTAAAAGGTCCCTTGCTATACCTGTGCTGCCTTTCTGTTTCCCAGGGCCAGTTGTAATTTGTAGCCTGTGATCTATTTCTATAGCAGTAACCTTACTTATTTATTTCATTTTTTAAATTTCTGTTTTATTTACCAACCGCTTAAGGTCAGAGTCCTATTCATTATGTCTATATCTCTAATAGTTTGCCTCTTGTTAGCACTCAGTGACCAATCATTTTTGTTATTGTTTTGTTGTTTATGAGCAAATGGAGGCGAGTATCATGAGTTAACATGATAAGTGTTAAATAGTTGAAATCTCAATTAAAAAATGAGATGTCTATCTGTGAAGCAGTCACTTCTGAGGTATCAGTCTTCACAGGAATTTTACTCTAGAGTTTGGAAGTAGTGGTGTTCTGCAAAGCCAAAGGGAGAATCCAGAGGTCATAAGAAACTTAGAAGCATGGGGGAAATCAAAAGACAAAGTGTAGAACAGTTTTCAGGGTTCTATACAGAAATTTAAAGGAAGAGCAGAGTCTAATTTGTTCAGGTCAGTGAAGAGAATTGTAGGACATCAGTAGATTGACCAATTCTACGAAACAAACAAACTGCCAAAGCAACGTCTGAGGCAACCTCTAACCTCCCTTTCATCAGGGCTGGGGCTGGGTAACCACTAAGTAGGCAGAACTCACATCTAAAATAGGTGAGAGCAGAACCAAAAACATCAAAGTAATTATTGACAAGAAAGTCTGCTTGGATGTAGTGCCTTCTTCCCAACCATTTCCACTATGAGCCTCCAGAGGTTTGAGATCATGAAGCAGCCACCCTCAATAATATCTGGGGGAGCGGTAAGCACAGTTTCTCCCCTAATTGCAAGGTTGATAAGAAAATATTTTCCATGCAGTGTCAGAAAGTTTTCCAGTCTCTAAAATTCTATATCTACAATCAAATTTAATGAGGCCATCAACTAAAGTTGCTTCATGTTTGACAGTTGTTTATAAAGCACATATAAATAATAAATTAAATGATGGACATATACAATCAAGTAAAGGATCATTACCCACATTTAAACAACCAATATGCAGCAATTAATGGGGATTTCTCAGTTTAGAAATATTTTTAAAGAGGAAGACTAAATTACTAAGGGAAAAATGGGAAGTTAATTAGTTACTTCTGACTTGTGCTGGGCTTGATTTTTATGCAATCTTTTGAGGTCATCTTTAGAAACAAGATATTCATGTGTCCAAGGTGCTAAGCCTATCCGCTTGTTCTTGGGGTTCTAATTAAATTCCATGCTGGTTTGATTAACACTGGCATTTGCTTTTTCCTAGTGGAAATAAGCTTTTGTATAAAAGAGCTTGACTGACTCACTTTTGGTTGGAAGGCTTGATAATTACAGAATTTTTTAATGTGATATCAACTTTCTGCATGGGCTTTGTAATACATGACTTTTGTAAGTTGTACTGAGTTATATAAGTGCACATTTTTAAAACTTTCTTCTCAAAAGGCCAAAGGGAAAATTTTACTAAGTTTCTATGAAAGAAGGCATGAGAAACAACATAAAATGAGTAATTTCATTTGTTCTCAGCTTGTTATATTTGTAATGTTAAAATAATCAGCATATTTTATTTTTGATGTCTACTTGGATAGCCTATGCAACATAGTCACAGTGATTTCTCAATTCCTTAACTTTCTTCAGAGTCCTACCATCTCCATTCCAGCCACCTGTTCTAATAGTTCTTCCCTGGAAATTTCATCTAATCATGCTCTTCTGCCAAGACCACTAGATCAACCTCTCTACTTATAACCACAGTGAGCATCTTCTCTCACAGCTAGAATGGCATAATTAGTGCTTCTAGTGGTTCTTAGAGTGAACTGGCTGGAGAGGACAGAGATTGTTCAAAAGGCCATTTTAGTAATAGAAAATAAAATAAATAAATAAATAAACCAAAGTGGTAGTGATGAGAAGGTGAAAGATGGGAGTAAGAGATATTGTGTAGGTAGAAGAGACAGAAATTAGTTTAAGAGTGAATGTGGAAATTGAAAGAAATTAGTCTTTTAGTTTTCTACTGCTGCATAACAAATTACCACAAATTTAGTGGCTTAAAACAAAACATATTTATTATTTCAAAGTTTCTGTAGGTCAGAAGTTTGGGCACAGCTTCACTGGGTACTCTGCTCAAGGTTTCACAAAGCTGAAATCAAAATGGTGATTGGGATGTATTCTCATCTGAAAGCTCACTAGGAAGTATTCACTTCCAAGCTTCCTCGGGTTGTTGAAAGAATTCATTTTTGTTTGGCTGTAAAATTCATGGTAGCTTACTTCTCCAGTATCAGAAAGGGAGAGAGTATCTGCTATTTCCTGTGTCTTATTTTGGAAAAGGCTTAGAGCCTCTTTTAAAGGGCTCACATGATTAAGTAGGGCCAACCAAGGATAATCTCCCTTTTATTAACTCAAAATCAACTAACTGAAGACCTTAGATACACCTAAGCTTTCCCTTCACCTTTGCTGTATTCTACTGGTTACAAGTGAGTTACAAGTTTCAATTGCATGCAAAAGGAGATTACAAAAAGTTTTGTATTTCAGGAGCAAGAATCACAGACATCATTTTAGAATTCTGCCTATACAAAAAGAAAAAAAAAAAAAAAAACCACAGGCCTAGATACTTATCCTAGCTGACTGAGGACATGCAGGTACTAGTGAAACGGGACAAGAAATGAACATAAATAGGCTTGGGAAAACAGATGTTCATACTTTTATTAAAATAATAAAAACATAAGAAGAATTGCCCAGAGGAATTAAAAATAAGATGGAATGAAATGTAGAGGTCCTAATTAAAAATACTAATTTACCCACACAGATTACATATTAAAGTTGTCATATTCGTATCTTATTAAAGAACAGAATAAAGAACAGAAAGAAATGTGGAAGCAGGAGGCAGGGAATAGAAGTCAGTAAAGAAAAGAGGAAAGTAATTAGAGGGGGTAAATTAAATATCATTCTGTGTTTGAATAAAAATGACTAAAACATAGGAGAAAATTGAAGAAAGCATGCAGGTATTTAGTATGAAGGCTGGTGGGTTTTAGACTTATGTGTACTTTTCTTAGGAAACCTTCTTGAGGAAGGTATACAGACTAGGAACACAGACATAAAACTCTTTGTTCATAGATGACATAATCTATGTATAAAATTTAAAACAAAAAAAAAACTGGAACTAGTAAGTGATTATAGCAAGATTGCAGAATACAAGGTTAGTATACAAAAATAAATTAGTTTCCTATAAACCAGCAATGCATAAGTGGAATTTGAAAATAAAAATAGAATACCATTTATATTAGCACACTAAAATGAAATACTTAGATATAAATCTAATGTAAACAAAATATATATGAGAAAAACTATAAACCCTAATAAAAGAAATTAAGGAAGAAACAAAATAAGGGGAGAGGTATTCCATGTTCATAGATAGGAAAACTCAGTATTGTCAAGATATCAGTTTTTACTAACTTAATCTATAAATTCAGTGCAATCTCAATGAAATTCCAGTTGGTTATGATTGAAGAATATCATACAAACATAAGTAAAATGGCTATATTAGTCACTTACAAGCACATTTTCAATGTGTTATGTGTGATTTTTATAATTATTTTATTCTACTCTATTTGTTTTGATTATCGTAACAGAAAATTTACATCTGTTGACTCTAAAAATATTATTTGCATTTTGTATGTACTTGTCTTTTTCAATTCTCAAGTAAAATTAATGATTATTATATTTTAATGAAACATCAGTTGACAGTGGGTTGGGAAATGAAAACTGGTCCTTTACCTCACAGATAGTTTCAGAAGTACTGCTCCAGAATATGAATACGGACTCATAGGAGAGGCCAAAAGATAGAGAAAATAGAGAAGTTTAGAGACAGGGAATCAGGCAAAATTGAAAAACAGGGTCAGGAAAAAATAAAGGAAAAGGGAAGAGTTGGAAGAGAAGAAAGGTAGAGTCTCAAAGTGGAACGTTAGAGTTCATCTTTCATCTCATTATATCCGAGTAATTTCAAGATTTGAATATTGTCATATGTAAGGGACAATATGGGGAGGTGATAATAAAGGCTATTGATGTTAAAGGTGAAACTAGTTTGGTAGATGATAGCAATATGGACAACAAAGTGTCTAAGGAATGATTCCTATAAATCATAAGAATAAAATAATAAATAAAATGAGGAATATATGGTGAATGTGAAGCTAGCATATCATGTCGAAAATGAGGAAAGAAAAGCAACCACCAGATATCATCAACTTCAAAGGAGGAGGGATTGTTAGATGGTAGTTGTAGAATAATGATGTGGTGTTAGATGGTGGTTGCAGAATAATGATGTGGAAGAGGCGTCAAGGAATAAAGAATAAGGCACCTCCTTCCATGCACCTTAAGTTGAAGAAGTAGAAAAGAATTTACTTCCAGTGGAAGGTCCTCTAGAGAAATGGAACCTCCAGGAGAAAGTTGTGCTTCCATTTCAGGAAATTGAAGCAGCACTAGAAAAAAAGATGTGAGTAGAAGAAGTTTGTGCTGGAAGTAATGCTCCGAACTCACACAGGGAAGGGGGCAAGGAAAAGTCCAAAGTTTATAAAGTAGGCATGTTGGGGAAGGTTGAGCAAGTTACATTAGCATAAATTTCATGTATACTCAAGAATAATTTCCTTAAGTAAATAGGAGAACTATATGGATAAAAATACTGGAGTTCAGGAGAGATAAGAAATCATGGGAAGATTTACTGAAGGGAGAGGTGAGTAGCAAGGATTTTATTTTAGTAAATTTTATGCCAGTAGCAGTCAGAATGATGGCTCTGTATCCAGATGTGACCAATGTAATTACAGGAGTCCTTGTCAGAGGGATGCAGGAGGAATCAGAGTCTGAGAAAGAAATGTGCTAATGAAAACAGAGGTCAGAGTGATGGAGTGGCTGGTTTTGAAGATTCCCTGAAAACCAAGGAATACAAACAAGTAGCCTCTAGAATACAGAAAAGGAAAAACAAAGGATTCTCTCTTAAAGCCTCTAGAATAAATGCAATCCCATCAATACTTCGTTTTAACCCAGTGAAACTCATTTCAGACTGATCACCTCCAGGACTATAAGATAATGTGTATTGTTTTAAGCCATTAAATTTGTAGTAATTTGTTACAGAAGCAATAGAAAATTAATACATGCCATTACATTTTAATTTAAAAGTTTAATTATAATGATAAAATCACAACCTCCACTTATGCACATACACAAAATTACACACACACACGCAATACACATGCACATACACACTCAATCATAGAAGAATGCAAAATCCTGCATTGCAACCAAGATGTGAGCCAGTGTAAAAATTATGCTATTTTGCCTACTTGTTTTCTCTGAAATTTCAAGTTTTATATAAAGTTGGCAGATTAAAACATTGGTTTCTATGTAATTACTCAACTAAAAATTACAATCAATGGATGAATGCAAAACAAATATAATCAATCTCCTAATCTTAAATTTTTTAACGTAAAAGTGTAAGATACTTAAAATGATCATTTAAAAGAAAAAACCTCCAATAATTTCAATGTAACAACACAAAAAATGTGTAAGGACATGACTCTTAAAAAGAGATAGAAATCATTACTGAGAAGTTTTAAACCTCTTAGAAATTTATTGATTTTTAAAAATTAGCAGGAACATTACTACTAGGAGATACACCCAAGAGACTGTGCACAGACATCTGTTTTTACCAGCTTTGATGTTCAGCAATAAAACCTTCCATTGTCCCAAGGCAAGGCCCCAGGAAATGCCCACCAACATTTCCAACAATCATTACGTATGTACTGTGTTCTCATCTTTGCCCTAAGGAAGTTAGACAGCAACCCAGTATTTTCTCTTATTTACATGCTTATTAAAGTCACACAGGTAAAACATTTCCGAATGTGTTTTCAGAACACGTTTTATTTTAGTGCTTTCAAATGTTTTGAGGATAATTGTTAGAGGAATGAAAAAAATATAGGAGCTCAGTCTGAGAATAAAAATCTGTTTTGGCATTTTAATGTCTAAAGACTCGGGAACTGCCAAATGTTTGCTAATCAAGAAGCAGTAGAAATTCACAATCAGTCCCCAAAATATAAACCAATTCTATTCACTGTAAAAATATGTTTACTGCATTTACTTACCGGCTGTTTAGCACAAATGTTTTTTGTCCCAAAGTGGAAAAGCTGGCAATCCTTTAATTTCCAAAGTGCTCATAGAATGCAGCTGTAGATATACAAGGCATTTGTTAATGGCATATCAAGGTATCATTTGCTTCCCCTTTTGTCAGATACCGCCTTTATTTGAAGTCAACAGAAGCCCTTTCTCTTTTCCCTCTGGCACCATTTGTGTTTATTGTGTTCTCAGAGAATGCACACAGCATCAAGATATGGACTGATTTTGTTTTGAACCCATTCAGATGCAGTGCTGACTTTTTTGGGTAAGTTTATATTTTTTTGCTCTCTAATGTTCCATAGTCTTCAAAAACAGCCCAGGGAATTGCATTTGGGATTCATCAACATTAAAATTTCTGCTACCCAGAGTAAAATTCCAACAATAAGAAGTTTATAACAACTCAAAGAGCAAATCTTGTACTTGAAGGAATTTCATCATCCTTTTTAAAGACAATTTCTTTAATTGAATCATAGTCTCATCTCTCTTATTGGATCCCAAATTTCCTTTTTAAGTATGAATATTTGGGGGTAGAGGACTAGCCCTTGCTGATGCAATCTCAGCCTCTCAATGAATACACATTAATTGGGGGAAAAGATTATTTTTCTAACATGTATACGAACAATGATTCCAGCAATCAGCAAAATAATTCTATTGCCCATAACAGTGAATCAAGATTATAGCAGCTTTTACTCCTCTGGAATCTTTGAAAAGGTTTAGGGTGTTGAAAAGGGAGAAAAAAAGAAAATTAGTGAAAAGAGCAAATATTTTGTGCTATCCCAACATTCAGTAAATTGCACTGTGTGCACAACTGCTTTAGAAGGAAGGAAACGACAAAGGTATTTAAAAGGTTAAGCCTATACGTGTAAATGTATTGTGGGTGGTATGAACTTGATCATATGAATCAGTAATATCACCATGTGATCTGAGGTTCGGCCTGCCAGCACAGCAGGTGTTGCCTAAAGAGTTGCTCAAGGTTTCTTCAAATGAGAGGACATCACTCAGAACCCCAACCTTTTTTAGCTTCTACCAATTTGACACCCTTTCACTTACATGTTGCTATCACCTCTTCTTAAGACTTCAAAGGAACTACTAAAACAACCACTATAGAAGTCTTAGGGATTATTATCTAGAGTATCATATTCATCTGAAAGAGTTCATTTTTATCTGATTAGTAATATTTTTCTGAGTAAAGCAAAAAGTTCAAAAGGATGTTTGATGAACAGGTATTTGGGGTACTTATTTTTAAGGCCACTTTAAACCTTAGAGTAACCCTCTAAGGGAAATAAAACTTCTATTAAAGCTTTAATTAAGTTAAAAGGAACTCTAACCGAAAAATGTAAAAGCCACGCTGCTGCTGCTGCTGACTCTAGGCATCGAGACCTATAAAAAGAATTTAAGAAGCAGAAGTGGGGCTGGGGCTTTCAGAGATGTATTGATTTAAATTTATGCATCCATATTGTATTTTCCAGCCACTATGTGCAAGAGTCTACAGACTCTAAAACACTCAGAAACATTAGACATCAATAACATGCTGTGACTATTTTCTTTCCCATCACTTTGTTTTTTATAGGTCTAGAAGCTTTATCATTCCTTCATGTTCTGGTTCTAAGTGATGATGAAGCACATCATGTCAGTGCTGTAAGATGAGGAAGAAAGAAGTTTCAAAACTAATGGAGTGTGTGTTTACATGGTTTGAGGAACACATACCATGCAGAAAACACATTTAAATCCAAGAACCTCCTAACCTTCTGCTCTCATTATTCCCCAAAGTTTTTCTTAAAGATAATCAATACAACAAATTTTGAAAGACTGATGACATATCAAAGAACAAAATTTGAACACAACCAAAACCCAGAGTCCACAGTGTGTGTTTGTGTATGTGAAGGCAGAAGAGGGGAGGTAAAGGAAAACAGAGAGAGGTGGGACGTGAACTCTTGTTGTGAGAAGAGCTAGACACCTGATGTGCTCCTTCATTTAGCCTTCCAACTGACGGATCAAATGAGAAACTGTTTTGCTCTGTTTCAGAACTGATTGACATTTTAATTATTCTACAGCTGGAAGTGTTAATCACACCAGCGAATGAGGGGATAATTCCCAGCTGGTAAAATTTCACACAATAGCTTGGCATGCACCAATATGCAGACAGTTTAAATCATTTGTTGAAGAAAAAAATATCAATATTTAAAACCTCTTCACAAATTAAACCAGCAACAATAGAGCTATATACTTAAAAATCTCCTTACCTAATGATTTGCACTTCTTATTTTCTGACTCTCAGAGAATCAAAGCACCTTATGAACCTGAGAAATTCATGAATTTAAATGTTACTGATCTGAATAGTGTGAGATGATTAAAAGAAATTAAGATAATTGAATTTGGTTTTGTTTACAAAATGTAAACTTTATTACTATTCAAATTCGGTTGCATTATTTTTTATAAAAACCTCTTTCTTAGCAGGTCCACGTTGTTTGGCAATGATTAAAAATCTTAAAAGATGTGCTTAACTCAGAGAAATATTTGCATTACTTCTTCACATACTTATCTGATCATAAGAATAACCTTGAGTGTTATTTCAGGCTTAGAGTTTCTGATTTGATGGCTCCAGAATAAACCCTAGGAATCTGAATTATCACAAAGAACTCTGGGTGGGTGATGCTTAACATCAGACAAGAATGGAAAATAATGAAATGTATATTTTGATTTTTAAATTAAATTTCATTTAGTTATGTTGGTGTATATAGAAAATGTCTATTTTTCCCACATACTGAAACATAAAGATAACTACCAAAATTAATAAAATATTAAATTTCTGCCTATTAGCTCAGGTGGTTAAAAACTAAACTTGATATTTTTTTCCATAAAACAAATTCTTGTAACTGTTCTAGTTTTACAAAAACAAAAATAAATGGGACTTAATTAAGCTGAAAAATTTCTGAACAAAAAGAGAAATCATTATTTGAGTAAACAGACAGACTACAGAATGGGAGAAAATATTTGCAAACTATGCATCCAACCAAAGGACTAATATCCTTTGAGTCTACAAAAAACTCAAACAAATAAGCAAGAAAAAAAAAAGCCCATTAAAATACAGGCAAATTACATGAATAGACAATTCTCAAAAGAAGATATACAAATGGCCAAGAAGCATGAAAAAATGTTCAACATCACTAATCATCAGGGAAATTCAAATTAAAACCACAATAAGATATCACCTTACCCCAGCCAGAATGACCATTATTAAAAAGTCAAAAAACAACAGATGTTGGTGTGGATGCAGTGAAAAGATTATGTCTATATGCTGTTGGTGGAATTTAAATTAGTATAGCTTCTATGGAAAACAGTATGAAAAACGGATGGAAATAACAAAGTAGATTTGCCATTTGATCCAGCAATCCCACTAGTGGGTATCTACCCAAAAGAAAATAAGTCATTATATCAAAGAGATACCTGCATGCATATGTTTATTGCACCACAATTCACAATTGCAAAGATATGGAACAAACCTGAGTGCCCATCAACTGATGAGTAGAAAAAGAAAATGTGGTATATATACACATTGGAATACTACTTGGCCATAAAAAAGAACAAAATAGTACCTTTTGTATTGATTTGGGTGGAACTGGAAGCCATTATTCTAAAGGAAGTAACTCAGGAATGAAAAATCAAATACTACATGTTCTCATTTATAAGTGGGAGTGAAGCTATGGATACAAAAAGGCATATAGAGTAGTATATTGGACATTAGAGACACAGAAGGGGGTAGGGTGAGAGGGAGGTGAGGAATAAAAAACTACACATTAGAAAAAAACCCAAAAAACTACATATTAGGTACAATGTACACTATTCAGTTGACAGGTGCACTAAAATTTTAGACTTCTCCACAATACAACTCACGTATGTAACCAAAAACCTCCTGTACCCCTAAAGCTATTGAAATAAAAATAAATAAATAAATGTTCTAGTTTTGATAGTTAATGGAACTTTTGACAATCAAATGTTTTTTTAGTTTTTAACTTAGGTATAAATCTTGGGAGTGGATGTGCTTTCTTTTTAACAAAAGACAGCCTCCAATGTTCAACAGAAAACACATTCTAAGAGGACTACTGCCACCTTAGATATTAACATTTTGTCTTCAAAGTAGGTTTTTCCCTATTTGTCATTAATATGTATGAAGGAGTCAAGCTTCAAAAATTATGATAAACACATTTTTAATTCATGTGAAATACACAGACATAGGTGTACGTCTGTATTTCTGATTAATTAGGGAAGGATTTCAGAAAAGAGCTGCACTGTCAAAAGTTTAATTCCCTATAAGGAATGTGCTACTCGTGCTAAGTTTTATTCTAGGTAAAAACGCCAAGTCGAGACAGCCATCATTATCATTATAATTACCATTTTATAAATGAAGAGATGAAGTTTACTGAAAATAAATAATTCAAGGCTACATATTTTAAGTAGTAGATCTTGGACTTGAACATAGGAAGTCTTAACTCAAAAAAAAAAAAAAAAAACCTATGTCCTACTGCTACTTTATCTTTAATCTTCTCCTAAGTATACCGATAAAATACAAACATTATTAAGTTGCTATCTGATATGGTTTGGATATTTGTTTCCTCCAAATCTCATGTTGAAATGTAATCCCCAGTGTTGGAGGAGGGGCCTAGTGGGAAGTGTTTGGGTCATAGGAGTGGATCCCTCATGAATGGTGTGGTGCCCTTCCTATGTTAATAAGTGAGTTCTTGCTCTGTTAGTTCAAGTGAGAGCTGGTTGTTTAAAGGAGTTTGGCTCCTCCCCCTGCTCTCTGTCCCTCTCTCACCGTGTGTTGCACTGGCTCCCCCTTTGGACTTCTGCCATAATTGCAAACTTCCTGAGTCCCTCACCAGGAGCAGAGGCTGGCTCCATGTTTCCTGTACAGTCTGCAGAACCATGAGCCAAAATGAAACTTCTTCTCTTTATAAATTATCCAGCTTTAAGTATTCCTTAATAGCAATGCAAGAACAAACTAACACAGTTTCCATCATAGTGTCTTAATTTTTTTCCTGTTTGGGGGGTAAAAATTTAGAAAAGTTAACAACTCTGTGTTTGAGGGGATATGAAGCCCTGGTACGGCAGAGACTGTCTGGGACATAGAGCAAACTACTGCTGCTGCCACCTTTAAACTTAAGAGCAGAAGGAAAAAGATTGGTATGTCATTAAATAGAACTGACTTTCAGAACTAACAAAAGGCATAGAAAGATATTCTCAAGAGTCTTAAAGTTGTAACATAAATTTGGCTGGAATATTTACAGAGATCTCTTGACTAAACTGAGGAAGCAGACTAGATTGGTGGCAGTCCCTTTACTTGAAACCAGTCGCCTTCCCTTTCCACCACCATTTTCTTTTTCCCATCACTTTCTGTCAGCTTTTAATAATAACAAGGAAGAAATGGCTTCTCATTGTCACTTAACTTTTAAAGTGAAAAAAATTATATGTATACATCATTCTGTCTCTAAGACCCGCATTGTTTCATTTTAACACAGAAGCTCAGCTTTCCTTTTAGAGTAAGACTTTACAAAAAAAAGAAAGAAAGAAAGAAAGAAAAAAGAGCTGTCCTCTACATGTGTTGCACATTCCAAATAGTTTTGAAGAAAACATGCAAACTGACTCTGCTCCAAGGTTGTGAAGCTCTTAGGCCCTTGGGTTTCTGATTTACAAGTTGATGTCAACATGCTTTATCTTTTTATATCTCTGTTTATAATGTAGTTATGCGGGCATGTTAAGCTATAAGGATATCATCATTGACGTTGCAATTTGTGTATATGTTTTCTACCTCATTAAATTCTCAGCTTTCTAGCCCAAAGCCATGGGCTTCTGGCCTAAGCTATAGCTTACTCTCATAACATAATGAAAATGCAAAATCACCACAGAGAAAGCTGACGGTTAAAATCTTTACCCCCAATCAGTTGATTTATTGGTGTGTATGGCTTTATTGTCAAATAAGATTTGTCCTAGGCAAATTCAGGTAATTTTCTTATTTCCAGAATTCCCATGAGACATCAGGTAATTTTAAAAAGCAGAAATTTTAGCATCCTGTCTGTAAACATTTCTGTCTTAAAACCATATAAATGGCACACAGAATAATAGTTTGGGCTGTTTCTCTACCAAGTTTTAGATTATCTAGCAAATGGATAAATTTGTAATTGATGCTAGTTTCCTACTTCTGCAGCTTATAATTTAACATGACAACTCTGCCCTCTCAATACTACATCATCATGAGGAAATATCTTCTGTGATTCTAGACATTAACAATTGTTTTTGAAATTTTCTCTGACCAAGTGATTAATCCCCACCCCTGACTCAGTGCCTCAGACACAGGGTGAGGCCGAAATAGCTGTTGGCTGAAAAGACCCAATTCATTTAACTGAATTAACTGTTACTTAAAATAAAAAATCACTGGGAAAAGTCCACAGCAGGAAAGAACAATTAAGAAATTAAGAGATTCATTAATTGTCCTTGCCTACTTCTATTTACAAAGCTATTCATTTGTTTGTTTAAACACACGTATCTATCTATCTATCTATCTATCTATCTACGTATCTATATACGTATATCTATAAAGAAAGATAATCTTGCAAAACATTCATGGAGTCTGACATGAATTGAAAAAAAGTTGAGTTTTTTTACATGAATTGAAAAAAAGTTGAGTTTTTATCATTTAAAAACTAAAATAATAACTCTTTTTACATGTACAAACATGTCAGTGTTACTAATAGACAAAGATAACTTCGTTTTATAATCTCTTGTAAGCAAATATTTTTCTCATCTAGCTGTATGTGACAAACATTTGTCCTAACGCTTCAACCTCCTAGTTCCTACTTCCAGCTACAGCATTTGCTTATAATATATTCACACTATGCAAAATTTATATGATATTAACTAGAACTTATATAGAAATTATCATATACATCAGTGCTAAAAATCTAATATACCTGAAGAGGTAAGTTTATCTGACCATTATCTGCCTGAAAATAATTAAGAGTAATTGAGGAAGGAGAGAAGTAAAAAAAAAAAAAAATGAGGGAGATGAAGAGTTATATATCACAGCACTCAACTTCAAAGCCATGTAACTTTGATGCACTCATACATTAGAGTAAATAGACTGTGGCTAAATAAATAGTAGAGTATGTTCGCAAAATAGTAGCATTGGCAATGTCCACAAAACCTAAGGCTGTTGAGGCAGAAATAATTTGATAAAGGTTCATTGGAAGACAAATGTGCAGATCAACCTGGGAAAACAACACCAAAATTGGAAGATTATGACAAGTTGGAATGTGTTTATCAGAAAGCTTAGAAGGGAAGGAGGACTCCTCATATGGGACCTGTCCTTTTTTTATTGAAGGGTACAAATACAGAGATTGTAATCCTTGGACACAGAATGCAACATACAGGCTAGAATGTCTACATGCAACACAGTCAGTAAAATTTTATAATTCAGAAACAGTTTTCTTTTCAGGTCAGTAGGGTAAGCATTTATCAGTACATCGACATTTTGAAAGCTCAGGATAAGATTCTTTACTCGTGGGCAGGATGTTGTCATGAATCACAAGACCTTCCCAAGGTGGGTTAATTTGGAAGCCTGTTTACTTTTAAAGTAAATTGTGAGATGTGAACTGTAGGTTATCAGCAAAAAATAAACCAATGTCAAATAATAAATCAAATCCAATCTATTTATCTGAGCTTGGCCCCTTCAAAAAAGAAGGAAAGAGAAAAATAAAGAATCCTTTGCAGAATGATTCTTCATGAAACATGCTTTTCCTGCTCTTTTCTGTTTTTGCCATCCTAGATTTTTCCAACTAATTTAGACAGGAATCAGAGTTAAAGAGGACTCTAGTTGGCTGCAAATAAAACACCTGTGATTCCTTTACAGCCAGTATCAACCCCTGATTGCCTAGTGTCTAGTATAATATCAAGGTCATAGTAGCCACTCAAAAATATTTGCAAAATTAAAAGTGCAATCTGTATCATGGTGAGAAATAATATCACCAACAAATTTAGCCTTTTAGTAAGGTTATCAGAGAAACAACATTATTGGCACTGAAGTATCATTTATACAGAAATCCTGTCAAGTTTAAGACAATTTCACCAGTGTTGCTTTACAAGAGAAAAAGTTGGTATATGTGCCTAATTTATTTGTTGATAATCAAGGGTATTTTTGAAGGTCACAAAGGCCCAAAAGGGGTTTTATACACACTTGTTTACAAACTATGTGTAGTCTTAAAAAAAAGAAAAAAAACAATGTTTTTCTTACTCTAAACAGTTTTACCATACAATTGTATTTTTTTTCTAAAAGGAATTTGAGCTCTGAACTGAACATTTTTTTCTTTTTCTATTTGTGACACAAAATAAAGATACCCAGAGTTCATGAGTCTGACAATAAATAGATCTGAGATAAAGTCATGCTTAAAAGGTAATGACATTCTTTTTTATAACTCTTGATCAAGTTGCTGCTTTGTGTGATTATGATATACTCAATCTCATAATGCATGAGTTAATATGCTCTTAAAATATTGTGTTACAAAGAAATAATTACATAGGCAGCAATCATTGTAAATTGAATCAATTCCTAATATTAAGTGAAAAAAATTAGGGGTCAGATGACTGAAATGCCAAAATTTATAATTATAGTGCTTGAATTTTTTTTATCTTGGACCATGTGCAAATGAAATACAGATCATTAGCAAGATAGATACAAGTCAAGTACTTCATGTACTGGACAGAGGGTAACACATCTCCTGAAATTGATATTAATAATAAACAAACAGGAATTCTGCAATCAGCATCTGGCAAAAGTGATGACAGAAAAAGAGCTACCCAGGGATATGTTTTATATCCAAAGCAGAATTTTGGGAAGGGGCAGAGAAGCATGTGCTCACATTTCTCAAAAGTGGAATGTGTTTGTGATTGCCTGACCACCAATTATGGAATCATTACCAGCAGATGAGAGAGAGAACCCCAGGTTGGAAGGAATTGCTGAGATGCTGCCCCAAACCTAGTTTCCACGAATGCAGTATGAGTTGAGGAACTGATCTCATTACAAGGAAAAGAATTGCATCTTCTAGAAATATAGCAGAAGGTCAGAGTAAAACCAAAGAAACATGGATTCAAGATTGAGTCTCTTTGAGAACTCAGTTACAAATACTTAAATTCCTCTACACTGAAGCTAGGATTTGTCGAAGATTCCCGAGCAGAACTGACTTCATAGGTGGGGTGGGTGTGCGGAGGAGAGGAATGAGGACAAAGCAGGGCGCAGATTCAGAGTCCAGGGTAGAACACTACTTATCGACTTCACCCTCAACTCCTTTCTTCTTCCCCTTCGAATTTTGAACCAGTGACTAGTAATTGGTACTTCATTTAGAGGACGTCTTAAGTCTAAAGTTAATAGTGTTTAAAATGCCAAGGCGCAACTTGATATGATGTGCCTAGCCCCTTTAAAATGAAAAAAAAAAAAAAAAAAAAAAAAAAGTCGCAGGCTCCTAAGAGTTCACCCACATGCCCTAATTCTGGGGGTGGGAGAACAACTTGATAGATGACAAAATAAATGCTAATATTGTGATTCTATTACTTCTGAATAATTTGTCAGAATTTTAGCACCCTTAGGAAATAAAAATAAAATAAGCTTTTTAAAAAAATATGGGGAGAGAGTTTAAAAATCTGGTTCTTTAGAGTGGGGCGTTGGGGATGGTTAAGGAGCATGAAAAAATAAAAACAGTGAATAATACTATTTGATAGCACGATAGGGTGACTATAGTCAATAATAACTCAATTGTACATTTTTAATAATTTGAAGAATATAATTAGATTGCTTGTAACTCAAAGGATAAATGCTTGAGGGGATGGATACTCCATTCCCCATAATGTGCTTATTTCACATTGCATGCCTGTATCAAAATATCTTATTACCCCATAAAGATATACACATACTATGTACTCACGAAATTAAAAAAAAAAAGTCTGGATTCTTCATTCAATAAATAATTCTTGAGGGCCTAGCATTGTGCTGGGCACTGAAATGGCATGGTGAGCTAATGAGTCATTAGCTGAATTCAAGAAGCTTGCAATCTAGCAAAGAAAGTAAACAAGAGTCAATTGCAAGTATTACGTCAGAGAAAAGGGCAAATTTCTAGAGAACCAGACATCTGGGCACCTTCTCTTCAGAGAGTCCTTGTTAGCCAAGAAGATAAAGGAGGCATAGAGATGGGGAGGGGGATAAAGAAGAGTATTTTAGGCAGAAGAGACATTATATGTGGAGGCCTAGAAGGAAAAGAGTAAATGATACACTGAAAGAAAAAAATTCAGTTAAACTAGAACTCAGAGCACCAAACGGATTGGAAAAATACAGAGGTAAGATTCCAGAAGCTGCTGAGACCAAGTCATATTCTAATTTGGGAGCCTTGTGACGGGGCTTAGGCACCACCTGCATTTTGTAAAGTAGATTCTAACAGTTAAAATAATTAAGAGCCTATTCTAAATGAATTTTTCCACATCACAAAATTCTTTCTTCAAAGGTTTAAACCAGTCTTTTAGTGGCATCTTACTGGCAGCCACCTTCACCATCACTACATGGCTACATGGGCCTTGGTAAGAAGAGCTAAGGAGCTGGTGGGAATGAGATGCTAGCATGTTTTTCAGCCACTGTGGTCTCCCTATGACGAGGCACCTTGGGCCGTATATCCCTAAGCTCCACCCAAATTATTTCAACAGGAATCTCCAGCTGATTGTGATGCTGTTATTAGAAGATCACTTTGTGAATTACTAACATATATTTGAAATCGAAATTTTATGCCTTTAAAAGGAGTGCTTATTTTTTTATAGATGTTGTTTTTTCCATATATTTTATCTCAAAATTTAAAATGCAGATTGAAAAAAACAAATACATGTTGAATATCCCTTATCCAACAAGCTTGGGACAAGAAGTGTTTTGGAGTTTTTCAAATTTTGGTATATTTGCATATACATAATTGAAACATCTTGGGGATGGAAAGCAAGTCACAACACAACATTTATTTATGTTTCATATGCACCTTGTACACATTGCCTGAATGTAATTTTCTACAATATTTTTAAACAAATTTGAGCATGAAACAAAGTTTGTGTACACTGACTCATCAGGAAGCCTAAGTGTCACTATCTCAGCCATTCATGTGGACAATCTGGGGGGGATTTTCTTGGCATTACCATTCATTCCTGACTCTGAATTTATATGCTATTAATAAGCAATCATTTTCTTACACTTATGGACACATAGGTACTTAATTGTAAAAAAGAGGACACACCATTAATACAGTAAAAAAAAAAATGTGTTTGAGGTAACTAAGCAGCACAGTAGCATCACCAGAATGCCTGTATCAGCTGTTAACAGCAACATCCACAAGCAGTGGCAGACTTTTAGTCTCAACCTGCAAGTCTGTGTTTACATTAATCAGAAGCATTTGAGGAACCAGAAAGTAGGTCTTCAGGAGCAGAACAAGCATCCTACCAGACGGCTTTTTAAAATGTTTCTTCCAGAGCATCATCTGCCTCATTAACAACTTTTAAAAAACTTTTTAGTTTTTGTGTCTTAGAATTCTTTGATTTTATAACTTACATGATTTCCTGTTCTGTGATGAACGCATGCTGCCCTAGTCCTTCAATAAGCCCATCACACATTTTCCCCGTGCCATCTATAGGCACTTTTTCTGCAGTGTTAACAATGTCGGCCGGGCGCGGTGGCTCAAGCCTGTAATCCCAGCACTGTGGGAGGCCGAGGCGGGTGGATCACGAGGTCAAGAGATCGAGACCATCCTGGTCAACATGGTGAAACCCCGTCTCTACTAAAAATACAAAAAATTAGCTGGGCATGGTGGCGCGTGCCTGTAATCCCAGCTACTCAGGAGGCTCGGGCAGGAGAATTGCCTGAACCCGGGAGGCGGATGTTGCGGTGAGCCGAGATTGCGCCATTGCACTCCAGCCTGGGTAACAAGAGCGAAACTCCGTCTCAAAAAAAAAAAAAAAAAAAACAATGTCAGTCATCTTCCTCATCACTGTTATCATGATCACTGGTCTGCTGTGTGCCTGTGTTTTGATTGCAACCTGTCATGTGAGGTCAACTGTAGTATTTTCCACTTGTGGCATCAAATTGGCACTCAAAAGTTTTAGATTTTGAAGCATTTCAGATTTCAAATTTTTGGATTAGAAATCCTTAACATCTTCAGGATTTTGAAATATTAAGAAGTAATTTTTTTCTCAATCCTAAAACACTCACTCTCTAAAATAAAATTGATTATTTTCTTAGGTTTTCAGTTTAAGGGTCTGCTATAGAAAAGTCATTACAATATTTAACAAACATTTTTAGTAATAATTTTTTAAAATATCTGTTTTTACTCTTTTCCAAATGTTCTTTTTCATGAATGTGAAAACACTTAGTGTACTCAGGGGATGTATTTCATGTAAATTTTTATGTCCAAAAACTGAATTCAACTTTTTATTGATATTAAACACAACAACATCTGCAAGTCATTAAAAGGAAATTCCTTTGGAAAACACTATAGTTTGATGCTACTGAATGATTTTTCACTTGGAGTGAAGTCCTTCATATGTTTCATGATATTCCAAAATCAGTTATGACCTAGATTAATAAGAATAAATTTTAATTTAGTTAATGTATGAGACAAACTATATTTTCAATAATCAGTGTGTTCCTGATGTCTTTGGACATTAAATTTTATATCACAATAATTATTTTTATTATTGTTATAAAAAGTATCATTCTTTTAAAAGGATACTTCAAAATAGTAAAGGAATTTTTTGAAAAAAATCACCCCTTATGTCACCAGCTGTAAAATAATTCTACATAATACCACCCAATCATTTTCCACAATGAAAAAGATTTTACACAGCTATACAGGGTAATATGAGCACACACAAAAAAATCCTGTTTTCTTGCATATTTCAATACTAATTTCAAAGATGTAAAGATAACAATATATATGTATGTAAATGTATATATGTAAATGTCTATTGTACATGTTTACATAAATATAAAAATGCCCTCAGAATATTTAGGTGGTTTGTATAAAATTGATATGCTTAAAATATATAAAATGTAAATTTTTAAAAATTTGTTCAACTTTTTTTGTCTTTTTTCCTTATCAAGAAAATAGTACTAAAAGAAAGAAATCATCTTAGTGACACTTCTCTTTTTTGATCTCATTAATATAAGGATTATGATCCTGCTTATACAGATGCTCCTTGATTTAACATATGTTTACATCTCCATTAACCCCTGTAAGTTGCAAATATCATAACTTAAAAATGCCTTTAATACACCTAAACTACTAAACATTGTAACTTAGCCTAGGCTACCTTAAACATGCTCAGACACCTTTAATTAGGCTACAGTTGGTCAAAACAACCTGGCAACACAGGACAGTATGGAGTACTATGTAGTACCAGTTGATTATCCTCATGATGTCATGGCTGACTGGGAGTTGCAGCATCACCAGAAAGTATCTTACCATTTTCTATTGAACGTGTATGGATTTTGCACAACTGTAAAGTCAAAAAGTCAAGTCAAACCATTGGGAACCATTTGTACATCAATTTTTTATCCCTCTGATTTGTATACTAAAGGGGTGCAAGCATAAAAAGAATAAGGATATTTAAAAAGAAAATTAATTATCTTCCTTTTCTACAACAGCAGAAGTATGTGTCACTTCAGGAAATCATTCAGTTGTTCTACAGGAAATTGCTTAACTTTAGGAAGTATTAAGAAATGATCTAAACCAAAATCTTGTTTGCTTGTACAGTACTCAGACATTCTGAAGTCTTTCTTGAAATCCTTTGTAGTCTTTGACTTGAACTCATTTCACTGACCAGTCAAAAGTTAATACACATTTTAATTTTGGACTAATAAATGTAGGGTTGGACTAAGGCAAAAGAGAAATATTCCCATAATTCAGAATTTGATGTCAAGGTAATACAAACATGGACATCCCATCCATGGAAACATACATTATTCTATTTTTAAATAACTAGAGTCCTTTTTAACCATATTTTGAGGTGTTTATAGTTGTAAATGTGGGGAAGGGGATCATTGTTTCTTCTCCAAGCCTGAATAGCAAATATAGAAAAAAATTATGTGTATGATATGTGCAATTATATACATATAATTACATTAAACAGTGACCAAACAATACATCTTTTATGACATTTCTATGACATAATTGTATTCTAAAATATATACATTTATGTTTATATATAACATGTATCATCCATATATATCTATATACCATCCATTATGAAAAATATACTTTTTTATAATTCTTCTGCCGTGGACCAACAGTGACCACTTTTATTTTAAGTTTTATTTCTTACTTAAAGCTTCTAGAAAAGAGTGATTGGGCACCCTCTTTTCTCTTCATTTTTCTAAGGAAAAAAAACAAAACTGCTTTTATGAAAAGTGAGAAGTGTTTCATTTTAGCTAACCAAGCATGGCAGATTCCCATAACACCACCACCATCTGCTGGAATTTAAGAATATTGTTGCCAAAATTTTGGAAGCCCCAGGTTGCATTTTTACAACTATTGGCCTAAAGTGGTTTTTATTATATACTTTTTAACAGCACTAAGTGACTATATCCAAAGGGAAGTTTACTGGTAGGTGCAATCTCCCCCTCCTTACAAGTCATACAAACTGAGAAAAAAAAAAAAAACATATCTATTTCACTGAAGACTTCTTCCCTCATATCTTGTATCATTTTGTTTTATTTCCTTAAGTTGGACTTCACCTTTCTCTGGTGTCTCCTTGATTAGTTTAATAATCAACCTTCTGAATTCTTTTTCTGGCAATTCAGGGATTTCTTCTTGGTTTAGATCCATTGCTGATGAGCTAGTGTGATTTTTGGGGTTTGTTAGATAATCTTGTTTTATCATATTACTAGAATTGTTTTTCTGGTTTCTTCTCATTTGGGTAGGCTATGTCAGAGGGAAGGTCTGGGGCTCAAGGCTACTGTTCAGATTCTTTTATCCCATGGGGTCATCCCTTGATATGGTAGTCTTACCCTTTTCCTAGGGATGTAGTGTGGCTTCCTGAGAACTGAACTATAGTGGTTTTTATTTCTCTTCTTAATCCAGCCACCCAGCAGGGCTACCAGGCTCTGGGCTGGTACTGGAGGCTTCTGCACAGGGTCGCGTTACATGAACCGTCTTCAGGTCTCTCAGCCATGGATACCAGCACCTGCTCCAGTGATGGTGGCAGGGGAGTGAAATGGAGTTTGGTACCAATCCTACTGACACTATTGCACAAGATAGAAAAAGAGGGAATCCTCCCTAATTTATTCTATGAAGCCAGTATCACCCTAATGCCAAAACCAGGAAAGGACATAACAAAAAAAGAAAACTACAGACCAATATCACCCATAAACATAGATGCAAAAATCCTTAACAAAATACTAGCTAACCAAATCCAACAGGATATCAAAAAGATAATCTACCACAATAAAGTGGGTTTCATATCAGAGATGCAGGGATACAGGGATGCAGGGATGGCTTAACATAGACAAGTCAATAAATGTGATATACAACATAAACAGAATTAAAAACAAAAATCACATGATTATTTCCATAGACACAGAAAAGGAATTTGACAAAATCCAGCATCACTTTATGATTAAAACCTTCAGCAAAATTGGCATACAAGGAACATACCTCAATGTATTAAAAGCCATCTATGACAAACCCACAGCAAACATAATATTGAATGGGGAAAAGTTGAAAACATTCCTTCTAAGAACTGGAACAGCATAAGGATGACCACTCTTACCATTTCTATTCAACATAGTACTTCTATTCAACCCAGTCCTAGACAGAGAACCAGACAAGAGAAAGAAAAAACAGCATCCAAATTGGTAAAGAAGTCAAACTGTTAGTTTGCTGACGATTGAATCATGTACCTAGAAACCCTAAAGACTCCTCCAAAAACCTCCTAGAACTGATAAATGAATACAGCAAAGTTTCAGGATACAAAATTAATATATGCAAATCAGCAGCTCTGCTATACACCAACAGCAACCAAGCTGAGACTCAAGAACTCAACCCCTTTTTAAATAGCTGCAATAAAATACTTAGGAATATACCTAACCAAAGAGGTGAAAGACTCCTAAAAGGAAACCTATAAAACACTGCTGAAATAAATCACAAATGACACAAACAAATGGAAACACATCCCATGCTCATGGATGAGTAGGATCAATATTGTGAAAATGACCATATTGTCAAAAGCAATTTACAAATTCAATGCAATTCCTGTCAAAATACCACCATTGTTGTTCACAGAACTAGCAAAAACAATCCTAAAGTTTATATGGAACAAAAAAAAAAAGAAAGAAAGAAGGAAAAAAACAAAAGCCTGCATAACCAAAGCAAGACTAAGCAATAAGAACAAATCTGGAGGCAGATTACCTGACTTCAACCTATACTACAAGGCCATAGTAATGAAAACAGCATGATACTGGTATAAAAATAGGGACATAGACCAATCAAACACAATAGAGAACCCAAAAATAAACCCAAATACCTACAGCCAACTGATCTTCAACAAACGGTGCCAATTGGCAAGCCACATGTCAAAGAATGAAACTGGATCCTCATCTCTCACCTAACAGAAAATCCCCTCAAGATGGATTAAGGACTTAAATTTAAGACCTGAAACCATAAAAATTATAGAAGATAACATCAGAAAAACCCTTCTAGACATTGGCTCAGGCAAAGACTGCATGATCAAGAACTCAAAAGCATATGCAACAACAAAAAAGATAAATAGTTGGGACTTAATTAAACTAAACAGCTTCTGCACAACAAAAGGAACAGTCAAAAGGGTAAACAGACAACCCACAGAGAGGAAGAAAATCATCACAATCTATACATTTGAAGAACTAATATTCAGAATCTACAATGAACTCAAACAACTTAGCAAGAAAAAAACAGTCCCATCAAAAACTGGGCTAAGAATATGAATACACCATTCTCAAAAGACATTATACAAATGGCCAACAAACATATGAAAAAATGCTCAACATCACTAGTGATCAGGGAAATGCAAATCAAAACCACAATGCAATAGCACCTTACTCCTGCAAGAATAGCCATAACAAAAAATATTAAAAAATAATAGATGTTGGCATAGATGCA
Organism: Sapajus apella; assembly: GCF_009761245.1. Lineage (NCBI taxonomy): Eukaryota > Metazoa > Chordata > Mammalia > Primates > Cebidae > Sapajus > Sapajus apella. The sequence goes on along the minus strand of NW_022436944.1, from coordinate 19,542,389 downwards.
ATGATAAAAGAACACTTCTACACTGCTGGTGGGAATGTAAACTAGTACAATGATTATGGAAAACAGTGCGGAGGTTCCTTAAAGAACTAAAAGTAGAACTACCATTTGATCTAGCAATTCCACTACTAGGTATCTACCCAGAGGAAAATAAGTCATTATACAAAAAAGACATTTGCACATACATGTTTGTAGCAGCACAAGTCACAATTATAAAAATATGAACCAGGCCGGGTGTGGTGCCTCATGCCTATAATCCCAGCACTTTGGGAGGCCGAGGCGGGTGGATCATGAGGTCAAGAGATCGAGGCCATCCTGGTCAACATGGTCAAACCCCGTCTCTACTGAAGATACAAAAATTAGCTGGGCATGGTGGCGCATGCCTGTAGTCCCAGCTACTCAGGAGGCTGAGGCAGGAGAATTGCTTGAACCCAGGAGGCGGAGGTTGCGGTGAGCCGAGATCGCGCCATTGCACTCCAGCCTGGGTAACAAGAGCGAAACTCCATCTCAAAAAAAAAAAAAAAAGAAAAGAAAAGAAAAAAAATATGAACCAGCCCAAGCCCACCAATCAATGAGTGGATAAAGAAATTGTAACATATATGTATATACAATGGAATACTACTCAGTCATAAAAAAGGAACAAATTAACAGCATTTGCAGCAATCTGGATGGAACTGGAGACTATTATTCTAAGTAAAGTGACTCAGGAATGGAAAACCAAACATTGTATGTTATCACTCATGAGTGGGAGTTAAACTATGAGGGTACAAAGGCATAAGAATGATACAATGGGCCAGGTGCGGAGGCTCACGCCTGTAATCCCAACACTTTCAGAGGCCGGGGTGGGTAGATCACGAGACCAAGAAATCTAGACAATCCTGTCCAACATGGCGAAACCCCATCTCTACTTAAAATACAAAAAATTACCTGGGCATGGTGGCACGCACCTGTACGTGGAAAGCTGAGGCAGGAGAATAGCTTGAACCTGGGAGGCGGAGGTTGCAGGGAGCCGAGATCACACCACTGCACTCCAGCCTGGCAACAGAGCAAAAAAAAAAGAAGAAAAAGAAAGAAGAAAATGGAAGGAAGGAAGGAAGGAAGGAAGGGAGGGAGGGGAGGAGGAGAAGACGACGACGGAGGAGACGACAACGCCTGATACAATGGACTTTGAGGATTCAGGAAAGGGTGGGAGGTGGGTGAGGGATGAAAGACTACAAATTGGGTTTAGTGTATACTGCTTGGGTGATGGGTGCACCATAATCTCACAAATCACCGCTACAGAATTTACTCATGTAACCAAATAGCACCTGTTCACCAAAAACCTTCGGAAAAAAAAAGTGTAACTTTAGATTTTTTTTTTAGTTTTTTGGGTTCCCACCCCCATTTATAAATATACAAAATGACACATTCATTCAACAAATAGCAGTTACTGTTGTAACTGTTGTAACTGTTGGCCACATGCTAAGACATTAAAGATATACAGTTAAAACATTCATCTCTAGGTCTTAAGTCTATTAGAAGACCGAGACCCAAAAAAGAGTTGCATTACAACATGGGAAGTGCCATCATCCAATTCTGGTCAGAGCTAGAGGCTCCAGCAAAGAGCTGTTTCTCTCTGTCAGTCTCGGTGTCCCCTGGGTGTAAATATTGAGGGGAGTGGGGTTTTCTGAGGAAAAGATGCATATCTTGAATCTCGACATTTGAGTTGGAATTATCCAAGCAGATAAGACGAGAACAAATAAATGTTTAAGAGTTTGGCAAGTAAGATTTGGAAACAGGCTTTCCACACCACAATCACTTGTGTTTATTCATAACTTCACTTTTTCATTCTTTCATTCACTCAGCAGATGTTTCTGAACAACATCAGAAGTAAGGCCAGGAAAAAGATTATAAGATTATAAAATAAATAACTGCAATGCATATAACTCTGATAAAAATTTGTACAATAAGGACATTCATTCATTTATTCAACTAGAACTCAGGAAATGTCCAAGCACAGGAGATGAGATGACATCGTCCATGCCTTCAAGGAACAGGAAAAACACAAATCCGAATAGTCATGTAGTAATAATCTCATCTAACTCTGCACAAAGGGGAAACATTGAAATGACTGCCATGCCAGGCTCTGCTCCTTGGAGAAATGGTTAGCTGCAAAGATTTTGTAAAACAACTTTGTATATACTACCTAGATAAAATAGAATGATTTATGGTTATCATTTAGTAAGCGCAAAATAATTGCAGTTTTGGCCTTAAAAAAAAAAAAAGTCAAAAACTGTGATTACTTTTGCACCAACCTAATAGCTTGAGAGCTACAGTCATAGAGACAGAAACTGAGTCCAATTTCCACACTAGTTGTGTAGCTGTGGGAAAGTTCATTGATCTCCTGGTTTCAGTTTTCTGTATTGTCAAATGGGAATGATAATAGTTCCTGCCTCATTTGGTGATTGAGAAGTTAAATTAACTTATTAATGGAAAGTGCTTAGCACAGTACCAGGTTCAGCAGGTTCTTGGTAAATGTTGGCTATTTCTCCTCATTTTCTTTTTACCTTAGTAAGTCAGCTAGTCAAGACTGACCAGAGAGAAAGCATATGCAAAAGTATGGAAGTGTGAATTAATCCACCATGGGCTTGAAGAGGGAACTGCAAGTGATTAGATATCTAACTAATCAGTCATTCCATCAGTCTGTGTCAATATTGATGCCAGTTTATAGATATTGAATGCCTATTTTGTATCAAGCACAACCTCAGCTGCCCTAATGTGTTCTAGGGGCTGTTATTGAAAAATGAGCAGGATACAGAGAACCAAATCCATGAGTAGCCAATTTTGCCTCCTTAGGAATTTGCTGAGAAAGCTGTCATAGGAAAACTCAAGTTTGACCCCTTTAATGGAAAAGCTGACAGCTCAGCCATTGTCTATTTTGGGGACTGGAAGGCATCCCAATAACCTTAGTCAAAGTGTGAAATAGAGCCTGTGTGCACGGATCTTAAACAACCTTTGAGTTAATATAGAAGAAAACTCTATCCCTTGGCTTAGATGTGAAGAGCAGTAAGACGTCAATAACAAGTGGTAAAGGAGCTAAACTCTGGAAGTCTGAAGGATATTTAATAGGATAATAAAATGGAATATCCAGCTCATAGATAACCTGTTCCTGTTAGAAGGAGAAAACCTGCAGTAGATTGATTTTGAAACACCAAGGATCAAATTGGATCTTCTGAAATAAAACAACTACATATAGAAATTTTAATAAGTGATATCACATTGCTAGTTTGTTATCTTCAGCAACCCTAGGGTTCTTTCACAGGCAGGTTACATAAAGTATATAGAAATGTTGAATCAAATTTTAAATCTTATTTCTAAATGTATCCCCTAAGATGTCCTCATAAGTGTATTTAATTTTACCTAAAAAATATGAAGAAAGGCTTCAATATGCCATTACATTTATCTCTATTAACAATACCCTTTTATGATGATCTCTTATTCTAGGCAGAAGTCACATTTCTCAAAAACAGTAGGAAAACATAAATTCTGATTTGTATCCCATACATAAAACAATTACTCTTCATAATAATCTGACTTAATTCAGGGACCAATAAAGATTACATTCTAAGAAAGATTACTCAAAACTCGCTTTAGAAGACACAATAAAATAATTGAGACAAAAACTGAAAAGGCATTTAAAATTGAAAAATGGGGTGTTTTTTATCAAACAGTTTCCCTTTAAGCATATGTCTGCACTTCAAGCTTCTTCCATCTCACCAGCAATCCTTGGCCCCTTTTTCTTTTCCGACTCTGCAAGTTGGAATTTCCCTCAGTTTCTGACTGAGTGACGATTGTCATGGTTGGGGTTAAGAGCAAGGAAGTGGGAAGGTGGCAGCCTCATTGTGGTAGTGGCTGACTTGACCTCTGAAGAAGAGGAAGGCTTGAAGCACCCCCAGCTTTGAAATCACCCGACTCAACTTTTATCATTCTAACAACAGAAGTTAAAGGAAGTCTGCCATTATCCACCCCTTTTCTTCACTGTGGTGCGGCAAATATTAGAGGCATCTGAGACAAACTTCAGACCAATAATAAATTAACTAGCCTCTTCCTACAAAGAAAAAATAACACAAAAAATAAGAAGTAAATGACTGAAAGGGTTTTCTCAAGCAGCAGAAATCAAAAAAGGCAGAATGCACAAAAGAAGAACATAAAGAAGAGAGATGCAAAGAAAACATGTGGGCACCATGGAGGGGCCTGTGAAATAGAGTCTTAAAAATATGCAAAGACCAAAGAAAGAATTAGTGATGTGAAGGACTGGGGGTGGGGAGAAGAACCAAATCAGAAAGGAAAAGTATAAAATTCAAAGACAGAAAGGGAACATTAAAAGGTACTGAGCTGTCACGTGAGGCCACAGCACCAGAAGGTCCTGTCTTTTTGCCAAGACTTTGAAAACATAAAAAGCTCCAGATGTGTTGTCATTAGGCATTGAAATAAAGTTCCAGAAGCCTTTAAGATACACATGCTTTTAAATATTATGATAAATTATGCATCTATGACACAGATTGGGATGCCCTGGCCTTCATAAAATCAATAATTCAAAAGCTGTGAACATGAACCTAATCCAAATGGCAGTTTCAAAGTTGGATTCTAAAAGAATTTGCACCATTGACAAGAAGGCTGTTCGCAGCAAACTATTTCCCTCTCAGCATAAAGAAAAAGGAGTAGCTTAAGCATGCACTTGTATATACAATACTGGAATATTTCAGCTGAATGTTTTGTGTAAATGGTCAGATAAATTATTCATGGATTTTCAAAACTTTGTCTTTTTTAATTGTAAATATTCTATCAGGGATCTAGAACCACTAGCTGCATAATGACACCTCAGATGATTTCCATTTCTTGGAGCAATGCCAGTATGAATGTTGAGCCAGCTCACTGAAGAAAGGAGCAAGAGTTTTAAGCTTGCCACTATCCATATATGACCAGACTTTTTTTTTCTAATATTCTAATGTGCCAATATAAAGAAAACATGATGACATTAGTAGTTATTTTGTCATTTCTATTTCTACTCAAAATATTGTCTTCCAGTCTTAAAGAGAGTTAAACTATTCCCAAGTGATATACAAGGCAATTGCTACATTTATGTGAGATGTTACACAGACTTTAAATCTGAGATTTGAAATTACTCCTAATTGAAGAGCTGCAACTTGTACTTTAGATAATAATAAACCTTTTCCTCACACAAGCTCCTTTCTTCTAAAGCTAGCAAAAGGAAGGTACTTTTCTTCCCCCAAAATAACGTTGCTATCTATTAAGATAAAATATTCAAACTTAATTGTAGGATCAGTTTATTAACTAATAGAATAGGAGTCCTATCTTTAAGGAACTTCTTCAGATACTCTCTAAAATCAAAGCATAGTCAGTATTCTGATTTCAGAATCATAGATGTAGACTAGTAGAGACATTGTAAATAGGCTTTACAATATATTTTAAAAATCATTTGTGAATTAAACCAGTCTCTCTTCCCCTACTTTCCTAAACATAAATCTCTCAGCTTAACTGCTTGAGTGAAGGTATGATGATTTTCTTTGTATCTCAATTTCCTGCAGTTAAAATTCCATTTAACAAGGGCATTTTAGCTGTTCCATATTATACTGTTGCAATTGCATTACAGAAATTATGTACTGAAGATGCAGTGATTAAAATTGATATTTGACTTAATTACAGGGTACAGTACATGGATATTTGAATGTAACTTAATGGAAAACAAGATGCTTTATTTGTAGTGATTTTCAAAGCTTTTATCCCTGCAGAAAGCTCCCTTGTCAGTAGCTGTTGGGCCAAATCTCAGGCTGCTGACTCTCTTCAGAAAGAATACCAAAGAATATGCATAAATATGAAGATAATGATATAGTTATCCAGCTAAAATGCTATACAATTTTAATATATTCTCTTCTAAATAGTGCCTTTCTCAGTGAATTGTCCTAATTCTATCATACCTCACTGAAGTAAATATTTAGTCTGATTACAAATTTTTATAGCACCATACATCAAACGGCAAACATATTACATAAAATAAGTCATAATTTTGACTAATAAAGATAGAATTAGAAGGGCTGCAACTGCAAGAAGGGAAAGTATGTAATAATAACATATATAACTTAGTTAATAAGTCTACCTAAAGCCAGCCTGTCTTCAATGAGAAAAGAACTGAGGATACAATTATTTATTTATCTATTTATTTATTGAATTTTACAAAGTCACATTTCAAAGTCGTGTTTTAAATTTAAAATATAATATTTTAAAATCTGGTTAAAGGTTTATATTTCAGATAATCACTTCAAATATATGCCTCCAAATGATTCACTCTTTTAAACAACTAACTCATATTAACAGTTTTTGGTTTACAGTTTGAAAGTCTGCTCTTTCACTAAATATATGCGCTTCTAGTTACTCTAAGTTTTGGAGCACATAACAATAACAAATACATCTTAAGTAAATTTGAACATGAATTTATCTACATGTGCCCAAAGAATTTGATTTAAATTGAGACTAAAGCTCACAAATTTAAAAAACTAGAATTAATTCTAACATCATGGTGAGGGAATATGAAAACAGAAGCACAAAGAGGCAAATTAATTAAATAGGGGTTGCAATTCATATGAAACATATATATGTTTCCATAAGTCACTTATCTAGCAACTTCACTGTATGAAGACATCAGAAAAATCATCTGAAGAAACTAAACAGGTATTAACAAAATTGAGTGACACTTGCCAATGACATTTATTTTTATCTTGTGCAGAGTTCTAATAAGCTTATCCATCTGGTCCCTCAGGCATGTATATTAGAAGAGGTAGATATGAGTGAGAAGGAGCAGACCAGTGGCATGATCATGGATTCAGCATCAAGAAAACTAATTTTCCCCCATAGATACTTCATATTACTTCATAGGATTGCCAAAAATTAAGCTAACTAATATATGTAAAGCACTTGGAACAGTTTTCAGAATATATTAAACACTTGATAAGTATTATTCGTAACAAGCCTAAGACTCTCAAACTGCTGGAATTCGAAGCAAGTAGCCCTGTACGTCCTGATAATCCAAAGGGCATTAGATAACCTCAAGAATGAAATGCTAGCCTTTACATTACTTCATGTAATCCATGCAATTTAATTGTGTACAAATGCTCCGTGCCACTGCAGCTTTTGTAAACTATAAAACCCTTGCAAATGAAAGGATGGGAAGACATTGCCTCATCTGGGTGCTGAATATTTTTGCACTGGTGAGGTAAAGCTCAAAGCCAAAAGGGGCGATGCATGCTTTTGTCATTTGTGTTTCCCAGAAGCAGACTGTGAGTTAAGAATTCAAATGGAAAAGTTTATTTATTAGGGAGACAAGCTAAGGAAATGCCAGTCAGGTGATGGAGAACTGAGACAGAAATTTGAGGGCAGCCAATGAAGAAAGTGTTGTTAAGTCAGTTTACCACTATTGGTAACTGGAGATTGGTCATGTTGTCAACTGAACGTAAAACAAGACCCTCAGACTCAACACACTGGGGGTGCAGAAAGCTAAGATATTTATGCACAGACTTCCATTACTCAACTGGTTGAAGGATCCCTCAGGGGATTTGAATTCTCCAGTACTTCAAGCTGCCATACAAGGCAAGTTCTGGTATATGAGAAAGCCCTCACCCAGTTAAAAGTCACAGACCATTTTGCACTGCAATGATATGGGAGGAGCACAGACAACACCTGTTATAGTCAACTATTTCTTCAGATCTCTCTGTGCCCCAAGTCAAGTTCACTTCATCCGACCTGGCAAAGCCTCTTCAAAATGGTAACCAGATACAATTTTGGGGGAAAAATGGTGGAGAAAAATTAATCCTGGTTATTGCAGTTGGTCTTGGGACCACAACTGACATTCATTATCTCTCTCCTCTATTACCCATTCTAGTTTCCTTTCACTTTAAATCAACATTTCTGACAAACTAAATTGCTTGTCTATTGGGATAACCCAGGCAGCGGAGTCTGCACTGCAGGTATCCTGTTAGGTGATGATGGCTGTAATTGCATATTCACAGTGATCGATGACCATAGAAGCACTAGGATGTGACCTATGACCTAATGCATCTCTTGGTTCCAGATATATCGCTCTCTGCCCACATTACGTAATATGTAGCAACGGTATTTCCTCATGGTACTCATGTTGTGTATTTATTACTGCATAATTACACCAATTATAATAGTATAGAAACTTATCTACTGGCATGACAGCCCTCACAGTACTGGGCAGTGGTTAGCTTAGATTTAGAGAAAACTTAGAATAATAATCCACTTTGAAAGCAAGACCACCAGTCCAGCACACATTCACCAAGTGGGCCATGGGGAATAATAATGGAGAAGGCACTCCAACTTTCACCTTTTGTTTCCTACATGCAGATGTTTTACCTACCAGGGAAAAAGCACCATATAATTCCCATTGGCTCTAAGCAGCATTTTATTAGCCTGGAAGCATTTAGGTGCTGTAACTGGTGAGATCAATGGAGCTCTTAAACATGTGCCATGTTTATACTTCATTTTCTATAAAGTGGATTATTTGATCTAAGATAATATATGTGATGCTGTGATAAAAGTCAAACACACTGAAACCTCAGAATTTGGTGATGGCAAGGAAACTACGGTATGAAGGATAAGCTTAATTAGAATATTAACCTCAGTGAGGACAATTGCTGTCCTTCTAGGATGGAAAAAAAATATAATGCTATTGACGTGAGGCCAGGTTTGTTGGCCTCTTCAGAGAAGACTGAATTGAGAGCATAGTGTAAGTCTGCTTATAAGTCTCTGCTGCTGACAGGTTGAACACTCAGAATTAACAGTAGCTATATTAGGCTTGGTGAGAAACATCTCATGCTTTTGATCCTATCCATAATCTCTATTTCAGCTATTCCATGTGTGAGTCCCTATACTAGCATTTAAATAACTGAAAAATGAGTCCAGCTGATATCCACTTGCTGAGTCATTTTATCCAGGTAGCTATTCTGTGGTTAATACTTTTATAGGCATTAATCACAGACACGCTCCTGCAGGTTCTTCCACATGCTTTCTCCAGATTGACTCCCATCTCTCAGTGTTGCTTCTTCCAAACCTTTGACCACCAGCCCAGCTGTTCATCACTGCCAGTGTGTTCATGTATATCATTAACCCAACTTCTCCTTTTGCATAAAGTTTATTACCAGGTGCACTGCTTTAAGGTCTGCCCACTTGGAAGAATGTATTATCTACTATCTTTCGGAGCCACTTTTGATTTGGACTAGAATGTGGCAGAAGTCCATTTTTGGCTTTTATCAACATAGTCAACCCATCTGAGAGATACAAGCTTGAGTGTTTTGTTTTGTTTCTTTATATATCACTTAGTTTCAGGTATCCCCTAACAAGACCATAGCTGCAAGTGAAAGAAAAGGCATTGGTGCAACAGGGACATGTGACATGGGGCTCTGGTCCCCTGTTGTGTCACTTGCTTATGGACTTCAGAACCTCTTGAGCCCCATCCTGAATATACCATTTCCGTTGTAAAATGGATTGTTGCTGTTGCTTCCTGATATTATGATTTGGTGGATATGATGTATTCATCTTGTGATGGGCACCTCTGGTTGCATAATTACTTAATGTTCTATGGTCAGGAACTTCCTGTCCTATGATCAGGGAACAATGGCATTATACAAGTTGTTTTTCAAGCTTTGAATATTTTTCTCTGCTGCAGATTAGATGACTTTGCTCTAGAACCTAAGGAGTGGATATGATGACTTTCTTACTGAAGCTAGAAGAGATTTCACATAGCATCCTTATGTACAATAGATACCAAAAGTATACTTGTCATCATGCAGAGGGATGAGCTGTTGAGTTAAAGATATCCACGAACTCGTGGCAGTGTGGCTTGGCTGACAGTCAAAAGTCTGGAGGAAGGGTTCTATGGCTCTTTTATTGGAGCTTAGAAAAACTCCATGTAGCTCCTGTCAGATTATATGATCCAAACAATGTTGCAGCTTAAACCTGCTATAAAAACTTCTCCTGTTTCTGGACCTCACTCAAAACTAGCAATTTTCTGAGTAACCCAATAAATAAGATGGATCAGTATAATCAAAGTGGTATGTGTTTCCTTCAAATTCAGAGAGCTACCAAATATGACATCTCTTTCTTAGTAAGAGGAAATGCAAGTATAATGTTTCAAACTTTACATTAAAGGATATGTCTCAGCATGACTCAGATCATCTGATCTCTTAAACTTTATTCAAAGGGGGAGGCCCCCTAATTTTTATTGGGTTTTTCTCCAACATTGTGAACAAACGTTCAGATTACTTACAAGTTCCTGGTCATCAGATCTGATTAACATAATGTCACCAATATACTGAACTGGTAAAATATCCTATAAGATTTCCCTGTAACCAAGGTCTCTTAAGACCATATTGTGACAGAACAGGAGAATTAACACAGTCTCAAACAAGATTATGAATATGTGCTGCTGTTCATTCTCAGTGAATGTGAGCTGATTCTAAAATGAATGTTTATGAGTTTTGAAATTATTCATTTATAGGGTAAATAAGTACATATACATGGCAGAGTCTGCATTGATTTGTCCTAGTAAATAATATTTTAAATAGCAGCTATAATTGGGGTTATTTGGTTAAATTTATAATAGTCCACCAACATTTGCCATAAGTTTTCTGGGTCCATTTTTTTCAGAGACTCTACTGGTTCCATAAGAATTCATGTGATAAGGACCACCAACCCTGCATCCATGAAATCACTGAGGCCACTAATCCCTGCCATTCCACCCACCATGCACTAAGGATTGTTTATAATATGCTAATTTCATTTGGGGTGGGACACTTTCAGAAGCTTCCAGTTGGCCTTTTCTATAATTACAGTTTTTACTCCACAGGTCAAGTAAATAATGCATGAGTTTTTCCCACCTGCTAAGTATATCCACCTTAATTAGGCCCTCAAATGATAATAAAATGAGCATAGCATGAGGCCATAGACCCATATTGGGCGCATTGTGAAACAAACGTGGATCTTTATCACAGGGACTTCATACTTCCTCATTCTTACAAGGGTTCCATGATGGTATTTTGAATCTACATGAGTTTGGACCCTAGATTCAACAATGCTTTAAAAATCTAGATATCTCCCTTTCTCGAGTAAATATCCCTAAATACTATTACAGAAGAATTAAGGAATCCTGCTGTGCCACTATAGAAGAACTGGTTTTTTCTTCAAATGGTGGGTTTTCTATCATAGAACTGACTCTGGTCTGGAAACTGGTCAATGAATTACAATTTTTCCAATGAAGCATTTTGCTCACTCACTGTATTTTGTTATTTATTGACCAACCATTATTATCTCATAGTTACTGTGTCAGAAATCTAGGAGCAGCTTAACTAGGTAGTTCTGGCTCAAGGTCTTTCAGGATATTGCAGTCAAGACATTGGCCAAAGATGCAGAAAGTCACTCTAAAATACAAATAAGTGATAAAATTCAACTATTTCCACCCTTTAAGAAATAATTATCTGACTAAAAGGATTTTTTGTCATTCCTTCAAGCAAAATGCCATTGAAAACTGGAAAATTTCAGGTGGTCAATGCAGGAGAATTTGGTAATAGAAGGGACTAAGGATCTACTTCCAGGCTCACTCACATGGTTGTTGGCAGTCCTGAGGTCCTCACTGATTGTTCACAGCAACACCTCTCAGTGCATCTACCTCAGTGTGAACTTTGCATGGTCTTCAGGCAATAGAAGCCTTATTAATCTCTGACAAGAGGAATTTCTCTGGCTGCTAAAACGTTCTCTGACAAATTATAGTGCCCACTCTAAGCTCATCCACTAATGAGATCTCAGGTCACAAGACCCTAGTCCTACTTGCATGCCTCTTGACTTTATATAGCGATTTGGTAGGACTATGAATCACCTTTCTTTGTAATTCTACCATGATAACAATCCAAAATCTTCAGCACAGTCTGCTCTTCAGCTACAAGGGATGCCATGCCCTAAGTAAACTGTCTGACTTGAGCTTGCCATTTTCTTTCCTCAGACATCAATGGCACCTAACAATAGTCAATCAGTTCCACAGTCGTTAGTCACAGCACCCCAATACTAAATATATTACACAAGCCAATGTATCTCCTTTCTTCTGAACTCCATTTCAATTCACTACAGATGAGAAGTTCAATAATAGTCACCACTATAATTAGTAGTTTTGATGTTTTAACAACAGGATTCATCACCATCCTTTTTCACTAACATTAGGTCCTTTTTTGTTATTTCGCTTGCAAGTGTTTAAACTCCCATTATAAGTTTGCTACATTAAACTCATTCTATAACAAAATATCTTCATTTGGATTTTGCTGTAAGTAGATTCTGTAACAAGGATTCTGGTGCAAGTAGTTTATTTTGGAGTGGGCCTCAGGAAACACTAGTAGTAACAGGAGAACTAGAGATAAAGAAGGAAAGGCAACAAACACAGTTGCTCGTAACACCGAGGCAGTCACTGTAGTTTAATTCCCCTGAAGGGCCCTGCTATGGTTTGAAAGTTTGTCACCTTCAAAACTCATGATGAAATTTAACTGCCATTGTGATGGTATTGAGAGGTGGGACCTTTAAAAGGTATTTAGGTCATGAGGGCTCTACCCTCACAAATAGACTAGTGCTATTATATGAGAGTGGGTTGGTTATCACAGAAATGGGTTTGCACTCTTTTGCTCTTTCTCTCTTGCCATCTCTTTTCTCTTCCACTAAGTGATGTCTTCCACCATACTGTTATTTAGCAAGAAAAGGCCCTTTGTCAAATGCTGGTAGCTTGATAGTAGAATTCCAAGCCTTCAGAACTATGAACCAATACATTTCTGTTCAGTATAAATAATTCTGCCTTGGGTATTCTGTTTTAGCAGCAGAATACAAACTAAGACATCCAATGTGAGATTCTGAGATTCAATGGGGAGCAAGCAGCTCTAAATTATAGTAATCAGTGGTCAAAAGAACTGAAGTATTACACATTTTCCATCAGTTATACATTAAAGGATGTTTCTGGGAGTTATTAATTTTCTAAGACTTTCGGCCTGAGTTGCTAGTGAGTAGAAGAGACTCTAGAAACCACAGAAAGTCATTAGGCAGTTAGAGCTCTACTTGTAAAGTACTATAATGCTAAGATGCTAAAAAGATTAAGGCAAGATTCCAACAGTATATGGTACTTATTTTGTGTTTAAGAAGAAAACACTTTGTACACACCAGAGATATGCATTCCAAATGAGCTAGAAAATGGTTAAAGATGCAGATGTGGATGAAATTAGATATTGATCAGCTATGCTTTGCTTTGTTAGTCAAATGGAAGTATATTAAATCTTTGCATCTGAGTGGAGAAGGTTTATAAAGCAATATCTTATCATCATTTTTAATTTTTATTTAAGGCCAGACACATACTTAATCGATGGTTTATACAATTATTCTTTTTTTTTTTTTTTTTTTTGAGATGGAGTTTCGCTCTTGCTACCCAGGCTGGAGTGCAATGGCGCGATCTCGGCTCACCGCAACCTCCGCCTCCCGGGTTCAGGCAATTCTCCTGCCTCAGCCTCCTGAGTAGCTGGGACTACAGGCACGTGCCACCATGCCCAGCTAATTTTTTGTACTTTTAGTAGAGACGGGGTTTCACCATGTTGACCAGGATGGTCTCGATCTCTTGACCTCGTGATCCACCCGCCTCAGCCTCCCAAAGTGCTGGGATTACAGGCTTGAGCCACCGCGCCCGGCCAATTCTTAAAAATAAATATTCTGAATTACACACTATACGTAGAGTATGACTATTGTATTTAAAGAGGGGGGCTCATCCTAACTGATTGTATTACATAGGATCGTAATTACTTCTATCTTGGAAGAGAATATCTAGTGTAATCTTATCAAGAAAAAACAGTTTCATTATTTTATTTAATAGAGTTTAGCCTCAGAGTATTTTTGGAGAGCCTCCTATGTCTACAGAAACTGAGATCTTTGTATTATTCAATCCAAAAAGAATCTCTGGTTGCTAGAATCACAACAGAGAATAAAAAGCAAAATAAAAGAGATATTTTTACAAAAGTGATGCTTATGCTTAAAAGAGGATTTCTTCTATCATATTTTATGTCTTGAAAATATGAAGATAAATATTAATTATTCAGCCTAGGATAATTTATTAACAACTCAGGTTAAAATCCCAGCTCTCGCACTAAATAACTCTGGGACTTTGCCAACTCTCTATCTTCTCCTGTGAAAAATGTGAATAGAAAACATTAGCTTCTTCATAAAGTTGTTTGTGGGGCTTAAATTAGATAGTGTATGTGAATCACATGTCAAATATCAACTTCATAAGACATCACTCTATGATGTTGATTACTATTATAAAGCTAGAGGAAACATAAAACTATTTTGTGGATGAAACTGAATTTCAAGTTCTTTCTCACTGTGGATAAAACAGACTTAATTCTTGGCTAACTAAAATTAAGTTCAAATCATCCTTTCAAGTTTCAAATATCAATAATTTCTAAATCACTTATTTTTATTATATAAAACTTTAAAAATTAGGAAAACATGAAAAGAAAAAATATCATCTATAGTTTGAGAACACATATATATCATTAAACTATTAATATACATTATTTTAGTTGTTTTTATACACGTTTCAGTTTCAACAAAATTGGGAATATAGACTATGTGCAATTTTAATTACTACTTTTTCATTGTGACTGAAGTCTAGGGCTCCTTTCCTTGCTGACTGGCTAACCTAAACTCCTGGATACTACCCATATCCTTCTCATGTAGCATCCTCCATCTTCAAAGCAGCTATGACTATGTTGAGTCCTTCTGAACACTTCAGATATCTCTGATTTCCCCCTCCACCACCAGACAGAAAACATACTTTGCTTTTAATAGTTCATGTGATTAAATAGGCCTCTCATATAATGTTTCTATTATAAAGACAATTATGTATCACATAGTTTTTAGGAATAATATTTCATCATATTCACAGGTTTTGGAGATTAGGGTATGGAATCTGGAGGGAGGAGGGGTCCATTTTTAGAATTCTGCCTACTATAGCCTCCAAGTAAAAGACTAAAGAAACCCAACCAATTCCTAGCAAAATAATTTTTTTAAATCCACCCATCACAATATGACATGACTAGAAGAATGGAATAACTTTTTTTATGGACTAAAAAACCCTGCTAACCTCAAATTTTATATCTAGGAAAATTATCCTACACAAATGAAACCTGAATGATAATGTTTAATGAACAAAAGCTGAGAAAGTTTGCCACAAATTGTTCTGCACTAAAGTGCATTCTACTGGCAGAAGAAAAATATTCCAGTATAGGAGATGGTCTGAGATGCAAAAAAGAATGTAGAACAAAGAAAATAGAAAATGGCTGGGTACATCTAATGATTAATGTAGTCTTTTTAAAACAGTGATTAAAGTACACTGTGACAACAGTTTGTGAATTAATGTTGGTTAAAGTATCCTAAGGTCCATGGTAATTTTCAGAAGAAGGGTAAAATATTGTTTAAGATTAGTCTTTAATAGGTTAAGGATGCATATTGTGTTTTCTTGAGTCACCACTAATGTGAGTGTGTGTGTGTGTGTGTGTGTGTGTGTGTGTGTGTGTCTGTGTGTGTTTTCTTCCAAAGTAGTTGAGGGAAAATAAATGAAATGAAAAAAGTGCTCAAAGAATCCTAAAAGAAGGACAGAGAGCTATAATAGAGAAGTGATAAATAAAAAGCATAAGATAGTTTTAAACTCAAATGGTTAATAATTATATTAGACACAGATGAATAATGTTTCACTTAAAAGAAAAAGACTGTTAAGTGAGGCAGAACCTAAATGTAAGCTGCTTATAAAATACACATTTATAAGGTAATCATGGAAGAAGTCTAAAACTAAAAGAGTTGACAACTATTATTGACTTTTCTCTGGAAAAAAAAATGCTTTAAGGATCATTTATTTTGGATGGTATTTTCATAATCAATTTTAGTTTGAACCATATGAAATTAATATAATATAAAAAATTTCATATGATTCAAACTGATATAGGCTATACAAATACTCATCAAAAGGAATAGTCTTTAAGGTAGTCATATCTACAAATAAAGAGGGTAAAACTGTAATAATATAATTAAATGGGAAAATAGGACAGCTATAAATGTGCATACCTAATTACATGATCTCAAAATACATAAAATGAAAATATAATAGAATCATAAAGAAAAATATAATTCCAGGAATCACATTGGAGAATTTACCACACTTCTCTCAGTAAATGACAGAAGACAGATTAGAAAAGATACAGATTTGAAAATAAAATTAGTAAATGTTACCTTCTATATATCTATGAAACACCGTATCTAACGACTGTAAAACATGTTCTTTTCAAGCCCAGATGTAAGATTTATTTTAAAAATTAGTGTATAGGTATAAATAAATCATATCTCATAAAATTTCTAAACTTTAAATATATAGTATATTCTCACCACAAATCTATAACAATAAGATTATTTTAAATTCTGTGTATTTTTAGAAATAAAAAATTAAATCTAAATAAATCATATGCTAAAGAAGATATTAAACTGATAATTAAATATGTTCACCCAAATAGTAAAAAAAAAATAGTACATTACAAACTTGTAGAATGCAGCCAAAGCATTGCACAAATGAAATTTCACAAGCTTTATTTATACATTAGTAGAAAGACGACTGAAAATGCTTAAGGTAAACATTTACCCCAAAGGTTGAAAAATGAATGGCAAAGTAAACCCGAAGAAAGTAGAACAAACAAAATAGAAAAAAAGTATACAATAAAAGGAATCATTGAAACAAAACAGAGTTTATGAGAAGGCTAACAATGTTAACTTGAAAAAAAAAAGAGCAAGAGAGAGAAATAATAAGAAGAAATGGGGTGAGAATAAGAGTGAAAAAAAAATAAGGACATTAAACAAATAACCAAATTTCATGAACAACTTCATGGTAATTCTGAAAATGTTGATAAATGTGCAATTCTTTGAAAAATATAACTTACTGGAACTGACTCTAGAAGGACTAGAAAGCCTGACTAGTACTATAAACATTAAATGAATTGGTAATCGAACTCTTTGCACAGTGATTACCTCAAAGTTAGATGTAGTAATCAGTGAGTGTTAACAAACATTCAAAAAAGAAATAAAATTCTAATTCTAGAGAAATACTGGTAAAAAAAAATACAAAATGAAGTTATTATGTATACTTATATATATTATTTATATATACTTATAATACATAATATATGAATACATATTACATATGATTTTATGAAGTTAGCACAACCTTGATACCAATGTTCTGAAAATGGCAATAAAAATGGAAAGCTACAGACCAATTTCACTCATGAACACATGCAAAAGTTCTAAATGAAATATTAGCAAGCTGCATTGAGCAACACATAAAAATCTAATTGAATCAGCTACATTTATTATAGGAAGACAAGTTTGGTTTAATCAAAAATAGTCAACAGAATCACTGATTTAATAGATTTTTTTAAATTCTTATAATTTTCTCAATAACTGTAGGAAAAGTGATACAATTTTAAAAATGCCCATGCACACACACACACACACACACACACACACACACAGAAAATATATATTTATTATATAAACTCGTAAGCAAGTCTGTAATCAAAGGAAACTTTCTTAATATGATAAACAGGATATGACAAAATGAACTACTAGGAACATCCTAATTAATAGCAAATCATCAAAATGTTTCTCTCTTTGATATGTAGAACAGGACAAGAATGTCCCTTATCACTACTTTCATTCATGGAATTTTTTCACAGTACTATGGGAAAAGAGTGAATAAAAAGTGTGAAAAAAAAAAAAAAGAAAAAAAGAAAATTTCAATTATTCCCAGAATATATCTTTAAATGTGTTAAATATTCAAAACATATAGGCAAAAATTTATAATTAAAAAGGGGTTTAGTAAGATTGGTAGATGCAAAGTTACCATAAAAGATAATTTTATTTCAAAATGCACAAAGCAAAAACAAAAAAAAGAAAAAAAAACATTTAAAAAGATACCAAATATGTCTATTAACTAGAAAACAATATTAAAATGTATAAAACCTATAACAGGCAAGTTCTACAAATTTTAAAAGAGACAGTAGAGAAGTCCTAAATAAACTGAGATATGTGCTATTTATAGACAGTGCTGTCCATATATGGCAATTCTCCACCCAAAAATCCCAACGGATATTTTTAAGTATATTAAAAGTTTTTTATTGTAATTGATTTATATGGAAATTGAAAGGGCCAATTATACAAGATGCTTTTAAAATAAATTATTCCAGCAGGAACTTACACTATTAGGTATTAATACTCAAGTAATTAAAGCTATTGAGCACTAACACAGAGATAAGAAATAATAACAAACCAATGGAAAGAATAAAGATCAGGAAACTAATACACATATAATAAACAATTGATTTACCAGCAAGATACGAACAGGGTAATAGGAAATAGATTTTTTTTCAATGAAAGTGCTACATCAGTTTGCAATCAAACTGGAAAAAATACAAAATTCACTCACTCATAGTTTATGGCTTATAAAATAATTCCAGGTGGATTATTGATCTGAAAGTCAATAGCATAACTAGGATCCTTCTAGAAGATAAAATAAAAGCATATCTCTATCATCTTGAAGTAATGAAATATTTTTAAACTAAAATGATACCAAGTACTAAAGAGGTTGTTAAAAACTGGTGTTTTCATTCAAATTTAAAATGTCTCTGTATCAAAAAAAACAACATTAAACAAGTTACAAGACAAATGACAGAGATATTTTCTTTTTATGCTATTATTTTTTTTTATTTATTTCCTTCTTTTTATTTTCTCTTTTCCCTTTTCTTCTTGTCATCCTTTGTTTCTACCTCCTTCCCTTCTTTTCATCTCCCTTCCCATTCCTCTCATTCTCTTCCTCCTTCCTGTTGCAGACATTTACATGATATGTAAATGACAAAGGCTCATCTGTAACTTATCAGCATAAGTTACATATGACCCCAAAAAGACATATGACCCAAAGGGAAATAGGCGCTTCTCAAAAGAGGGATTTTTAATGGTCCATATACACAAAAAAATTGCTCAGAGAAATTCAAAGGTAAACCACAAGAAAATACCATATACAACAACTGTTATATGTGAACTTATTGGGACATGGGGTGCCCAGAGATTTGGTTAAACATTCTAGGTGTGTTTGTGAACGTGTTTCTGGATGACATTAACATTTAAATAAGTAGAGGAGGTAAAGCAGCTTGCTCTCCCCAGTATTGGTGGACATCTTTCAATTCATTGGAGACCTAATAGAACAAAAGGGAAAATTTGCTCTCTTTCCTAATTGCTTAAATTATAACAATGGTGTTCTCTTGCCCTTGGCTAGAACTTAAACCATCAGTAATCTTGGTACTTGAGCCTTCAGATTTGTACTACTACTTACATCATCAGGTCTCCAGGTTCTTGGGCCTCTGGACTCAAACTGGAAGTATACCACCACCTTTCCTGGATCACTGCCTTGCAGATGGCAGGCTGTAAGACTTCGCAGTCTTCATAATTGTGTGAGCCAATTTCTTTTAATACATCTGTAGGGGGTGTGTGTGTGTCTGTGTCCTATTTGTCCTGCTTCTCTGAAGAACCCTGACTAATACAGTCATCTAATTGGCAAAAATATAAGCATTACAGTACCAAATATTGTTAATTGTGCAAGAAAAGGAACGTTCAAGCAGCAGTTGAGATATGCATGAACATGAATGCAGCATGCATATACAGATTACTTATGGCGGCATTGATTTTATTTTGTAGTAGCCAAAGAAAGAAAGGATGGCTGAGGAAAAGGATGAGACAGAGGGAAACGTTAAAGGAAAGAAAGAGGAAGCAAAGAAATGAAAGAAGGGGACGAGATAAAAGGATTAAAATAAATCAAAGTAAGGTAAAAGAAATAATATAAACATTCATCAATAAAGTTAAATAAAATGGATAAATAACTGATAACATATTCATAATTGGTAGTATATACAAATATTATAATACTACACAATAATAAAAATAACCTATAGATTTATGTATACATTTTATAAACATAACATTGAGTTAAAGAAGCAAGACACAAACACATATATACAGAATTATTCCATTCACTTAAGATTTAAAAACCAGTGAAACCCATGTTATTTAAGGATGCCTGCTTGGTGCTAAAATAAAATTCAGTATAGTGGTTATCTTTGGGGCAAGTAGGAAAGAGGTTTTTTTGTGTGTTGGCCCTATTCTGTCTGGATTTATGTGATATTCATATATGTGCTTGCTTTATAATTGTTATATGTTTTATGTAGTTTCCATCATTTGTGTTATATTTGCCAATTTTTTGAAAAAGATTAAGAATAGGCTGGGTGTGGTGGCTCATGCCCATAATCTCAGCCCTTTGGGAGGCCAAGGCAGGCAGATCACAAGGTCAGGAGATCAAGACCTTCCTGGCCAACATGGTGAAACCCCGTCTCTACTAAAAATACAAAAAAATTAGCTGGGTGTGGAGGCACAGGCCTGTAGTCCCAGCTACTCAGGAGGCTGAGGCAGGAGAATTGCTTGAACCCAGGAGGTGGAGATTGCAGTGAGCCAAGATCGCGCCACTGCACTACAGCCTGGGCGACAGTACCAGACTCCCTCTCAAAAAATAAAAAAAATAAAAAATAAGAATAGCAATGCATTGAACATCTTTGTAAATAAATCTTTATCTAATTTCCTTAATATAAATCCCTAAAAGTTGGAATTACTGCATCAAATGGAATAAATATTCTCCTAAAGTTCTTATAGATGATAGTCAGATCGATAGGTAGGTAGATGGATGTATGGATAGATAGATGGATAGATGGATGGATGGATGGATGGATGGATGGATGGATAGATAGATAGATAGAGATGGGTTTCTTTAAAATTGTCTACCAATTTATACTTTTTTTGTTATATATTACACTTTAAGTTCTGGGCACATGTGCAGATCATGCAGGTTTGTTACACAGGTATATATGTGCCAAGGTAGTGGTTTGCTGCATCCTTTGCCCCGTCATCTACATAAGGTATTTCTCCTAATGCAATCCCTCCCTAATACCCCACCCCCCAGGTCCCAGTGTGTGATGTTCCTCTCCTTGTGTCCATGTGTTCTCATTGTTCAACAGCCACTTATGAGTGAGGACATGCAGTGTTTGGTTTTCTGTTCTTGTGTCAGTTTGCTGAGAATGATAGTTTCCAGTTTCATCCATGTCCCTGCAAAGGACATGAACTCACTCTTTTGTATGGCTGCATAGTATTCCATGCTGTATATGTGCCACATCTTCTTTATCCAGTTTATCATTGATGGGCATTTGGGTTGGTTCCAAGTCTTTGCTATTATGAACAGTGCCACAATAAACATACGTGTGCATGTGTCTTTATAACAGAATGATTTATAATCCTTTGGGTAACTACCCAGTAATGGGATTGCTGGGTCAAATGGTATTCCTATTTCTAGGTCCTTGAGGAATCTACACTGTCTTCCACAATGGTTGAATTAATTTACACTCCCACCAACAGTGTAAAAGTGTTTCTATTTCTCCACATCCTCTCCAGCATCTGTCTCCTGATTTTTTAATGATTGCCATTCTAACTGGCATAAGGTGATATCTCCATATGGTTTTGATATACTTTCACCACAGTTAATGAGATTGATGATACTCCTGAACACTTGTTAGTGTGTTTTGCAACTTTACTAAAATTGACAAAAGTAGATAAAAAATGGAAAAACATCTATACATAGGCTGTTTTGTTCTGATTGAAGATTCATTTAAGTACAGCCATCTTATTTGTGTTTACCTCTGCTCCAATAAAACAAAATAGAGACCTTAGTCCACAACCTGAGCCAGAAATGGCTTTAAATGGTCCTCTGATTTACTTACCTTCTACACACACACACACACACACACACACACACACACACACACTCGACAACATACACACACACACACACACACTCGACAACATATACTTCATTTCTGGCTGCTTGACTATCCCCCGGCCCTTCTACCACAATTGATATTCTGTTTTATCCCCCGAGTTCCAACCTAGTCATCTCATTATTTTCTTTTTTCTTTAAAAGCTTCACTCAGTGAAAATGTTGTAGACCACTCTAGTTCTTAGCAAAGCCTAAGAATATCATTAACTCTTGGCTAAAAGTCATGGCCACACTAACATGATATATCTGAATTTGTCTACTCCAACACACCATGTCATAAGAATGTAGCAAGTATTGTTGAAGTCTGAACACACATGTGAATATTTCTCTTTTTATTACTGTTTTAATGAAAATCACCACTATTACATCAATATAGAATATACTTTATACACATATCTTAAACATTTTCCATTTTTCAAGAATCCAAATACATAATATACTATCAACTTGAGAACACAAAGAACGTAACATGAAGTAAGACTGAGCAAATAGCTTTCCTGTAATTAGTCACTAGTGATTCTACAGACTTTCCTTCAGTGTTTCCTATTGGAATTTTAATATGTCCTGCCATGGCTCTGCAAGAATAGAGCTGCCTGGGAAAGGAGGCAATGAAAAAAAACTGGACCCAAACTTAGAAAAAGTTAGGAAGAAAATCCAAGAAAGTAATATATTTTGAAACTAAATATAAGGACTCCCTTCCATGAGCGTGTACATAAATATAAGGACTCCCTCCCACCAGAGTGTACAAATAGGTATAAAAGAAGCAATTATATCTTCCCATTTTATCCTCAGAGTTGGCCATTTAGAAACAAAACAGATAGTACCCATTCATCTGAGAAGCAGAACATTTTCACAGCATTGTAAAAGGAATGCTAGGGCACAGGGAAAGGAAAATAGTGGGAGAACAACTTACTTTGAGATACCCTGAAGGACATTTACTAAAACCTTGGGCAAAACCTGTCACAGGTAAAGCTGTGACCCTCCAGCCGCCTTCATAAATTTCAATATACATAATAGTAGCTTTCTATTGAAGAGCTACATGAACTGAAAAGAAAAGTTTATGGAAAAGAGACAGATATTCAGGCAGTAAGGCAATGTAGGAACTGAAGAAGAGTTTTAAGTGCTTTCAACCTCCCTGCTCTACAGATCAGGTCAAAAACTCTAAACCCTTCAAATTTAGATCAAATAACAGGGCAAATTACAAAGTAATGCCTTTGCTTCAAATGCAAGAACTAGATGGAGCAGAAAGAAATTAAACACTCCTATAGAATATCACCTGGAAAGTACAGCCTCTTGAACCTCCTTTATCACAGAGACACCCACTGGTCAAGGATGTTGCACAAGTCAACAAACAGAAAAAAATAGAGGAGATGCCACCAACACAACCCTCGTAACATAAAAGAAGCATTTTTTTCAAGTGAACATGGAACATTCACTAGAAGAAATAATCTGGACCATGAAACAAGTCTTAACAAATCTCAAAAGATTGAAGTCATACAGAATATATTCTCTGGCTTCAGTAGAATAAGCTATAAATCAACAAGAAAAAAAATTTGGAATAAGCTACACATATAATCTTGGAGCAAAAAAGAAATTGCCGTGAGAACTAGAAAATTCTTTGAAATCAATAATGTAAATATGACCAATCAAAATGTGTGGAATGCAGCCAAAGCAGTACTTAGAGGGAAATTTGGGGCTTTAAATATGTAAATTCACTTTGAAAAGATAGCAACTTATATATATAAGATCTCTGCAGTTTGACTCTGTGTATATTAAACTTCAATTTCAAAAGTTTAGACCAACAGGACATCTGATTTTTAAAATTTACGTTAAAATTTAAATAAGCGATAACATTCAACTACATCTACATTTTAAGAAAAATTAACTAAAATTATGTTTTGATCATATTTTCAAGTAAAGTGCCATTACAAAGGAAAATTTCAGGTGGTCAATGCAGGATAGTTTAGAAGCCTTTCGAATAGTAACTTAGGCCAACCCATCTAGCAAGAAGTTATACAAAAATTGCATTACAGGGACACATTTGGGTAGAATAGAACTAAGAAAGGAAGATGTTGATATGTGATAAAGAAAAGACAAAGAAAAATAACGTGCCCAATATATTTTAATAGGCTCAGATTTTTTTTTTTCCTTGAGACTGAATCTTGCTCTGTTGCTAGGCTGGAGTACAATAGCGCGATCTCAGCTCACTACAATCTCCACCTCCTGGGTTCGAGCAATTCTCCCCCCTCAGCCTCCCAGGTAACTGGGATTACAGGTGCACACCACCACACCGAGCTAATTTTTGTATTTTTAGTAGAGATGGGGTTTCAGCGTGTTGGCCTTGATCTCCTGACCTTGTGATCCACCCACCTCGGCCTCCCAAAGTGCTGAGATTACAAGGGTGAGCCACCGCGCCCAGTGTTTTTATGCGCCTAGTGTAGGCTTAGATTTTAAATGGTAAATGGAGACCTATGAATGCTTTACTGATGTCAACCATATTATATCTAGGATAACCTTTAGAAAATATCCTGTTAAACTCTCAGTTGCCTCCCAATTTCTACTCCCATGTTGATTTCTCTATGCTTCTATAGAGAATATAATTCTTATTCTGCCTCTTCTACCATTGGTTATTTCACAAGTTCTTTGGATTTTGAAGCTCATCTTAATGTTAGCTTCAGTTAAATGTTATTAACAGTTGTTATTGTGGTGCTATACACATGACTGAAAACCATGTTTATTGAAAATTATATGCTTAGAGTATTTGAGAGTCAAATTTAATTTGGTTCAAATGCATCTTGTTGGTTCTTCATTTTAAATTTATAGACTCTTCAGTATTGATTTAATCTAAACTTACTTGCCTTTTCCTCTCCTTAGTGTAAAACAAATATCTCCAAATGATATATAATTTGAAAGTGGTACTTTCATGTTACCTTTACTGCAGTGTACTTAACAAGATACTTTCTTCTTCCTCTTCCATAAACAACTATTTCTTTTTCTCCCTGTTTTCCCATTTGAATGTTTAAAGGCAATTTATCAACCTGGTTGCTCTTGACAGCAAACACAGGAAACATTAGAACAAGAACAAAAAACCATAGCTTTTAAGAGCTATAGATACAAGTAGGTCATCATGGTCACTGAAATGATATTTAGTGTCATTTGGAATATAAAAGAGAACAACTTCTTGACGCCGAATTTAAGTTTCCATTCATAGCTGTTGGGGGAAATTCAATATCAGAAACTCATCCCAGAACATTTTGTGAACATGAAAACAAAAAAATCTATGTTATAAAATGCAACCATTGCTGAAAATGTTAGTCATTGGTAAGTTTAAAGACAAATTTTCATCTCATGGGACTCGTAAATTTCAGTGTACGCTGGATTAGCTGAATGGTTTACACACAGGACTACCATCAACCATTTCCCCATTTCTGGCAAATGCAAACTAAGCAGTGTGAGGAAAAAATAGTCTAGCATCCGATAGGAAAAAGAGCATAATCTAAATATATAAAATAAACATTTTTTCTTGCATATACTTAGTGGTTCATCATTTTGAAATCATATTATATCAATACAATATCAAAAACCTTGCAAACTTTCTGTGTTGTTTTAACATGGTGTTGATTTGGATTTTTCTATCTAAAACAGGGTTCAAAGAGACTTGTTTTGTTATGAAATAACATATCCCCATTATATATAAGTCAGAAAATACAGAATAATGTAAAACCTAATCATATATACTCCCACTATCCAGAGACAGTTATTATTATGTCAGTGTTTATTAATCTTCTTTCCTGTTTATTATTTTTTGGGGGATTGGGGAAGAGTTAATTGCACTTTTTTTTTTTTTGAGACTGAGTTTCGCTTTTGTTACCCAGGCTGGAGTGCAATGGCACGATCTCGGCTCACCACAACCTCCGCCTCCTGGGTTCAGGCAATTCTCCTGCCTCAGCCTCCTGAGCAGCTGGGATTACAGGCACGCACCACCATGCCCAGCTAATTTTTTGTATTTTTAGTAGAGATGGGGTTTCGCCATGTTGACCAGGATGGTCTCAATCTCTTGACCTTGTGATCCACCCACCCCGGCCTCCCAAAGTGCTGGGATTACAGGCGTGAGCCACCGCACCTGGCCTGTTTAAATCTTTTTATGCTATTTTAATTATTTAGGTTGTTTCAATGTTAGTACATGGTTGTTCATAAACTTCCTTTACATGGGTTCATAATGCATTACAAATTGGCTATGCAACAGTTTACTTTAGCAGTGCTCAATTTTTTTAACCCAACTTTTCTGCCATTTTTCTGCCTTAAATTTTTTTATGTTTATGATTTTATCTTAGGTTAGATTATGAAAAGCACAACAAATAAATAAAAGGGTACAAATATTTTTAAGCCTCCTTTTTTTGTTACCAAATTGATTTTGATAAAGTTTACACCAGTTGTTATGTTGTCCCCTCCAAAACTCATGTTCAAATTTAATTGCCATTGTAACAGTATTAAGAGGTGAAAACTTTAAGAGGTGATTAGGCCATATGGGCTCCACTCTCAGAGATGAAATTGGTGCTCATAGACAAGGTCTAGTGTGGTCTGCTCTTGCTTTCTTGCCTTCTGCCATGGGATTACAGGCACGCACCACCATGCCCAGCAAGAAGGCCGTCCTCAGATGGTGGCACCTTGATCTTAGACTTTCCAGCCTCCAGAACTGTGAGCCAGCAAACTTCTATTCAATATAAATTACCCAGTCTCAGGTATTCTATTATAGCAGCATAAAAGGTCTAATACATTAGTTTATGTGTTACCAACAAATGAAAGTATCACTTCAAATCATCTCACCAAAATTATTTTAATATTTACTAATTTGAACATAAAACATAGTTAAATGTCACTGTGATTTCTCACTTGGCTTAAGAAACTGGTTGATACTAACGTAAACCATTGAGGACAAAAAAAGCCTAATTATTTGATAAGAAACTTCTACAGAACACAGGTTCAATGCCCTTTTTAGAATTTGCTCAAAAGTTCAGTCTGCCCTCAGACATCCCAAATAGTCAAGATCCTCAAAACTCCTATTGCATTTCAGTCATTCAAGTAAACTTGTTAAAAATTTAAACTGTTTAAAGGAAAACACTCATGATCTGTGTTTCCAATGGCAAAAGCCAACAGAAATTTTATCAGGAGCGAGTATTCTACCCTGAAGTGTTGAAATTAAAACATCATTATTTACATGCTTACTTATAACATTTTTATTCATTTGGATTTTACCTACCTATTATTTAAAAGACACACACACATATTTTTTCAACATATAATTCAAAGCAATGTAAAGTTTCTATTGCCCTAACTGGCATCGTGTAGGGAAGATAACTATCTTATTCTGTGGTAAAACAGCACGTTATGTGGTTAGCACAATAACTCATGTCTCAAAAGTACTCTGAAATATTATACACAAAATTTGTTTGTCTCCACTTAGTGAGCACACAACTGTCTCCATTTGTTTAGTTGCCAGAATAAAATACTACTAAAATAACAACACAGTTCCAAATGAGATAGAAATGGTTGAACTCTTCCTTTTATAATTGAAACTTGCCATGTTTAAGTGCCTAAATGTAATTATGGAGAAAAAGAAATTTCCTTTGCTTATATACAAAATAATATTTTATTGTAATAATTAATCATCTTGAGTTGAAATGAGTTTACATGTGCAGTGTAGATGGCCAGCATGTATTTTAATCCTATTTCCTGTATAAACAGCAATTCAGAGTCTATGACAAGAAGGCAATATTTCTGTAGCATTACTCAAGTACAGAGCATGTTGTTCTCATAATATCCTCTGTCACTTGCCCTTCTTGCAGAGATTACAGCTCTTTCTTGCCTCATTAAAACTCAGAGAACATGCATTTTGATATTCCCTGATGTAATTTTCATTCACTCACTAAAGCTTATCATCTCTAATTGAATCAGGATACTTGAACTTTTAGAAATTTTAAAATTTATTTTCTGTATTTCTTGGCCAATTTTTCTTAATTATTTATGCATTTTCCTGTCAGATCCATTTTAAAAAATTAGTTTGCCTTTGCTCTTAAAATAAGTATTAGTTCTCATGAGTGAATCTGTGTGATGAGAAAAAAAAAGTGAGAAGAAAAAGAAAAAAAATCTGAATACATATTATGCTTTTTATTTTCTTGAACTTATTTTATATGCTTCCTGACACTGTGGATATATCAGGGAAAGTTGGTCCACTGTATTTTTTTTCTCCAGTCTTTTTTGTGTGTGTTCATTTGCTTTATTTTTATTAATCATATTGTATTTGTTATTGTTACCAAATATTGAATAAATAAAAATTTAAATAATATATTTAGGGCATAAAGCACAATACTGTAATTAGAACACATTTTCTTACCCAGTTTAGAAAATGAAACTATCACCACCTGGAAGACTGCTCCCTGATGCTACACATTATCTGCCCTATCATGAGTAACCACTCTCCTGAATTTTAGGTTTAATATTTCCTTATTTATTTCATATAATTTTACCAAATATGCTACATATAGTTATTTTTAAAATAAGGTATCCTTTAGTTTTTAGTAATATGTATAATTATATTTTCACTTCCAAATATTTTTTCTTGTGTTTTGACTATTGTATTTCTGAGATTGATACATGTTGTGTTTAGCGATAGTTCATTTCACTCTTATACAATATTCCATTGTATGAACATACATTCCTTTATACTTTCTATTAACAATAGGTAGATTGTTTGTTTTGGGTACTTTGCTACTGTAAACAAAGATGCTATAAACATTTGCATATGTCTCCTAGTACACATGTGCAAATCTTTCTCTAGTGCAGTGGTTCACACATTTTAGCTGTATCAGGATCACATGAAGGACTTGTTTAAACACGATTGTTGATCCTTAATCTTAGTTTTTCTAATTTTGTATCACTGTAAAGGGTCTCAAGATTCTATATGTCTAACAAGTTCCTAAGTGATGCTGATGCTGCAGGTCCAGGAACCAACCTTGAGAACAACCGCCCTAGAATATATAGCTGTGAGTAGAATTGCCAGGTCATAAAAAAACAGCAATTTCAAATTTGTTATATAATGCCACATTATTTTCCATATATTCTATTATACCAATATAGACTTCAGTCAGCAATGTGCATAAATGTTTTGATTTGTCTACATCCTTGCCAATATCTGTTAAATTTTTAATTCCTGCCAAATAGGTAGATGTGACCTATTGTCTCCCTACAGTTTTAATTTTCACTTTCCTGACTGGACAATAAAGTGGAGTGTATTTTCATATGTTTGTTAACCTTGTAGCTCCTTTTTTTCATTGTTCCATTGGGTTAGAGTTATTTTTCTTACCAATTTACAGAAATTTCTATATGGTCTTTTTATGAAGACTTATATTCCATTTTTATTACCTACTATTTTTTCTTGAAGAGTTTGGGAGAAAATTGCTTGTATTTTTTTTTATCCATTTAGCCTAAAGGCTGAACATGTAGTTTCTTTGTAGCTTCTCAATATAGATGTGATAATAACAATAGAATTGGCGCATTCCTGCAATCCCAGCACTTTGGGAGGCCGAGGCTGGTGGATTACAAGGTCAAGAGATCGAGACCATCCTGGCCAATATGGTGAAACCCATCTCGACTAAAAATACAACAATTAGTTGGGCATGGTGGGTGCATGCCTGTCCCAACTACTCAGGAGGCTGAGGCAGGAGAAATGCTTCAACCCTGGAGGTGGAGGTTGCAGTGAGCAGAGATCACGTCACTGCATTCTAGCCTGGTGACAGAACAAGACTCTGTCTCAAAAAAAAAAAAAATATTTACTATAAAGCTGATCTATAGCAAGTATTTATATTATCTGATGAAGACTCATTCACTCCAAAATACCGCTCCCAGGTCAAACCATAGCTTTTTCTCTTGTTCTCCTATGATAGCCTCCCATCACTCCCACTCTACCTCCTCTTCCCCCACTTCCACCTTGTCTCCCTTACAGCTATTCCCCACTAAACACCCAGACTAATCTTTGCAAAGCACAAATCAAATCATCTCCTTCTCTGTGCAAATCTCTCCAATTGTTTCCCTTTATTGCACTTAGAATAAAATTCCAATTCTTTGTCATGGCCAAAAAAGCCTAGCAAATACTTCTCCATTCTCATTTTTACTATTCTTCCCTTAAATAACCAAAATGTAGCCACTCTTATCTTGCTGTTTCTCAAACACTCTAAATATATTCTTCTTTCAGCAATACCCTTTTCCCCAGACATTTCTCAGAAGGGCTATCCTGACTATCCCTTTAAAATAGTTCCCTCTTCTCTCCACACACATATACTCCTCACTCTTGCCGTATTTGTCTTCATAGAACTTATCAACATCTGACATGATATTAGATGTTTAATTTTTAATCATCTCTCTTTGTCCTCTAATAAAATGTAATTGCCATAGGCTAATAAGATTTTTAAATTCA
Organism: Sapajus apella; assembly: GCF_009761245.1. Taxonomy (NCBI): domain Eukaryota; kingdom Metazoa; phylum Chordata; class Mammalia; order Primates; family Cebidae; genus Sapajus; species Sapajus apella. The sequence continues at coordinate 19,511,859 of NW_022436944.1, read as the reverse complement.
TCCTAATATCTCAATACCTAGGAGAGTTTCTAATAACAATTATGTTCTCTACAAATATTTACTATATAAGCTAATGAATTCTTCCACAATCCTCACAGTCCTTTTAGCTATATAATTCTTGAAAGCAGAGACTGGATATTATTCATCTTTATGTCCCTGGGATCCTAATACATGCTCTATAACACATTTGATTACTCAATAAAACTATATGTCGATTAATAATGCACATACATAGAATTAGGTTTATTTTACAGATGAGAAAATTGGAGTGCTTGCTTAAAAACTCAGGAATCTGTTAGTCTTTCCACTAATAGATAAAGCTATTCCACTGTGCCACATTTTTTCTCATCTTCACATCATAGCATACTAATAAGACAGTGCAATCAAGATGACCAGATGGGTTAGTACAGTTCAATTAGTGATCAAAGAGGTTTCCACCAGTAATATCACCTGAAAAACCTGTGACCGTCAAAGAGCCCAGGAGATAAATTAGAATCCTCACTTTCCTATTTCTAAAGCAAGATCTTTTTCCATCCTCTATCACTTGGAAACATCTAAGGAAGAGACTATTTCTTCATTCATTCAAAGTAGCCACATACTTTGGTAATATTTGAAAGGAATGGTAAGTTTTATAATGTTTTAATTTTGAGATATTCCTTATTTGGAATGGTGAATTGAATGCAGATGTTTAACTCTATCCTCTTCTAAGTTCCCACTAAAATGACAAACACAAAAGTATCTAGAAAACATCTGCTTAAATCCTGGAAACAGCAAAATGAGACCATATACATGCCAGAAATTTCAGGGAATTTGTTAGAAATTCAAATCTAGATTAAAGTAATTGTTAATTCATCTTGGATTAAATACATGTAAATGAAAAGAATATTTAACATAAGTAGGAAAGGATAAGATTAAGAAGAATCAATGACCAAAGAGGGAAAAAGTCCCTACACTGACAACAGAACTAAAGCATCAGATAAAAAATTTTTTTTCAAGTACTAGGCTAAGGTTTTCATTTTGTTTGTTTTAAATTTCAAAACCAACATTTAAAATGAAATCTATACATTTCCATGCAGAAAGAAAAAGTAGCCTTTAAAATGACAAATAATAGAGAAATGCTTACTTCAGTATAAAATAATTTGAAACATTATAGTTAGGAGAAGTAAGTTCAGGGCTCCATTGCACAACATGGTGACTAGAGTTAATATAATGCATTCTTGCAAAATTCGAAGAAAGTGGAGTAAAGTGTTTTTGGCACAACAATGCAAGATAACTATGTGAGTTATCATTTCTCATTTAACTGTCATTAGAATCCTCTTCCTTTCACAAAAGATGAATCTATTTGTCATTATCTATTTGTCATTAGAATTCTCTTCCTTACATAAAAGGTGAATAGTTAAGAAAGAATAGAGTAAGATCTTAAGAATGTGCCACTTACCTAAATGATAATGTGTGAATAAGAGCAAAAGACAAAAATAAGAACTGTAATAAAAATAGCAAAGAAGGGTTATGAAAAATAGTAGTGAGTAATAAACAAAACTTAAAATTAGCTATAAGATTGCTCTTAGAACAGTCATAAAACAAAATGTCCCAAAAAATGCTATAAAGAGAAGAGACTCTTGCAAAATCTAAATCCAAAATCTTCTAAACAAATATTGGAGATCATGGGGAGAAGAGATGAAGAAAACTGTCAAATTTATCTGCTCACCCAAAGGGAAGGTGTGCCAGTCCTTGTCCAATTTTGTCTCAGATCTATTGTTTGCCTTATCCTGCTCTGTTGTGTATTACAGGGAAAGATTCCTACGGCCAGTATTCCTGGCTGGGGTTAGCATATTAAAGAAGTTAATAGGACATAAGAGAGTAGGAAGAAAGGAAAATCAGGAAGATTTCCCCCACCTCTGCCTTGAGTGATACCTCTCATAGCAGCTACAAATCTATCATGGTACCAGTTTCAGCCAGGTGACCTGAACAATGTCAAAAATATATTAGATAAAAAGAAGGTGAGTTACCCTATCTTCCAAAATGTAATTATCTAGATGAAAATGCTATTATTACAAATTGAATATTACATCTGGAAATTATTCCTAGAAACCCAAGAAAATATATATTGTTAGATTTATTGCTGGCATTTTCATAAAAGCTCTCATTTCTCATTCCAAGAGCCTTTCATAGATCTCTCTTACAAAAGATCTATTTTTAAATTGACAGATAAAATGATATTAACTGTGTACAACATTATGTTTTGGAGTATTTCACAGTGTGAAATGAGTAAATCTAGCTAATTACTAACATGTGCATTATCTCACATAGTTATCATTCATTTTGTACCAAAAACACTTTTGCAAGAATACATTGTATTAACTCTAGTCACCATGTTGTACAATAAATCCCTGAACTTACTCCTCTTAACTAAAATGATTCAAGTTATTTTAAACTGAAGTAAGCATTTCTGTATTAATATTCATTTATCTGTTCATTTTGACTCCCAAGTTTTGCTGCTACGAAAAAGAAAAAAATTACATCATAATGCAGTAAGCATTCTTGGGTGTATATGTATGTGTGTAAACAAATCAGGGCAGGTGATCATATTTTAAGGAATGTATTTTCAAGAGTATAAAATTGTTCTGTCAAAAGATATGTACAGATCACTTTCCAAAAGAGCTGAAATTTTTCACCTAACCACTAGCAATAAATAAAAATATTTTTTCTCTTTGAATCCCTACCAGCAATAGATTTTGCCATACTTTTTAATTTTTCCAGTCTTATGAGTATAAAGAAATATCTAGATTTTACTTCAATTTGTATCTCCATGGTTACTGAAAAAGATCTGGAGACATTTTATATTGGCAATTTAGATAGGTAATTTTGTGAATTGTTGTTTATATACTTTTCCTGTTTTTCCATTGGGCTTTTAACATTGTTGTGAAAATTTGTAAGACCTCTTTTGTCATAGATCAGTGTTTCCAATGTTTTTTACCTCATGAAAACCAGATAATTTTATTTCTATATCATCATGGGGTAAATTGACTTAGTTGTAAATGTATATTTGTATCTTATCATGGGGTGAAAGGACTGTGAGGCCGCCAGTGGCTGGGCTAGAGTAGCCTGGAGACTCTAGTCACCTTCCAGATGAAAGGAGTTTCAAAAGAATCAACATCTTGGCAGAACTGTTATTCCTATATGGTCTGATCACATGAGGTATTATTATAAAAAGTTTCCAAATTTATTATTTAACTATTGACTTTACCCACACATTCTTTCTATCATCTAAAAATTTTACATTTTGTGTTGCAGCTTTCAGATTCCATGTCTTTTAAGTAATTTCCTTTCATGTCTGAATTTTACTGTAGCTTTTAAAAGATTTTCATCCTTTGGGAGGCCAATGTGGGTGGATCACGAGGTCAGGAAATCGAGACCATCTTGGCTAACACGGCGAAACCCCTTCACTACTAAAAATACAAAAAATTAGCTGGGCGTGGTGGCATGTGCCTGTAGTCCCAGCTACTCAGGAGACTGAGGCAAAGAATTGCTTGTACCCGGGATGCAAATGTTGCACTGAGCCAAGATCGTGCCACTGCACTCCAGCCTGAGTGACAGAGTGAGACTCCATCTCAAAAAGAAAAAAAAAAAAAGGATTTTGCAAACCATGTATTATAAAACCCTAACATTATTCTCCCTGTATGTGAACATTTTAGAAGATACCAAAGTAATAAAACAAAAACATGAGAAAACTTCTAATTTATGACACGTTATAATTTGTCATAAATTAAATGGGAATTATATAATTTATAAATTGTGTGGGCTCAAATGAAACCAACATGAAAAAAATCTCTGAAATGCTTTGAATTAGGCAATATTTTAATGTTTTTAAGAGAAAAGAATATGGTATCATCTAAAAAGCTAGGACATCTTTGGTTTAGATGCTGCTCAGTCCCTAACTTGGGAAGTCTAATGGTTTCTCAGGATCTCAGTGTTAACACTGTAAAAGATGTTTATTGCGTTAAACAAAGTCAGAGAGATTTCTTTCCATGCTATCTACAATTCTACTAATTTGCTCAGAATTACATGTTAATCATTCAGAAGAAGCCAAAGGAAATATATTTTTGGTAATATTTCCTTTGAGGAAGCCCAGAGAAGATAATTTCCAGTGTTAGAAAGTTGATTTTTATATTTCCCTTTTTCTTAATAGGAAAACCAATTTTGATGAAAAGCTTTTAGGACTACTTCAGTTCATTGCTGAAGTGACCAACATTATGATATTACCCATGGGATTTCACAGTTTACAAAAAGTACTATCTCAGGGATATGTGTTTAAAAAGAAATTCAAAAGACATAAATAAATTATGGAACACAAGGCAGCTTGTAGAGGCATTTTGTCCATTCTTTTTATGTTATGCAACAGACTTTCATGAATCAAGATCAGTGCCCAAAATAAAGAGAGACATCAAAGCCACAAAAGTGTAACTGAAAGTTGCATAGACTCTTAAGGATTACTGGAACTTGGGCTGATAATTTAAACAAACAAATAAAAAACTAGACTGCTTCCACAATACTGACCAGAACCCAATCCTTATTTGATTCTGACAATATTCCATTAATCTTTCATCAGCTTAAAAGTTTTACCAATTTTACTGAGAGCCAGAATTAATCATTTTTAAAACAGTGCACACCCTGGAACAAAAAGGATGTTATTCCTGTTATAAAAGTCTGTCATATGCCCACTGATACTAGCATCTGAACAAAATTTCCTTGCTGTAATCACAGATGAAATTTGCCTCTCCTCCCATTTCCTGTTCAAGACATGTTTTGTCTGCCTCCAAAGGATCCTTTTAAAATCTCTCTCCAAATGAAATTCATTTAAGTGAGCTAGCATAGATGACCCTAAGAGAAAAATTTAAAGAATCTACTTTTCAAGGTCTAACTCTAGTCTGGACCCTTTCCCTCTAGGAAATCTTTCCAGATCACCCAAGCTACAGTGTTGTCTCTCTCCTCTGAAACTCCTTATCTATCTCACTCACTTGGAAATTAATTTCATACTCTTGTTTTCATGTTGCACTTTCATTGTAGACTCCTTTTTTCCCCCTATTTTACTTTCAGCCTTAGATTTCTATTTGATTTTTCAAACCTTTATGGTTTTTCTTTCCAAGTAAGCTCCAACTAAGATAGTGGAGAACAGAACTTTTGTTGCAATCATGAGACTCAACTCCAATCAATTTGAATAACCTCAGAGCAACAGAAAGGACAGAGTGAACCTGGCCCAACAGAATTGGAAGCTAGAATGTGGAAGACATCAAGACTTCCCCACTTCATCTGTTGTCTTTTCTTTAATTGGTTTTAATTCTTACTTGCTGCAGTTCACTGGGAGGGGAAAAGAACCACGGGAAGAAAAAAATGGCCACTGATAATTGCAGGCTGAATTTCTTTATAAGCTCTGCACCCAGAGATGCAACTGTCCAGCTCCAATCAAAAAAATCTTTGGGCAGATGGATTGATGGATCTTGAATGACACTGTCATCTGTGGATGGGGGACTATAGACCAGGCCCTTTAATGGCTTGGCTGCAGTGTTCAGCCTGTGGTTTGGAGGTGCTGACCTGTACGACTTTTACGATATGGTCAAAAAGGAATATTTTCCAGGAGAATGTAACTGCTCTGGGCAGACAAACCAATATGTTCAGCAATATTTCATAACTAACATTATGCTTTTCACAAATGAGATCCTAAAAAATTACTTATTCCACTATCACGCTACTAGATTTCTTAACAGCTTTATTAATATATAATTCACATGCAATAAAATTTACTTATTTAAAGTGGTTTTTGTATATTCAGAGAGTTATACAACCATAACCATTACCTAATTTTAGAATATTGTCTGACGCCTTCATTTTAACCCAGTGAGACTTCCAATGTACAAAACTGTAAGTTAGTAAATTGAAGTTGTTTTAAACCACTGAATTCATGGTAGTTTATTGTTGGTTTATAAGAAGAAGAAACCAATATGGATTTAATCACCCTGAGATTCTGTTTTCTTATATTTAAATTGAGCATAGTAATATATACCTCACAGGATTTTATGAGATTAAATATGATAATATGGAGGGTAGAAACTTCTAAAGAGTCAGTTCTAATAAATTTATAATTTAAATTTTTAGTTTTAATGTATCATAGTCCCAATATTTTACAATTTACTCTAAAAGATTAAACAAAAAAAATTTGTAAATATTCTACAAACTGTGCTTTCTACCACCCTCAAATAATGAATCCTTTTAAATAACTTGATAACTGGGAATTAAGCACATATTGTTTTAAATGCTAAATGTTTGTAAGTAATCATTTTGAATTGCATCATACACATTTCCATTTTCTTAAACAAAGAACACCAAATGTAAATCAAATTTTTTATGTCCTTGCGTTGTCATGACGCATTATTATACTCAGTTATAATCCTGTTTTACTCACAGGGTCTGGAAGCTCTGTAGGCATTATCTGCTTTTCCACTCAATAAGCTCAAGATTTCTGTGCTTTTTAAAATTATTATTATTATTAGATTTTCTGACCACCCAACTTTTTTGGGGTCAGAAAATTCAGGATTCAGGTCTTATTTTGTCAAATGTTGATTGCTGTCTGTGTAGCTCTAACAATAAGAGCTTATAATTATTTGTGTGATTTTTGTTTTTCTTTTTTTTTTTTTTTTTGAGACGCAGTCTCACTCTCACCCAGGCTGGAGTGCAGTGGCGAGATCTTGGCTCTCTGCAAACTCCGCCTCCTGGGTTCAGGCGATTCTTTTGCCTCAGCCTCCCAAGTAGCTGGGATTACAGGCGCCCACCAACACACCTGGCTAATTTTTGTATTTTTAGTAGAGAGGGGATTTCACCATGTTAGCCAAGCTGGTCTCAAACTCCTGACCAGTATCTGCTGGCCTCAGCCTCCCAAAGTGCTGGGCTTACAAGCCTGAGCCACTGAGTCCAGCTGCCAAGAGTTCACAATTATTGAGTGCTGGCTATGTTCCAAGCACTACTTCAGCACTTTATAATATTACTGCCTGTAGTGTTCACAATGAACTTATATGGGCACTACTGTGTTACCATTTTACACATGAAGAGATTGAAGCACAGAAAAATATGAGCTCTCAAACACTATGCCATTCTGTTACCCATAGCAATCTCTGATCTTCCTTCTAATTGGCTTTTTATAGTTTTCTGTGGACTTAAAAATAAGGAAATGGGAGAAAGTTATGTGTCAAATATACACAAATGTACACTAAGTGAGGGATGAGGCCTGAGGAGGTTTTATATGAATGCCATGTACAAATTGCATGGCATGAATCCTTGGATCCATACTCAGATGAATGAAATATGAAATATTCAGAGCTAAATTCTGAATGGCTAAAGTCTTAAACAAAGATGATCACCTGTATTTTATGAAAATTGATCCCCTTGAATTAACTTGAAAAACAATCTCTTAATATTATATTATTGATCAGAAATAGTGCTTAAAGACTTTTTTTTTAAATTAATCAAAAAGGATGACTAGCTTACTATGCCTGCAGGAAAAATTTTGTGTGTACAATGTTCTGTCCAGATGACACAATAAGGAAGGAAAACTGGTTTAATATGATTTTGCCAAGAAATAAAGACATAGAGCATCAAACTTAAAATTATCTCAAATTTACCTATTATGGTAATAATGTGAACACTCCATTCCTCATGTTGTTACCAGATAAATTGCCCAGCATGTTTTCAATGCTGGCTAGAGAAGCATGTGTACTCATGTTTTCTGCTAATCAATAAAGCTAAATTACTATAAAATGTTTGAGAATATAATAGGTAACCACTGTAACTCCAGAAGAGTGATTTGAGGGGGCAGTGAGTTTCACTAAGTTTCTCATCCCCAGCTTACAAAGAATAACTATAATAAACTTCAGTATACCTGACATAGGAGTGGACTGTGACTTGTTATATTTTGTAGCCTCCAAAGGATAAAACTGACTCTTTTTACGTAAGTAGTTTTACCTAAATTGGATCACATCCAATGGGCTGAGATACTTAAATTTTTTTTAATTAAAAAAGTAAAATATATTATTTTGTTTCTGCCTCTGCCTCCTCTTCATCTCCCCCTTTCCTCAAATATGACCTCACCCATTCACAACAATGCATGTTGATACTGAGTATACATTCTTTTTGTTTTTACTTTTTCCATGTTCATATAGACATATTTATGTGTATACATATGAGTATATGTATATACACACATACATACACAAATTTGTATATATGGGTATACACACAGATACAAATATCCTCACACAGATATAGATATACATACATTTATGTCCTCATTTTTGCACAAAATTTTTTGCTTCTTGTTTTGTCCTGGGATTTGATTTTATTTCCCAGATTTTGCCACTACTAACAGTGCTAGTACCCATCTTTGAATATCGGATTTGTTCTCCTGTTTTGCTACTTCTATTTCTTTAGGATAGATTTCCAGAATTAAGACTTCTTGGTCAAAGGGTTTTGTGTATTTTTTTATTGTAATATATATTGCCAAATTGCTTTCCTTCCAAAAACTGAAAATTTTCACATTTGGAATTTTTCACCATTATTGTGAACAATGGGTATTAGAGCCTTAAAATATTTCCCAGTCTGATAAGCATTTGAGAATATTTCTTTATTAAAATAACTTGCATTTCTGTAACTAGTAGTAGGGTTAACCATTTTTTTTTTTTGTACTTCATTGGCAATTTAGATTTTCTTTTCTGTGAACTAACTCTTCATAATATTTGACAATCTTTATATTGGTTTGTATGTTTATCTTGAGAATTCTTAAAATCATGCGTGTATATTAATCCTTTGGTTCTTATCTATTTTGCAACCATTTTTCCAAATATATTATTTATCTATTGATTTTGATGTTCCAACTTTCAAATATTTTTTAAACATATTATCAACCATTTCTATATCCTGTTAGTAATTTCTGAATTTCTGGTCTTGTAAAAAAAATTCTTTAACTTTGAGATGTATATGTAGCTTCCCAGATATTTTTCTAAGATATTCATTTAATTTTTAATATTTAAATATGGAGCTATCTGGAAGATGATGTTTTAGCTGACAATATGAAACCAAGAGCACAATTTTACATATTTTTTTTTCATATGGCAGCCACTTTTACCACATTGTTTGTGCCTGTACCACCCCACTCAGTGGAAAATCTACCTTTGTCACATTTGAATTCTTGTGTATGCCTGAATCTATTTCTGGATTATCTATTTCATTCCACTAATATATTTGCTTATTCCCTTGGACTACCACTGATTCGATTATAATGACATTGTGATATGTTTTGAATCTATAAAGAAAGAATTTTCTTATTCTTCATTTTTTAAAGCTTCTGGCTATTGATGACTTTGTTATTCTATATAAAATTCAAAATTATTTTATTCATTTATGAGAAAAGCTCTATTGATATTTCTATAGGACTTAGAGGAGCATTTTTATTACATAAATTCTTCAGGAAGGTAATTTTGACTTTAGGTTTAGTTTTCTTTTTATGCTTACTGGAAAAACTCATACAAACTGGCCTACAGGGAGATGCCTTTATTTGAAGTATAAAGTATAATATAAATCTCTGGAATAATTCTAGCAATGTGACATTTATTCCTCTGAGTACACATAGAAAACAGAAGGTTAAGTTTCCACAGAAAACAAAAAGGAAAACATTTCATTTTATTACTCCCCTTGGTATCTCAAGAGAATAATTCTTCACAATGTTTTGGGGTCAATAATGGAGCTATAAAGGCATAAAATGTCATATTTTCCTTATTTTCATAATTGCCATGTATAGGGTCTAACATCCTTTCGTGCTTGTGGTCTGGCATAGTTTACTGTAATGTATACTAATATACAATTAGGATGTATTTCAGCCTGAGACACCTAGCCAAATACCAGATAGGAAATCCTATCATTCAGTACATCTGATCTGAAAGCAAATAAGAGTATCTTCATTTTCTAATTTTCCTTAGGAGTACATATATTTCTTTATTTTTCAAACAGCCCTTATATCTTGTGATACTTTAGGTCTTTAAAAAACAAAATTTAATTGCAATAAAGATTATCATTTTGCAATTTAATGGAAATAATACATATTTGACACTCTGCAAAGTTAGATTCAAATCCAGACTCTACTGTATGACATTGGGCAAGTTTTGTAACCATTTTGAGTCTCAGATTTTTCATGTATAAGATATGCTGAATTTAGAAATCTTCTGCATGATTTCCAAGAATTTAACAGGACTAAAAGATCTAGTACTGTGCCTGGTAACCAAAAGATTCCAAATATTACTAATTTGTTAATAGTAGGAAATAAGGCTTTATTCATAACAATTCTACTATATATCTACTTATTTATTGTTATTAAAATTAGGCCTCATTTTTCCTAACAAAGTCATATAATTTTATTTTTCAAATCCATTCATTTTTTCACTCAATATAAATAGACTTAGCACTAATTTTGAGTTAATACCACCCTACGTACTTAGTATACAGAGGAAATTGGACAGGTGGGTTCCTTTCTCTGGTGGCGTTTATATTTTAAGGAAGAAAAAATATGTATGGTAAAAGAAATTATCAAAATAATTAAGATTTTTTAAAGTGTTGTAACAGAAATAACACGTGACAAAGTAACTTAGTCATGTATAGCAGTTACAAGTTTGAAAGTTCCATCTGAATAGTTTAAAAGTGTTCATAACATATATGCTATTTTATTTCAAGAGTAAAAGAAATTATTTTTTTAATTGGGAAATTAAGATATTCGTTAAAGAAATGGATCACATAATTTGTAATTAGTACCTCAATCACTTAATGGATGCTTCAATTAACAAAACATTTTTGAGGACCTAGAATGTTATAATTACACAGTATACATAAGTCGGTCAGAGACATACATAGATTTGTAAAAGACAGTTCATGTCCTCAATATAAGTAACTGTAACAATGTGATTAAGACTATATAAGGGATTTGCATAAAGTAATATAGCCTCCCAGGGAAGAGTGTTTGAAAATGCACTCTGCAACAAATAAGTATCTACAAAAGTCTTAAACTTGTAAACTTTTAATAAAAACTTTGCTTATAGTAAAATAGTAACACCTATGCCTCCCTTAATTACCAAACCACTGAATCCTTAAAGTAGGACTTACTAAAATTCAGCAGCATGTCTTCTCCTTTTTATTTGTCTTTAAATGTCTTTTCAAATGTCACTGATTTCTTCCTTTACACTAATGAAGTGAAGATATTGGCATGAAAGCAACTCTTAGGAAAGGCCCTGCCTTCAGAGAACTTTCCCTCTCATTTGGGGAGATGAGAAGAGAAAGTTGTCTTCATCAAAAGTCCATTAAGAATCTGCACTGGCTGACACAGATTTGCTCCTGCTCACACATTCCTGTTTTACTCAGAAAATCACTGCTTTCTCATTTACCTAAACCAAATGTCATTCCTTGAGTTGTATTCTTTACTGCCACTGCCCACATCCTGTTGTCCACCAATGCCTCCTGTGTCCCCTCACATCTTCATTCTCACAGCAGCTGCCTTAGATTACATCCATAGTGCCTTTATCCAGGGGAACAGCAATGACTGCCTAATTATTCTCACACATGGTCTGTCCATACTTTCAGTCTACTAGAGCTAATTTTTAAATTGCAGAGTGTAATGCTATTACCCTACTCATTATCTCCATGGAAAAAAATAATAATCCAAACTCTTGTCCTGCCTTACGTCTGCTTGCACTGTCCCTTCTGCTCTATGATCCAGATACAAGCTACTTGCCATTATTGCAGAATATTCCAGACTATTTCACTTTTGCATAGAATGTTTTTGACTCCATTAGCCATCTGAGAAACTTAGACTTCATGATGGAGTTTAAACATCCCTTCCTCTGGGATGTCTTTCTCCCAATCTGAAGCAGAGCAGTGGCTGTTACCTCTGTCATCACATTGTTAGCACACTGAATTATCAGTATCAGCTCTAGACCAAAAGTTCCTCATGGCGTAAACTGTGCCATAGTCATCTGAGTATCTAGCACAGTTCTTCCTAGGAAAATTTCCTGACTCCTTTCTCAACTTTAAAGTCCATTTCAATATTAACATAAACACACAGACAACTCATAATTTGGTTCTTATAGCAAATAATCAAGTGCATGGTCACCAAGAAGAGGAGAAATGACTCTGAGCAGGTCTTATTCCTGACCATAGAGACTGTAACTTTTGCTATCACTAGAAACAATGGACTTAGTCATTAAGCATTCTGAATTTGGGCCCGTGCCTGCAAATGTGAAGAAATAGACACTAGATAGTAATACACAGTAAGATTGTAATGGGCTTGTCTAATAAACTACAAATTCCCCAAATGTAGTTTCAATTGAAAATTATGCTTAAAGGGATCAACCTCCTTAACAATATAAGAAACCATTTTTGAATATTCAAGAATGATAGCATCATGATGGTTTACATATAAAGTCAGAGTTTATATTTTTCCATTCCCATTGAGATGAAAGATAGCCAAGACAATAAACAGACACATTTTTGCAAGGTCTTATATGAAAAAAATCAGTATCAGTCTAATATGTGTTATTACCAAGGAATTGCCTCACTGGTCCATATTCAAAGGAGAGGTAATCTATTATTTATGTTGTTTTCTTCACATTTGCCTTAGGGGAAATGGAAAAATGTGGAAGCTTAGATAAATATACATCTCACATCTATCATAAATACTGTAATAATAGGATTTTCTCAGGCAAACAAGTTAGGAAGCTAACTTTTTGCTATAAAGCAAATACAATGATTAAGCACACCTTAATATGCTTATTATTTCTCAGAACTTGAATGTTCTTACCCAGGACAACCCAATAACATGAGCAATATACCTTCAAATGAGGAAAGGACAAAATGGTAAGCACTGAGCAATTTTCCCCATTTTATTTTTAGAAAATCTTATTCTTTCACTATATATTTCATCTTTAACATTAATTTCTTCCTGAACCTAAATTTTTTGCTATATCATGACTTTTTCTCTTCATCTCTCTTGTCTATCCAAAACATAATAATGCCTTATTTATACTATCATCTTGGACTTTTCTATTTTTTTGATAAAATAAGTTTCCTCTCCCCACAAAAAGAAAAAAAAAACCGCTAAATATTTTAGCAACTCTAATAAATCTACTTATGGTCTACTGACTGCTTCAGTTTAGAAAACTTATACATCAGTCTTTTCTCTTTCTAATAAAGTGGGGAGAGGATGAGAACAGTTACTATATCAAACTACTTTGATCGTTAACTGCTATTTTTAAAATATCAAAACACATGCTGCCCCAAATACTGCCTGCTCCCCAAACACCCACTCCAATTGTAAACAAGGCCCTAATGTCCCACCCTTTACTTGGACCTACCTGAATTGCCCCCACCTGCTCCAAGCATCAAGCTCAGGGCTAGCAGTAACAGTAGACACATCTAACTTAAGTTAAATGTTGCACTTCATCTTTATTTAAACATTTATTGTTATAAAATATATTGCTACCTCAATATGAATTACAAACAACATGTTTATAAGGATAAAAGTTGATTTAATTGGGCCAGAGTGGGGCTATGGCCAGATTGATCAGGTAATTTTTAAAAATAATTTCAACTTTTATTTGAGATTTAAGGGTATATGCACAGATTTGTTTCATGGGTATATTGTGTGATGCTGAGGTTTGGAGTATGAATGATTCCATCACCCAGGTAGTGAGCACAGTATACAGTAAGTAGTTTTTGTGCCTTTGCCCTTCTCCCTTTCTCACCCCTCTAGCAGTCCCCAGTGTCTGTTATTCCCATTTTTATATCAGTATGTATACAGTGTTTAGCTCCCACTTGCAAGTGAGAACATGCGGTATTTGGTTTTCTGTTCCCATGTTAATTTGCTTAGGATAATGGTCTCCAACTCCATCCATCTTGCTGCAAAGGACATTGATCAAAGACCAGGTGATTTTAATGAGGAATCAGATGGAAATGGACTGCCGTACAGGAGGGAGCTCTGTAGATGACCAAGTTCTAGGTTGAAGTCCTTAATGTGAGTTATGTTTTGTGTCTCAAAATATCTGTATAATGTCATATCAAAGGCTCTTAGTAAACAAATGATATAATAAAAAGTTGAGGTTACATTTCATTACAGCAATCAGCAAGAACTGTTCACATTAGTTACTATGAAAGAATGTTTAAAGAGGGACAAGAATTGGAGATTGAAATATATTTCACATTTAGATTTTTATTTGAATTGCATTTATTTTAATCTTATTTGACATATCCTGTTACTACATTTCTTTCTTGCTCTATTTTAAATATTAATAACATTAAGGGTCTTTCCTTTGACAAATAATTTATGATAAGTAATAATTAATTGCTGAAATGAAGCTTGTTGCAGAAAAAACTACGTTTTGGTTTTCTGAAATATATGCATTTTAATATCACGTATCAGGAGTACAGATAAAATTTAAATATTCTCAAAATGTTGCCATTGAGAATTTTCAGTTTTAACTTTAGCATTGTTTTTCTACAATGTGTCTTTCTAATATAGGTCTCTCTTTAAGATAAAATCAGAATCATTATTTTCTCACACTTATCTCTTTGAATGATAAAACTTAATAGACAAACATGGATTACCTACCTATCCAAGGCAGTTTCTGATTTCTTAAAATTTGAAATATAGTATTTATTAAAGATGTGAGTTGACAAAAAGTGAATCAGTCCAGCTCACAATGAGTTATTTACAGTTCACTGTTTCAATCAGAGCTATGTTAGTGAAAATTACTGTGTAGTTCTGAAGTTTAAAAATGAGTTAATAAAGTAAATATAATTCTGAGGTTTGAGATACTTGAGCTGATTCACATTAGATGCAATGTTCTATGTATTATTATGTTAGAGTTACAACTTGATTGACTTAGAATGATTTGTTTAAACAATTTACCACTTCAATATTGAGATGGAAAGCAAAACACAAAGCTTCATCTCCTTGCTTTCTTGTTCCTTAGTACAGGGCATGTGAATTTACATATTCATGTTGAGTGTGTATTTATTCATGAACTTTTTCAGCAAAATTAGCACCAATTACTTATCAGAAACTTTGCAAGGCCCTGGAAAAATGAAGACAAAAAGGCAATGGGGGGGGAAAGAAGAGCAAATTTAAAATGTATTATCATTGCATACTTTGCATCCTAGAACTTCAGTGGACATACTGGGTAGGTAACACATGCCTTTTCAGTCAAGAACAACTGGCACAATGATGGCCAAATTATTTGTCTTCATTAATTCCTTTGACTAAATAGCAAAGTAAAAGCCCAGATTTACGCATACTTTCCAAGTATTTCTGCATCTTCAATTAACCACTAAATTCTGTTTTAAAAAAAAAGAAATAAAGATTACAACTTTTGCTTATGACAAGAGTCTAGACTAAATAACCTGGTGCCCTCAAACAAGGAAACATCTAGAAACCCTAGAAAGGAATAAAATAATTCCTTTTAAAGTCTCAATTAAAAAATAAAAGAAATTCCAAGTGGCTGATATCAAGGGGAACTGTCCATTTTAGAGTGAGGAGAACAAACTTATTCTAGGAATATCCTAGTAAGAGATATTCAGCAATAAAAAGATCTCAGCAATAAAGGATTTAGAAATGGAATGAACACTTAATTCTAAGTAATATAAGAAATTGGAGCAAACTCCCACAAAAAAAGATTTTTAAAACTGTGAATTACGCCCTCAAGGAAAAGTAATAATAATAATTAATTAATGAGAAATCTATTCAAACGGGGAGATTAGAAGGTAGATTTTTTCTCTCAAGTCCCCAGGGTCTAATAAAAAAGACTTTGAGAATTTGTAAGCATAGGCTAGTCATCATTCAGGTTTAAAAAAATTTACAAATGGCTGGGCGCAGTGGCTCACACCTGTAATCCCAGCACCTTGGGAGGCCGAGGCAGGGAGATCACATGGTCAGGAGTTCAAAACCAGACTGGCCAACATGGTGAAACCTAATCTCTACTAAAAAATATAAAAATTAGCTGGCATGGAGGCCTCTGCCTATAATCCCAGCTACTTGGGAGGCTGAGGCAGGAGAATTGCTTGAACTGGACCTGGGAGGCGGAAGTTGCAAAGAGCTGAGATTGCACCACT
The DNA here is from genome assembly GCF_009761245.1 of Sapajus apella. NCBI lineage: Eukaryota > Metazoa > Chordata > Mammalia > Primates > Cebidae > Sapajus > Sapajus apella. The sequence goes on along the minus strand of NW_022436944.1, from coordinate 19,495,668 downwards.
GCATTCCAGCCTGGGCTACAGAGCCAGACTCCATCTCAAAAAAAAAAAAAAAAAAAAATTGACAAATGTATGGAGAAAGCAAAACAAGCTTTGACTGATAAAACAATAATAAGCTCTAATTCAAGGATTAAGAAAAAAGTAGATAAGATTTTGGAAAACAATAACATGGAGAAGAGCCAAGATGGCTGTCCCCACTTTAATTTGCATAGGATAATGGCCTCCAGCTGCATCCATGTTGCAGCAGTGGACATGATTTTCTTTTCTTTTGGCTGTGTAGTATTCCAGGATGTGTGTGTGTGTGTGTTTGTGTTTGAGTGTGTCTGTGTGTGTGTTTGTGTGTGTGTGTGTGTGTGTGTGTGTGTATATATATATATAAAATAGTATTTTTTTTAAAGTCAGTCCATCACTGATGGGGATCTAAGTTGATTTCATGTCTTTGCTATTGTGAATTGTGCTGCAATGAACAAACACATATATGTGTCTTTATGGTAGAATGATTTAGATTTCTTTGGGTGTATATCCAATAATAGGATTGCTCTACTGAATGGTAGTTATACTTTAAGTTCTTTGAGAAATCTCAAAAGTGCTTTCCACAGTGGCTGAACTAATTTATATTCCCATCAGCAATGTGTAAGTGTTTGCTTTTCTTCACAACCTGGCCAACATGTTATTTTTTGACTTTTCAGTGACAGCCATCCTGACTAATATGAGATGGTATCTCATTATGGTTTAGATTTGAATTTCTCTAATTATTATTTATGTTGAGTATTTTTCATATGCTTATTGGCTGCATTTAAGTCTTCTTTTAAGAAGCGTCTGTTCATGTCCTTTGCGCATTTTTTAATGGGGTTTTTGGTTTTTGCTTGTTAGTTTGTTTAAGTTCATTATAGATTCTGGATACTAGTCCTCTTTTGAATGCATAGTTTGCAATTATTTTCTCCCATTCTCTAGGTTGTCAGTGTAATCTCTTGGTAGTTTCTTTTGTTGTACAAAACCCCTTTGGTTTAATTTTGTCTCATTTGTCTATTTTCACTTTGTTGCAATTGCTTTTGAAGACAGTTTTATCTAATCTGTACCAATGTCTATGTCCAGAAAAGTAGTTCCTAGGTTTAGGTTTTCTTCTAAAGTTTTTACAGTTTTAGCTCTTACATTGAAGTCTTTAATCCATTTTGAGTGGATTTTTTAATATGGTAAAAGGAAGGGGTCCAGTTACAATCTTCTACATATGGCTAGCCAGCTAGCCATCTATCCCAGCACCATTTATTGACTATTGAGTCCTTTCTCCATTGCTTGTTTTTGTGAACTTTGTCAAAGATTAGGTGGTTGTAAGAATAAAACAGCAACTAGAAAAGACCATGGACCCAGCAGATTTATAACTGAATTCTATCAGATGTACAAAGAAGAACTGATACCAATCCTACTGAAACAATTCCAAAAAATCAAAACAGTGTTCCTTAGCTAATTCTATGAGGCCAGCATTATTCTGATACCAAAAACTGGAAGAAACACAATCAACAAAAAAACTTTAGGTCAAATCCCTGATAAACATTGATGCGAAAATCCTCAATAAAATACTAGCACACTGAATCCAGCAGCAGATCAAAAAGCTAATCCATCTCAATCAACTAGGCTTTATTCCTGGGATGCAAAGTCATTAAGCATATGTAAATTAATAAACTGGTTCATCACATAAACAGAACTAAAATAAAAATTACATGATCATCTCAATAGAGTCAGAAATAACTTTAGATAAAATTCAACATCCCTTCATATTAAAAACCCTCAACAAACCAGGCATTGAAGAAATATACCTCAAAAAATTATTAGAGCCACCTATGACAAACCCATGGCCAACATCATATTGACTGGACAAAAGCTATAAGAATTCCCCTTGAGAACCAGAAAAAGACAAGTTTGCTCACTCTTACCACTCCTGTTCAACATAATACTGTAAGTCCTAGCCAGAGCAACCAGGCAAGAGAAAGAAATAAAAGGCATACAAATAGGAAGAAAGGAGAGGCAGAGCAAAATGGGAGAATAAAAGACTCCACTGATTGTCCCTTATGCTATTCCCACAAGGACATCAACTTAACAAGCCCACACAGAAAAACAACTTGATAATAACCAAAAATCAGGACTACACTAATAGTACCTGTTTTTAACTATATCACTGAAAGAGGCACTGAAGAGATAGAAAAACAGTCTTGAATCTCTGATATCAACCCTCCCACAACGCAGGCAGCAGCTTCCTGGTGCAGAGAGCATCTCTGAGCACTCAGGGGAGGGAGAGCATGGCAATTGTGAGGCACTGAACTCAGTGCTCTCCTGTTAGAACAGAGAAGAAAACTAGACCAAACTCAGATAACACTTGACCATGGATGGAGCATTGAAAGCAACCCTAGCCAGAAGGGAATTACTGATCCTAGTAGTCTAAACTTGAGTCCCCCACAAACCTCACTATGCTGTGTGTCTCCAAGTAAACTTGAAAGGCAGCGTTGGCCTAAAGAGTCTGCAACTCTTAGAAAAGTGCTAGAGCTAAACTAGACCCAGAGACAGTGGACTGGGGGACATGTGAGCTGCTGACACATCAGCTGGGGCAGCTAAGGGAATGCAGGCATCACCCCTAACCCCTAACCCCAGGCAGCACAGCTCAAGGCTCTGAAAGAGACGCCTTCTTCCCACTTGAGGAAAGGAGACGGAAGAGTAGGGAGGACTTTGTCTTGCATCTTGGATACTAGTTCAGCCACAGCAGGGTAGGGCACGTGTCAGAGTTGTGACGCTCTGTTCCAGGCCCTACCTCCAGATGACATTCCTAGACATACTCTGTTCCAGGCCCTACCTCCAGATGACATTCCTAAACATACTCTGAGACAGAAGGGAACCTTCTCCCTTGAGGGAGAAGGTTTTAGAAGAGCCCAGTTTTAGAAACATTCATTACCTGTTAACTGAAGAGCCATTAGGCCTTAAATAACCAGCAATGATACCCAGTACTACACAGAGGGCTTTAGGTGAGCCTCAGAGAATTGCTGGCTTCAGGTATCAGCAAGACCACAGAAGGGTGGAGTACCAAGCAGCCTCTTTGTATGCCCAGTTCCAGAACTTGATTTTCATATGGCATGTCTGAACTTATCTTGGGCCTGAGAGGAGCCCACTTCCCTGAAGGGTAAGACCGAGGTCTGGCACCATTCACCAAAAACTTAAGAGTCCTCGGGCCTTAAGAGAACATTGGTAGTAGTCTGGAAGTACTCCTCATAGCCTCAGGTGATGGTGGCTATAGGGTGAGACTCCGCTGCCTTTGGAAAGATGAGAGATAAGTGGGAAAGACTGCATATTATGGTTTGAGTGTCAGTTTCGCTGCAGTACAGTAAAACACGAGGTAGAATTCTAAGGTTTTTTACTCTAGTCCCTGACTCTCTGATGCACCTCTGACGACCCATCCAGGGCCTAGGGGACCTTGCTTCCATGAAGGGTAGGACAGAGGCCTGGCTGGCTTTGCCACCTGGTGATTGTAGAGCCCAAGGCCTTGAGCAAATCTAAGTAGAGGCCAGGGAGTGTTAGAACAGGTTTTGGGCAAACCCCAGTGCTATGGAGCTTCAGGCCTCATGCAGTGCAGTCATAATAGTGGTGGCCACAGGGATGCTTGTGTCAGTCCACTCCCAACTTTAGATGGCTCAGAGAAGAGAAACTCTGTTTGGGGAAATGTCAGGGAAGAGAACAAGAGCCTCTGTCTGGTAATCCAGAGAATTCTTCCAGATTGTTTCTAAGACTATCAAGGCAGTACATCTATGAGTCTGAAAGAACAGCATTATTGAGTTTAGGGTGCCCCCTAAAGGAGATACAGCTTATATCACAACATCCACGTCTTTTCAAATATTTGGAAAGCCTTCACAAGAAGGATGGGTACAAACAAGCCCAGACTATGAGGACTAGAATAAACACCTAACTCTTTAATGCCAAGAAACTCACAAATATTCACAAGCATTAAGACCATCTAGGAAAACAAGACCTCGTCAAGTGAACTAAATATGGCACTAGGGACCAATTAGGAGAAACAGAGCTATATGATCTTTCACACAGGGAATTCAAAACAGCTGTGTTGAGGAAACTCAAATAAATTCAAGAGAACACAGAGAGAGGAATTCAGAATTCTCTCAGATAAATTTAACAAATAAATTGAAAAAAATAAAAAGAATAAAGAGAAATTCTGGAGCTTAAAAATGCCACTGGCATGCTAAAGAATGCATCAGAATCCTTTAATAGCAGAACTGATCAAGCAGAAGAAAGACTTAGTGAGCTTGATCAAGCAGAAGAAAGAATTAGTGATCACAGGCTGTTTGAAAATACACAGAGGAGACAAAAGAAAAAATAATTTAAAAACAACATAGCATGAATGTTTTGATCTACAGGATCTAGAAAATAACCTGTAAAGGAAAAATCTAAAAGTTACTGACCTTAAAGAGAAGGGAGAGAAAGAGATACGGATAAGAAGTTCATTCAAAGGCATAATAACAGAGAACTTCTCAATCCTAGAAAAAGATACCAATATCTAAGTACAAGAAGGTTATAAAAAAATAAATATTAAAGTACAATTAAAAAAAAAAGTAGCTGTATAATGAGTCAACTCATCAAGAGGACATAACAATTTTAAATATATAAGCATTCAACACTGGAGCACATGGATACATAAAATAAATATTATCAGAGCAAAAGAGAGAACAAGGCCCCAATACAGCAATAGCTGGAGATTTTAACACCCCACTTTTAGCACTGGAAAGATCTTCCAGACAAAGAATCATCAAATTTAATCTGTGCTACAGGCCAAATGTACCCAATATTTATTTAAAGAACATTTTATGTAATGGCTGAGGAATACACATTTTTCTCAGCACATGAATAATTATTAAGGATAATCAATATTTCAGGTCACAAAACAAATCTTAAAGCATTCAAAAAAACTGAAATCATATAAGGCATCTTCTCTGATCATAGGGGAATAAAACTAGAAATTAATAATGAGGACTTTTTGAAACTATAGAAGTAGATGAGAATTAAACAATATGCTCCTGAACGACCAGTGGGTCTGTGATATTGTGCTGGCCTAGAGCCAGAACCGGAGCAAAACTATTTTATAAAATGCAAAACTGTTTTTAGATAAGTTGAAATGGCTGCCCCATTCTCCTTACAATAACTACTGTCCTTGGCCTCTGTAAATAGAACTGCTGTTTGTTCTTCAAAACTATGTAAAGCTGCTTACCTTTTCTTATCAGTAACTGCCAGAATTGCTAGCCTTTGCTTACCGGCAATTGCCAGACTAAGCAGCCCAAGCTAGTTCCATCCTGGCTCCTGTGACTTGTAATAAGTAACTAAGGTCTGTGATTTCCACCTTAACCAGATAATGTGTAAACAAATGTTTATCTTGACTTCTGTAAACCACTTAAGTAACAAACGGAATGACAAAAGTCCCCTTGGCCCTTGGAATGTCCGGAGACCCCCACCCTCATCTCTGCCCAGGAGGTAATTTACAGAATCCACTAGCCATCGGAATGTCTGAAGCCTTTTCATCCCCATCCCTGCCCCTCACCCCCACTCCCAAGGTGGTTTTTCGGGTATAAAAAATCGTGGCACCCTCCTGTTGCCACCACAGGTTGGAGAGACGTGAGTCCTCTGTGGTCGCCGGCATAAATAAATGACCCTGCAATCTGGCATACTTTTGTCTTGTGATAACTTTCTACGCTCCAGTCAAATACAACAGGTCAATGAAGAAATTAAGAAGTAAATTTAAAAATTTCTTGAAACAAATGATAATGGAAAGACAGCACACCAAAATCTATGGGATACAGCAAAACAGCACTCAGAAGGAAATTTATAGCTACAACTGCTTACATAAAGAAGAGGAAAATCTTAGAAGAAACACTATAACAGTGCATCTCAAAAAACCTAGAGAAGCAAGAGCAAACCAAACCCAAAATTAGTAGAAGAAAAGAAATAATAAAGATCAGAAAAAATAAATAAAATTGAAATTAAAAATGCAAATGATCAATGAAACAAAAAGTTTGTTTTCTAAAATGTTAAACAAAATTGACAAATCTTTATCCATACTAAATAAGAAAAAAGAGAGAGAAGATATAACATAAAATTGGAAGTAAAGAAGACATTACACCTGATACCACAGAAATTCAAATGATCATTAGTGGCTACTATGAGCAACTATAAGTCAATAAATTGAAAAACCTAGAAAACATAGACCAATTCCTAGACACATGCAACCAACCAAGATTGAATAGAAGAAATCCAAAACTTAGATGAATAACAAGTAACAAGATCAAAGCTGTAATAAAAAGTTTCCCAGTAAAGCAAAACCCAGGACCTGATGGCTTCACTGCTGAATTCTACCAAACATTTAAAGAAGAAGTAACACCAGTTCTACTAAAGCTATTCTGAAAAACAGAGGAGAAGGAAATATTTTCAAACTCTTACTGAGTTTGGTATTATCCTGACAAAAAACAAAGACACATCAAAAAAAGAAAAGTACAGACAAATATTTTTAATTAATAGTGATGCAAAAATTCTCAACAAAATACTAGCAAAACGAATTCAACAATACATTAGAAAGATCATTTATCATGACTAAATGGGATTTATCCCTGAGATACAAGGATGGTTCAACAAGTGCAAATCAATTAAGGTGATACATCATATCAACAGAATGAAGAATGGAAAGCATATGATTATTTCAATTGATGCTGAAAAAGCATTTGATGAAATTCAAGATTCCTTTATAATAAAAACTCTCAAAAACCTGGGAACAGAAGGTACATACATAAAGATAATGAAAGCCACATATGATAGACCCATAGCTAGTATCATACTGAATGGAGAAAAATTGAAAGCCTTCCCTCTAAAATCTGGAACATGGTAAGGATGCTATCACCACTGTCATTCAACCTAGTACTGGAAGTCCTAGTTAGAATGATTGGATGAGAGACTGGTTTAAAGGGCATCAAAATTGAAAAGGAAGAAGTCAAATTATTCTGGTTTGAAGATATGATTTTATATTTTGAAAAATCTAAAGAGTCCACAAGAAAACTATTGGAACTGATATACATATTCAGTGAAAAAGGTGTATAATGCAAAATCTACATGCAAAAATGAGCTTCATTTCTATATGCCAACAATGAACAATGTGAAAGAGAAATTTTATAAGTAATACCATTTTCAATAGACATTTAACCAAATAAGTGAAAATCTTTATAATGAAAACTATTCAACACTGATGAAAGCAATTGAAGAGGACACCAAAAACTATTAAATATTCATGGATTGGAATAATCAACATGGTTAAAAATGACTGTACTATCCAAAGGAATCTATAGATTCAATACAATGTCTACCAAAATACCAATGGTATTACTCACAGAAATAAAAAACAATCCTAAAATTCATATGGAATCACAAAAGATGTAGAATAGCCAAGGCTCTCCAGAGCAAAAATATCAAAACTAGGGGAAGAGAATAATATTACCTGCCTTCAAGTTATACTACAGAGCTGCAGTAACTACAACAGCATGATACTGGCATAATAACAGACACATAGATTAATGGAACAGAATAGAGAACCCAGAAACAAATCCACACACCTAGAGTGAACTCATTTTTGACCGAAGTGCCAAGAACTTACAGTGGGGAAAAGACAGTCTCTCCAAAAAAATGGTCCTGGAAAAACTGGACATACATGTGCAGAACAATGAAATGAGACCCTATTTCTTACCATATACAAAAATCAAATAAAAATTCATTAAAGAATTAAATCTAAGACCTCAAACTATGAAATTACAACAGTAAAACATTGGGGAAACTCTCCAGGACATCAGTCTGGACAAGAATTTATTGAACAATATCCTGCAAGCACAGGCAACGAAAGCAAAAATGGACAAACGGGGTTACATGAAGCTTAAAAGTGTCTGCACAGCAAACAATATAATCATCATAGCGAAGAGACAACCCACAGAATGGAGAAAATACTTGCAAACTACCTATATAACAAGGGAGTAATAGAATATATGAAGGGTTCAAAAACTTTATAGAAAAAATATCGAATAATTCAATTAAAAATGGGCAAAAGATTCAAATAGACATTTCTCAAAAGAAGTCATACAAATGGCAAACTGTCATATAAAAAGGTGCTCAAGATCATTGCTTATCAGAGAAATGCAAGTTAAAACTACAATATCACCCCAATTTAAATGGCTTATATCCAAAAGACAGGCATTAACGAATGCTGGTGAGGATGTGAAGAAAAGGAAACACTTGGACACTGTTGGTGGGAATGTAAATTAGAACAATCACTATGGAGAACAGTTTGGCAGTTCCTCAGAAAGTAAAAATTGAACTGCCATATGATCCAGCAATCTCACTGCTGGAAATATACCCAAAAGAAAGGAAATCATTATATAAAAGAGATATGTGCACCCCTATGTTTGTTGCAGCACTGTTCAAAATAGCTGATTTGTGCCAGATGTGGTAGCTCACGCCTGTAATCCCAGCACTTTGGGAGGCCAGGCAGGTGGATCACAAAGTCAGGTGCTCAGCAGCAGCCTGGCCAACATGGTGAAACCCATCTCTACCGAAGACACAAAAAATTAGCCAGGCATGGTGGTATGTGCCTATAATCCCAGCTACTGGGGAGAGTGAGGCAGGAGAATTGCTTGAACCTGGGAGGCGGAAGTTGCAGTGAGCCAGGATTTCACCATTGCACTTCAGCCTGGGTGACAAGGTGAGAATCCATCTCAGAAAAAAAATAGTACTTTGAAAGCAAGCTAAGTGTTCATCAACAAATGAACAGATTAAAAAAAATTTGGTACATATACACAAGGGAGTACTATTCAGCCATAAAAAAAGAATGAAATCCCGTCATTTGCAACACCATGGGTGAAACTAGGAATCATATAAGCCAGGCACAGAAGAATAAACACATTGAATGTTCTCACCTATTTTGGGGATCTAAAAATGAAAACAATTGAACTCATGGACATAGACAGTCAAAGAATAGTTACCGGAGGCTGGGAAGGTTAGTTGGGTTTAGTTGGGGGCTGTGAGGGAGTGGGTTGGTTAATAAGTACAAAAATTAGAAAGAATGAATAAGACCTAATATTTGATAGCACAAAGGGTTCCTATAGTGAACAATAACTTAAGCATACATTTTAAAATAAAGCGTATAATTGGATTGCTTGTAACTCAAAGGATAAATGCTTGGAAGAGATGGATTCTCCCTTCTCCATGATGTGCTTAGTTTACATTGCATGCCTGTATCAAGACATCATGTATTCCAGAAATATATGCACCTACTATGTGCCCACAAAATTTTTTAGAAAACAAATAAATAGGAAAACAAAAAGTGAAACTATCTCTCTTTGCAGACAACATGATTCTATATCTATAATATCACGTAGTCTTTGCCCTGAGGCTCCTGGAACTAATAAACAATTTCAGTAAAGTTTCAGGACACAAAAATCAATGTACAAAAATTATAGTATTTCTATGCACTAATAATGGCTAAGCTGACAACCAGGTGAAGAATACAATCCCATTCACAATGCCCACAAAAGAAACAAAATACCTAAGAATACAGCTAACCAGGGAGATCAAAGATCCCTTCAATAAGAATTACAAAACACTGCTGAATGAAATCAGAGATGACAAATAAATGGAAAAGCATTCCATGGTGATTGATGGGAAGAATCGGTGATGTATGTTAAAATGGCCATACTGACCAGAGTAATTTAAAGATTCAATGCTATTTTTAGCAAACTGCCAATGTCATTTTTAACAGAATCAGAAAAAAAAGTTATTCTAAAATTCACATGAAATTTTTAAAAAAACCTAAATAGCCAAAGCAATCCTAAGCAAGAGGAATAAAGCTGAAGGTATCATACTGCTCAACTTCAAACTATACTACCAGGCTACAGTAAGCAAAACAGCATGGTACTGGTGCAAAAACAGACACACAGACTAAAAGAACAAGTTAGAAAACCGAGAAATAAAATCACACACCTGTAAATTGATTTTTCCCAAAGTTAATTATCTGTGAATTCTCAATCTTAGTTCATAAAATTGAGTTAATACAGGTTGACCTTCCTTTTTTTAAAAAATTTTTATCTTCATGTTAGTTTTTCCAGAAGTTTTGTAACAATAACTGTACAACTCTTTTCCCTTTTTTTATTTCTATTCAGTGCGTGGGTTAAAGAAAATGGCAATGAATTATTTTAGCATAACTATATACACAGGGGTGGGAAAATAAACATTTCTCATGATTGAACTAGAATTCACAGTCCAAATAAGCAGTCATGTACAAAGTTCATTGAGAGTTGTTTGCCAGTGACCTTCTGAAAGGTCAATGCTTCAGCAGAGTAACTATCATCTAATATTTGTTGATATTGAACAATGTGCACTGAGGATATAAAAACCTACTTGTTAATATTTATGTAGAGCTTATCAAAAAATTATCTTGGTGCTTAACACCTAAGTGGGTTTAGGTACTAAAAAAGTAAAAAATACAAAATCAAAAAGAAAGAAATGATATTAAAAACATATCACTATTTAATGTAAACTTGTAGCAAAATCTGCAGTTACACTAAGCCATTCAGAACATTGCTGATCAATGACTAATCACCATTTTAGAATAATATGTAATATAAAGTACAAAGAGAATGATATAATATAATGCCAGACAGCTATTAACAGATTTAGTTTCTTGTTTAAATTTCATATTAAAAAATAGTAAGATATTGGTGATAAGGTGAAAGCAAGACCACTAAACAAAGGTCTTATTAAGATGAACAATAGAATGAATAAAAATTTTAATAACTAATTAGATTATCATCTAAAGCAAGAAAGAGTGAAAAATGTTAATGAAAAGTATGAAATATACATACAATATTTGTACTAGCATTTTTGTTTGGAATTAGCAGGAAACAATTAGCACCATCATCTAGATTATTGCTATAGCCTCCTATCTCATCTTCCCACTTTAATAGCCACTAGTTTTTCTAACTGTTGTTAAGTCTTTTAAATCTAAGAGATCACATCACTTCTCCCCTTAAAAATGTCCGGCCGAGGTAAAAGGCAAAGTCATCCACACCCCTTAGGATCCAGCTTCTGGCCCTTCTGTGACCCAGTCTTTATTACTTCACTGCTTCCTCCTCTGTCTCAGCCACATTGGCCATAGCCAGACCTCAAACACTGCACCACATTCCTCCCTGGGGCCTGTGCACTTGCTATCCCTTTATTTAAAAACACTTTTGGCAAATCAGTAGAAAATTTAAAACACCTTTTTTTTCCCTTCTTTTATTTACTGTACTTTAGGTTCTGGGGTGCATGTGCAGATCATGCAGGATAGTTGCACAGGTACATCCATGGCCATGCGGTTTGCTCCCTCCATCCCCCCATCATCTATACCTGGCATTTCTCCCCACATTATCCCTCCCCACCCTCCCCACCCCACACTGTCCTTCCCCTAGCCCCCCACAACTGACCCAGTATGTGATGCTCCCCTCCCTGGGTCCATGTGTTCTCAATGTTCAACAACTGCCTATGAGCGAGAACATGCAGTGTTCGATTTTCTGTTTTTGAAAACACCTTTATTTAATATTTAGGAGGTAGCTGGTACATAATCAAGGCCAAATCTGTTCCTGAAGAAAAAGAGATAGGCATTTATAAAATTTAGAGTTCTATCATTAAGATGCTTATACACTATTGGGTAAAATATAAAAATTAATATATAAATTAAGGTTTGTGATAATTGCCCCAACAGAAGCGTATACAGTGCTATATGGCATTATTATAAGTAACCCTGCCTTAGGGTAAGTGAAGAATGAATAAGGGGGTTAGGAGACAGCCTTAGAACAGACAGGATAAACAGACATTTGCTCTGCAAAGGAGAGGAAAAAAAGAGTATTCCTGGCCAACATCTTAGGTTGATCCAAGCATGAAAGCAAGAGCATAGCATAAGCGGGTCAAGCAGAAAGTTCTATATGGGGAAACTGTTGAGTGGGTATGAGAGAGTGGTAAGAGAGAACATTAGGTTATGAAGGAGATTATACTTTCTCCTGTAACACTGAAAAGCTATTGAAATGAAAGTACTAGAAGCCACTCTTCAAGGAGCAGAGGATTTGTGTAGGCATGATACAAGAAAGAACCTGAAAACTCTTTGCAAATTTTGGAAGATTCTAGGTAAAACACTGATGCGAATGTCATAAAGAAGCCCAGGTTTGCCATCAACAGTTCCTTTGCTTTTGCCCAGAGTTGGCTGCAAGGCAAGTTGTAGAAACAAAACAACCTCCAGAGTGTGTTATGTCCCCTCTTGGGAATCACAGAAGGAAGCAACGGAAGTACAGACAGAATTACAAGCCAATTATAATAATATAGGCCAAAGTAAACTATTTAACCCAGTGGGCTTGGGGGCCCTGAAGAAAACTTAACTTTTGTAAACGCTCCAAAAAAAAAAAATGACTGATTTTTACCTTAAGCATTAAGTTTTGCTTTTCTCCTGTCTCACATACACACTGGCAACCAGTATGGAAACTAAACTCTTTTAGAAAAAAAATCCTATAAATTAGATGGACAAATAAAGTTACATAATCCGACAATTAAGGTACATTTCATTCTGATTTAAAACCCATTTTAAGTCAACTGCTCAAAATTGTTGAATTATTTTTAGTGTCATTCATTAAGATATGCTATTATTCTTACAGAGCTCTCTGAATCGGCGGGGGAAAAGGCAGTAATAAAATAGCAGATTATAATAAATCTCTATTGGTTTGATACTATTTCCAGAATAGAATCCTTATTTCTAGAATACAATTGTTTTTTCTTTTTCTTGGTGCTTCTAGAAAACAAAAGTAAAGGATCATAATAATGGTCAATTTCATATTATCAAATTTCTTAACATTCTTTTATTAATATCAATTTGTTTAATTATCACAGAAAAATTGTATGAAGTGAGTTTTATCAGGTCTGTTTTGCAGATGAGGAAACTTTGATTTAGAGGTCTTCGATCTTGCATTTGAAATATAATTTTCTGATGACTAAAGTTATTTTATTTTACTATAAAGTAAAAAAAAATACATTTCTCCATTGTACTATGTGATTGAGATCCATCATTAGCTCAGATTGAGTTACCGATGTTTAAATGACTTTCTCAGGCACAAAACTGGTAGAAAGCAGCATCTAGATGCAAATTCACGTCTTTTGAATCTAAGCCTGCAATTTTTCTCTTGTATCATATCCCAGGGATAGCCAAATTAACTACTAATGCAAGCCAACCCCATTGTCAATAATTGATGGTGCTTATTATTGATACTTTACCCATTCATATTGTATAGAATATGTGTTTATATATGATTATTTTAAAAACTGGTTTTTAAAAATCTCATTAATTCATGTGGCTTAAATTAAATCATCTGGTATCTAGATGCTAGCAAGGACTGAGCTTTACCTTTTGTATTTTTCCTTTACCAGGAAAAATACTTTTTCTTCAAGCTGTTAAAATATAGAAGGTAAATTAAGTTAAAATGTTCTATCTTGTGGTCCAAACAGTTCTATGTTCTCAGAAATCTAAGAAATTTCTGCTCTCTACTCTAGTCAAGGCAATGTTGTCCAGGAAGTCTTTACTAATTCCTTCGATCTGACTTCTCTCAGAATTCCTATAGCACAAAGCAGAGTTACAAACGATTTTGTATTTTTAGTTGTGTCTTATAAATAAATTGCCAAACAGAATTTAAGCTCTTGGAGACAAAAGTGATTTGTTTGTTTTCTCCAGAATTCTCCATGTCCCCTAAACAATTAACTGAACATGCAGTTGTTATTTATGACGTGTTTGTTGAGTTCTCCACAAATGCAAGCTCTCAGCAGATGCAGGAGAGGTCAGTTGATCAATGATACAGGTTATAAGTTACCCATTTAGTTAAAAAAAAAAAAAAGTCATAGAGAATTTGTACAGCTTTCAAACTCCAGAAGTTATTTTGTTTTATTGTAAAGTAATAAAACCACATTTCCTTATCGTAATGTGTGATTCAGACTTATTACTAATTCAGATTGGTCTTGAAACTAATTAGTAGATTTTATTATGTTTTCATTTTTTTCTAACATATTTACAGCCAAAGTGTAAAGAGAGTTCTGTTTGATATTTTTTAAGATTCATTTAAACTATTCTCTGCACATCACTGCACTCAACATCTCGTAATTCTTATAACTATTACGGTGGATACAATTGGCTTATTTTATGAAGAATTGAAAATAGAGAGTTATCCTGTTGAAATAAAGACTTGAAACTCTGGAAAGTGTTCTGTCATTGCTTCCCATTTCACTTGATATCTTTACATTGTGGTGATTAGGTTGTTTGAAAACTTCCAAATCAGCATAAAGAAATCAGAACACTGTGTTCTGTCAGAAACACTTATAATGTCTCTTTGATTTAAATTGGACACCATAAGGGCAGAAATAGAGGTTTTTCTATCCTGAATAAAATATAACTCAGGTACCAAATAACATATAATAAAAGTAATAACAGCACTTCCTCATCTCCTGTTTTAAATGACATCAAGGAGACAGTGTCTTTGGAATTTTTTTTTCAATATTCATTTGTCCTGAAACATACTGTGCTCTTTCTGTTAGAACATTTTATGTGTATTTTTGTTCAGTTGGAGAAAATACTATTATAGTATTTCAAAAGTAAGAAACCACTTGGGAAATATGACCTTTAGGTAGATTGGCTTATTTGTCTTCCAAGATCTTGTTTCCCCTTTACAAAAAGTTCTACATAAAACTAAAGGGAAAAAAATGTACATCTGTTTTCAGACCCCTGCCAGTATTTTCCTGTCACATACAACTTCAGACTTGTCTCAGGAGAATAATGCTTCTGTTACTATTGCTGTATAGCAAATTAATCCCAAATTTAATGTTACAGATTAACAATTTTTAAATGCTTATGGCTCCTGTGGGAATGGGACAGGGCACAGTGGGGATAGCTTGTTTTTGCTCCATATATATCTGGGGCCATGAAGAATTGAAGGCTAGGTTCTCGGGATGGCTAAGGACTGAAATCACCTAGAGGTTCATTCTCTCAACATTCTAGTACCTGAGCTAGGATGATTTGAAGAGTATAACTGTCAACAAGAGCAACTACAGAAGGTCTCTCCATGTGGCTTGATTTCCTTGTCACATGCCCATCACAGTTAGGGTTCGATCTCTTACTGGGTGACTCATGGTTCCAAGTGATAGGGTCCCAAGAAAGAAAAAGTGAAAGCTGCTTAACATTTTATAACTCAGCCTCAGAGGTCACACAGCATCACTTCTGCTGTATTCTACTGGGCAAAGAGATTCAAGGACTACCCAGATTCAAGGAGAAGGGATCAAACCCTTCTAGGTAAGGCAAGATGGCTGCTCACATTGTAGAAGAGCATGTGCAACAGAAGATATGGTTGCAACAGATATAGTTGTGGCAATTTTTGGCAAATAAAATCTGCTGTAAAGGGACTCAGTCTTCTCTGTCGGTCTCCACTCTGCACAAAACAAGTAGGTCTTTTTTGATGAGGAGATCTTGCTTTAGCTGGGTTGCCTTTTTATTTCCCCCTATCAATTAGCACTTACACATTTAGTGCTCAACAATTGTTACTGAACCTGAATTTAAATTAATCCCATTAGTCTTTTCAGTGAAATCCCAGGAAAAATTCCATTTACTGTCACAAAAGATGATATCTTTAATGACATTAATGAGAGTGACTATTAATGTTCAGTCATCTCAAGGACAGTCATCAAATTGCACTAAATCTATGTATCGCCTTGCTAGAAGGCAGTATTCCCTAGCACAGACTGAGATGAAACATTCTTATTGTTCACTCTGTAGTACACCATCTATAAATGCACGTCCTTGAGCAAGTTATTCAAATTCACCGAGTTTGGTTTCCTCACCAGTGAAGAAAACGCTGCTGAACTCCAAGGAACAGGAATGAGTACCTCAGCAGAGCCAGCTTAGAAATGCCATGTCAAAGATCAGAGAAGAAAAGGGTATGATAAATGCCAACTAGGGGTGCCAATAAGGTCATCTTTTTATAATTTTTCCACTCAGAAGGGTTATCTTTTGTAATTTGCATAAAAACACTACATGTGCTAGTGAAGGCCCTCATGACAGGCACAAGAAAACAAACAAGAAAGCACTCATATAAATATGGTTTTTAGATACACAAGCATCTACCTCATTTTTCTTCCATTTTGTCAGTCCAAAGAGCCAAGGAGGTCTGTATGTAGTAAAAACCTACACATAATTTAGTGCCAGATTTGGGTTGCAATTACAATGAGGCTTCTGATCTATATTACCAACAGTCACTGCCTTCTGCTGTGCTAGAATGTTGATTTTTAGAAGTTCATCAAATGTTCTCTTAGGTGTAAAAATGTAACATCCATCTTTCAATTTGTTTTCTGAAAACCATGAGATGAATGTGACTAAGGATCCAACAACTTTCAAAAAATGAGTTGGAGTATCTGATTATTCACAGTGAATTTGCCTTTTTAGGGCACAGCAACATTCTTAACAGATGTTTACATTCTGTAGATGGAAACTTGAGACACTTTCTGTAATTGACAGAATACGTTGACCTGTCCAGTCAACATCCCAATTGATGTTTAGAGGCAGCTGGCTTTGATGATTTGACTCACACCAATATTAAAAACCAAACTCAATCAGAATTCAAAACAAGTCTTTTTGGTGCCCATTAGAGAGCAGTGCAGCTAGAAATCATCACCTAATGGAATAAAAAGCATTTTCCATGTTAGGCTTATTACTTAATTGTCTCAAGTGTATCTCAAAAGAACTAAGGGTTTGCTCAAAAAGAACAAGTGGCCATTTTCCAAGGAAGAGTTTGACCATAGATACACACATGCAAACAGAAATTGCTTTGGCTCTATATAAGGAGCATGCTGATAGAACTTTGCTGTATAGTATTTTCTCCCCATGCAACAGCAGATGTCTCTGCCTAAAACTAATCTGGCTAAAACTTCTAATATGCAAACTAACATTAAATTAACTCAAGTTAGCCTGAGTCAGCAGAAATACAATCTTTTATTGTCTATGCCTGAAATAAAAATATTCTTTTCCTAAGAATCAACTTTGGTTCTGTGTTTTGCCATAGGAGTTGCAATTGGGAAAGCAAACTTTCACTGACCTTCACTTTAAGCTCTCCAACAAACTGCCTCCTTTAGAGGCATATCTACATTTCAGCATCTGATCTTTGTCCCTGGTGTCCGGAAGCTTTGCCTATGTCACATACATAGTCCATTTATCAAGACATGATATTTTTTGGCTACATGTACTTTAGCTCTTTCTTCTCCCTCTCTCAAAATTAAGTGTTTGATCACCCGATCATCTACTTAATAATTAATAGCTGTTGGTTCATCTCACTGTCTCCCACAGGTCATCAGGGAAATAAAGGCAGAGTGTTGTTTCTGATGTTACAATGCTTCACCAAGGTTTGCAGTTGGGCCTCTGTTCTTTTCTTCCGTGATCTAGGAAACAGGAACTTTCACTCCTTCTTTCCCTACTTTCTTGGTAGAGGGACAAATCAGGGTGAAGTATCCTTTCTCTGTCGCAAATTCTGCTTTACCACTCCTTATCTAGATCATAACACGCTGAACCTCAAGGGAAATTTAACCTCTTCTTAACTCAAATATTTCAGCAAGAATCATAAACCTGTAGAGCTGGATGGAGAAGGACCACGGCTCTGGTTTAGCCAATAAAGTCCTTTGAGCCCCACAATGGCCAAGCCTGATTCCTTATGCCATATGTCCTTCCTCATTTTATAATTTGTTTCCTCCCTCTCCAAAATTTTACCCACTGAAGTCCTTCCCAGCCTTTCTTTCTTGTGATGCACCACCGTTGCCCACAGGACAGTGAACATCCATCCTCGGTGCAGACTTGGATCTTGCAAATGCATTTTCCACTTTAAATGCTTTCCAGATGTCCATACTTCTCTTCTCCCCAGGAATGAGCTCTGAGTTGGAGGAGATGGAATGAGAAATATAGTGGTGTACTTTTACTCAGGCCATGGCTGATTTTATTGTACAATGTCTGAAATCGAATACAGTTCAACACCATGGGAATAAATTTCTTCCAAGGAGCATCTTTAGTTTTAAATTAAATTTGTGTTTTCCTATTACTAATATCTTTGACCTTACTCCTGATGAAATAAAACCCTGGCCTTGTTATATACTCACCTAACTTGAGTTTTATTACAAGATAGTTCCAGATTTAATAAAAAGTTTTTTTCTGAACCATCCAGACAGGTGGTCCATACTCAGAACACCTTTCTGTCCTCAAGGCATCTTGCATTTACTAAAAAAAGCAGGGCAGGAGAATTGCAGAAAGAATTTTAAGTCCCTGAAGGAATATGTCCACCTCTTTCCAGATCCATATTGGTACTATAGAATTTATCAGATTTTAAGGTCAGTTGTAGCTCTTTAATTCTCAGTATATTTTACATCGATTCTGTTGGGTTCCTGCTTCTGCTAAGATGGTGAAAAATCTCATTGCACTGATAATTCAGCACCATCCCCTAAACTCTTGGTAACTGTGGAAATTCTTATAATAGAAGAAGCCCAATAAATAGAGGAATGTTGAATATATTTTTCTAAATGGTCTGCCAAGGAAAGATTGGAGGAAGAGTTTCTAGGATTGGCATATAATTATATATAATCAAATGCATAATAATATGACTATAGAGTCTCCCTTAATTCTAAGTAGTGTCTTTTCTGCTTTTACTGGATACATTTATAGGGACAAGAATAAGTGCCATATAACAAAGTTGTTACATTTGCAAATTTAATTTCTCAGAATTAGACTCTGTGCTCTATGTAAAAGAGAGGGGAAGGAATTAGAGAAAGAGAGTGATTTAAATTCATATAGTTCAGGAGAATCTATCTGTCATTCACTCAAAGACTGGGCTCCAGGTATGAGTGTGAGAAAGAAAATGAAGGTGATGGGGAGTGAGTATCTGCTCTTTACTTAGCACTTCTTATGGTAGTGTGACTCTCTGCTCTTTCAGACAATTCATGATATGCTTAAGGCTAACTTTCACTATAGGCATATAGGTGACTTTTCCCTAACCTAGTAGACCTCAATCCCAGGACACGATGGGCTCCTCCAAGTAATTTTATTTACCTGGCTCTTCCTGTCTCAAACTCTGAGCACTCCAGGTGCCTCTGCTGCCTGAAGAGCCTGCTCCACTCCCTCCTCCAGGACAGGGAGCTCACCTCCCTGGATCAGCCCCATGCTACATGTACAGGCTAATGCCCAAAACTTTACCTTTGTGAAGGTTTTCATAGTTTTTCTAATGTGAGATATGTTTATGAATATTTAATTTCCCATCATCTTCTTCCTGTCCACTGCACAGACAAAACTAATTCACTGAGGCCACAGTCTTGCAGTAAAGAAAGAGTTTAATTGATGCAAGTCTGGCCATGCAAAATAACTGGAGTTATCCCTCAGAACAGTCTCCCTGAAGGCCCCAAGGTTAGGATTGTTCAAGAATAGTTTGGTGGGCAGGGGTTGCAGGGAATGGGAAATGTTGACTGATTAGGGATAAAAATCATACGGGTGTGGAAAACAGTGCTTGTGCACTGAATCAGCCTCTGGGTGATGGCTACAGGATCAGCTGAGTCAAGGGTCCAGGTGGAATCATTTTGTCTCCAGAAATGCAAATGTCTGTAAAACCTCAAAAAGCCAAACTTAGGTTCTAAAATAGTGACCTTATCTACAGGAAAAATGGGGGAAGTTGCAAATCTCCTGACCTCTAGAACGATAGGTGGTTATTGTTTATGCCTATATCTTGGCAGAATTCAGGTCTTTCTCATAATCCTAACCCTGCAGGCTTTCATTAGTTTTATAAAGATTGTTTGTTTTGGGAAGGGCTATTATCATCCTTGCTTTAAAGTTAAACTATGAACTAAATTCCTCCCATGGTTAGCCTGGCCCACACCCGGGAATAAGTGAGGACAGCCAGCCCGTGAGGCTAGAAGCAAGATGGAGTCAGCCATGCTAGACTTCTCTCATTCTCATAATCTTTGCAAAAGTGGTTCCAAATTTTGAAAATTCACTGGATTTTCTGCATAAAAATAGAATAAAACATTTAAACAATGGCTCTGAGTTTGAGATTATTAGTATTTTTTCTAGTTCTTTATATTTTTCTAACTTTCTCAGTCATGTTCACATAAGTATTTCTTTGACAACGTAAAAAATAGAGTTAAACGAAGCTAAGAATGATTTTCTCGACAAAGATAAATGTTTATACTTATGTTATAGATATTTCCCTGACCTAGGTAAAAGTGATCAATACAGGTTTCACAGGGAAACAATAAGATTTTTATTATCAAATTTTCTATAAAGGATTAGAATAAGGTTTTTTTGTGTGTAAAGATGATGTTTAGTTAAAAGTCCACAGTTACTTCTTATTCTCATAATTTTTATGATCAGTTCTAAGCTAATAGAAAAAAATCAGAATTGATTCTTAGCTATAAAGCAACTGAGAATAGATTAAAATTAGCTGTTGTACAGAACTAAAATTGGCTTTACTCTTATCAAAGTCATCATTGTTTTTAGATCATCACATTTGAAAACCAGGAAATAGCAATGGAAAAGAAATAATTAGTCACTAAGCACCTGCCATGGGCCAGGTTATGTGTTAGATGTTTACACAAATTATTTCATTTAATTTTACCAACAACAGCTTGAGGTGGGTAATATTCTTACATTATAACTGGATGAAGTGAAGCTTAGAAAGTTTAACTTTACTAGGGTCAAATAACTAGAAGTGACAAGATTCAAAACAGATTGTTCTGATTTCAAAGTCTTTCCTGGAAACCAAAATGAAAGCAAATACTATATAAATAGTTATCTATTTTAAGATTAGAAAGAAGATGAGATAGAGGCCAATTAATACATGTTTGCCTTGATAATATTTTAGATTAAGTTCTTTTAAAAGAATGCTGCTTAATTATATATGTATCTTTTAATTTTCATATTTAATGAGTGCAATAATGATAAGAACTAGCATGGTAGTTTTTATTGTTGTTGTTGTTGGTTTTTGTTTTTGTGTTAACATGTTTCTGGCACTATTCTAGACACTTTAAATGAATTAACTCATTTTATCCTCAGAGCCACACCATGAGATAATATTATTATTCATTTTTAAGGAGAAATTGTGAGACTGCTGAAGATGGCTTTTCATCATTACAAGATGGTGAATGAATCAGAAAACTAGGGCAGCTGGAAAGCTATTTACAAAACAACTTGAACTTTATGGGGAAAATACTGCAAGGATTAGCATCGGCTACAAGGTTAACTGGACCCTTGTAATCCTAGAGTTTCAAGGATGAAGGAAAACAGCCAACAGCTCAAAAGTAAAGTAGGAATCTGAGTTCTGTGAGGCACTCGATCACTAAAATATCACACACATTTAAGAAAGAGGAACAAGCTTCAACCACATTTTCATTGCTGTTTCTTATTGACCACTGAATTTCTTTCTAGATGTCAGCAGCATTTAACATTTTCACGTCTATAAACTCTTCAAAAGCAAATTAGTCTTCAAAGATGACCATGCCTATTGCTCTGTTAAAACTTGTGAATGTCTTGAGGTAGGATAATGCTGCATTATTCTTGCTTTTGGGAGTAATTCATGGAATGCTTTTATTATTTGAATTGTGTTATTTAGGCCTGTGAAGCAGGTTAATCCTTACAATAAACTGATTCATAAGGTTTTAATTTGGAAGGAAATAGAATTCCTTTACATACATATCTTAAACAACATTTTTGGAATTTCGAAGTGTTATACCTAGGGATATATATATTTATTTATTCTTTATTTTTTTAAGTGTTTATCAAATATAGATTGAGGCTTTTTTCTTTCAGTAAAAGAGAAATGGTTTGATATATTTGAGTGTTTATTAATAATTTGAGGAATACAGAAACCCCAAAGTACAGTATGGATTTGTGATCATTCTTATAGGCATATCTTTTTAAAGGCTAATTGATATTGAATCTATAAATCTAATATTGAGGACAATAAAAATTAGAAGCAAATGGATAAAGGTAAGTAGAGATAACCTTTGTATTACATAAGAAGTGTCTGCATAAAACTTTAGTGAACTTTTGAAGATATCAAAAATTTCCATAAAAATATAGATGTACATGTTTTTCTGATCCCTGATATATTATTGGCACTCAAAGAAATAAATATTGATATATAATACATCACAAAGATAAATAATTTATATAACATTAACTTGAAGGGCCCAGGAAATACATTTTTTAAAATAAATGGAGATTTTCATATCTATATGAAAACATGTATTTATTTTTTTCTATGTATTTAGTTTTCCTTTATAAGGTGATTAGTAGATACAAGTTTTGTTGACTCTTTTAAAGAAACATTTAAAATTTAACATTTATGTAGATAGATAGTTATTTGTTGTTCAAACACAGTATTAGTGAGGCACTGTGTGTTCATCACCTTATATGCAAGCATTTTGTACTTTTTTTCTCCCTAGACCATCATTGGACTATTGGAATATTTACATCAATTCCCAAGGCAACATCATGAAATAGCAAGTCATACATGGGTACATTCTGTGATGGACAGAAAAACAAGGCTATTAGGACCTGTTACATTGGGAACAATGTAGGAAAAGCTAACAGAAAAGATAGGAGAGTGCAGTAACGTTAGAATTAGCAAGGTGACAGCAATCATAAGGAAAATATCGGATATTTGAACGATACAGGTAACTGTTTCATAATGCACAGCTCTCAACTATTTATTATTGTAAACAGACAAGATTTCCTATTTAGGGAGGGACGTATTCATGGATTTAAAATAATTAATAAAGAAATGCTTACAATAGTATTTGATATTTATGTTCTCTTTCGATTCAACATAAAGTCATTTTGTCAGGTGAGTCATGTTGGTTAAAGTAAAGTACAACAAATATATTGATTTACTCTTTA
The DNA here is from genome assembly GCF_009761245.1 of Sapajus apella. Lineage (NCBI taxonomy): Eukaryota > Metazoa > Chordata > Mammalia > Primates > Cebidae > Sapajus > Sapajus apella. The sequence continues at coordinate 19,472,624 of NW_022436944.1, read as the reverse complement.
GTAGTAACTTCTGTGACTGACACGTAGGTACACTTACATGATGAGATTATTTAGGAATTCTCTCCAAGGTATGTTAGGATTTCCAGGATATGGTTTCTCTAATGGGGCACCACAGCAAGCTGGTATACCAAATGTGGGATCAAGATGTGACAACATTGTTACACCTCCAGCCTTTAGGGCAGAAAATGAAGCTGGAATTGGGTCATCTCAGAATTATTATTTTCTACCATAGCATAATTTCATAAAGGTAGAGAAACCCCACTTTAGAACCATTTCACTGGCATTCAAAATGGTCAACACTAAAGGGTGTTATTGGGCAGTTAAGTCATAGCCTCTCAAGTTGTCCATGGAGTAAGGAGAGGGCTCTTATGCTTCTTTTTATTAAACTTTTTATTTTGAGATAATTGAATATTCACAGGCAATTGTTAAGAAACAATGTAGAGATCCTATGTAGCCTTCACCAGTTACCCCCTCTGGCAACATCTTGCAAAACTATAGGGCAAAGAAATACCCATCGTATTGACATTGATACAGTCAGTCAAGATATGGAACAGTCCACCACCAAAAGGAATGTTGCCCCATTAGAGCAATACCTACCTACTCCCATTCATAAAACTGAAAAACACTAATCTGCCTTTATTTCTAAAATTTTGTCATTGCAAAAATGTTATATAAACAGGAAAAAAATAGTTTACAGTCTTTTGGAAGTGACTTTTTTCACTCAACATAAATCTCTGGATAATCATCCACGTGTCACACGTCCCCACAGTCCAGTCTGTTCTTTTTTTTTTTTTTTTTTTTTTTTTGAGATGGAGTCTCACTCTGTCTCCTACGCTGGAGTGCAGTGGCACAATCTCGGCTTACTGCAACTCCACCTCCCAGGATCAAGCTATTCTCCTGCCTCAGCCTTCCAAGTAGTTGGGATTTCAGGCACCCATCACTATGCCTAGCTAATTTTTATATTTTTAGTAGAGACAGAGGCTTCACCACGTTGGTCAGGCTGGTGTCGAACTCCTGACCCCAAGTGATCCACCCGTCTCAGCCTCCCAAAGTGCTGGAATTAAAAGTGTGAGCCACATTTCCTGGCCTAGTCTATTCTTTTTTATTGATGAATGGTAATCCATAGTATGGATGTACCACAGTTTGATTGGTCATTCATTCACTGAGGGACAGCTAGGTTGTTTCCAGTTTTAAAGTACAAACAAACTGCTATGAACATTTATGTACGAGCTTTGGGGATGCACATACATTTTCAAATTCATGGGATAAATGTTCAGAAGTGCAATTGCTGGGTTGTATGGTAGTTGCATGTATGATTTTATAAGAAATTGCCAAACTGTTTTTCTGAATGCCTGTATTTTTCATTCTCACTAGCAATATATTTTTTCATTCCCACCTGCAGTATATGAATGATTCAGTTTTTCCACACCCTCTTCAACATTTGCTCATCAGTAATATTTAATATCTCATTGTAGTTTATTTGCATCTCCCTTATGAATAGTAACGTTCAGAAATTTTTCATATACCTGTTGGCCATTTGTGTTTTCTTTTGAAAAATTATCTATTCAAGTCTTTTCTCCATTTATTGTTTTGTTTGTTTGTTTGTTTGTTTTGAGATGGAGTCCTGCTCTGTCGCCCAGGCTGAAGTGCAGTGGTGTGATCTTGGCTTACTGCAGACTCTGTCTCCTGGGTTCAAGCAATTCTTGTGCCTCAGCCTCCCAAGCAGCTGGGATTACAGTAGGGTGCCAACATGCCCAGCTAATTTTTATATTTTTAGTAGAGATGGGGTTTCAACTTGTTGGCCAGGCTGGCCTTGAACTCCTGACCTCAAGTAATCCACTGGCCTCTGTCTACCAAAGTGCTGGGATTACAGGCATGAGCCACCACACCTGGCTAAATATGTGGTTTGCAAAAAGCCTCTCCCATTGTGTAGTTTGTCTTTCCATCCTCTTAACGGGGTCTTTTACAGAGCAAAAGTTTATAATTTTGGTAAGACCTAACCTCTTTTCTTTTTCTTTGGTGTCAAGTTTTAAAAATTTTGCTTTTCCTTTAATCCTTAATCCCAAAATTTATCTCCTGGGCTTTAATAAAAAATTTTTACTTTTCTACATTTTGCATTTCAGTCCACGATCTTGAATTAATTTTTATATAGGTATAAAGTTTAAAGTATAAGTGTGTTGGCGGTGTATTTGTTTTGGGGGTTTCTTTCTTTCTTTTAGTTGTTTGTTTGTTTGTTGGCTTATGGATTGCTCCACCACCATTTATTTAAAAGGAGGCTATCCTTCATCTGTTCAATTGGTTTTGCATCTTTGTCAAAAAAACAATTGGACTTGGACGTATTTCTATGGGTATAATTATGGGTACTCATTTTTACTTTATTTCTTCAACAGTTCTACACCCTCTTGATTACTGTAACTATGTAGTAAGCCTTAACAGATAATTCATATATACTCAGCATAGACTTAGCTCATTATATAGTGTCTGGCAAATAATATATCATACTTTTATGAGCTCATTCATTAGTTTTATTGCAATATAATTTAAATACTAAAAATTTACCCATTTAAAGTTCACAGTTAGGTAGCTTTAGCGTATGCACAGAGTTGTTCAGCAATTACCACAACATAAGTGTAGAACATTTTTATCACCCGAAAAGGAAATCCAGTGCTATTAGCAATCAGTCCTCTGTCTTTACAGATTTGTCTAGTCTGGCTGAATATTTTATGCAAATGGATTTATACAACATAGGCTTTTGTGACTGACTTCTTTTGGGTGCTTAATGTTTTCAAGGTTCATCAATGTAGCATTATTACTTCATTTTTTATGGCTGAATATTATTCCATTGTATGGATACACAAAAATTGATTATTAGCCATTATTTGAAGAACTGTTTATTCATTTCCTTTGCTTTTTTTTTCACTGTTTTGACAGTGTCTTTTGAAGCACAAAAGTTTTTAATTTTGCTGGAGTCCAATTTATCTATTCTTTCTCTAATTGCTTGTGCTTTTGTTTCCAAAACAAAAAAGCTCAGACTTTTTTTGGAAGAGAAAGTTTTAAAAACTAATTCAAAGTATTTATTTATTATAGATTTATTCAAATACGTTGTTTCTTCTTGAGTCAGTTTCAGCAGTTTGCATCTTTCTGTAAATTTGCATATTTTATCTAAAACATTCCATGCTCATGGATAGGAAGAATCAATATCATTATAATAGTCATACTGTCCAGAGAAAATTATAGATTCAATGCTATTCCCATTAAACTACCACTGACATTCTTCACAGAACTAGAAAAAAAACTTTTCTTTTTCTTTTTTTTTTTTTTTTGAGGTGGAGTCTCACTCTATTGCCCAGGGTGTAGTGTAATGGCACATTCTCAGCTCACTGCAACCTCCACCTTCCGGATTCAAGTGATTCTCCTGCCTCAGCCTCTCAAGTAGCTAGAATTACAGGCACCTGCCACCACACCAGGCTAATTTTTGTATTTTTAGTAGAGACGGAGTTTCAACATGTTGATCAGGCTGGTCTCAAACTCCTGTTCTCAGGTGATCTACCTGCCTCGGCCTCCCAAAGTGCTGAGATTATAGACATGAGCCACCGTGTCTGGTCTTTTTTTTTTTTTCCCAAAACTTCATATGGGACCAAAAAAGAGCCCAAATGGCCAAGGCAATCAATCCTAAGCAAAAAGAACAAAACCAGAGGCATCACCCTACCTGACTTCGAACTATATACTACAGGGCTACGGTAACCAAAACATCATGGTTCTGGTACAAAAACAGATACATAGACCAATGGAACAGAATACAGAACCCAGGAATAAGACCACATGCCTACAACTCTCTGATCTTCAACAAACCTGACAAAAGCAATGACGAATTCCCTATTCAATAAATGGTGCTGGGGTAACTGGCTAGCTATCTGCAGAAGATTGAAGCTGGATGCCTTCCTTATGCCATGTACAAAAATTAACTCAAGGTGAATTAAAGACTTACATTTGAAAGCCCAAACTATAAAAACCCTGGAAGACACCTAGGCAATACCACTCAGGACATAAGCACCAGCAAAGATTTCATGACGAAGACACCAAAAACAGTTGCAACAAAAGCAAACATTGACAAGTAGGATCTAATTAAAGAGTTTCTGCACAGCACAAGAAACTATTATGTTATTATATGCATACATTTTTATAACTGTTATATTATCCTAACTTATTAAAACTTTTGTAATTATGAAATGTCCCTCATAATCTCCAGTAACGTTTTAAAAGTATATTTAATTTGATACTAGTATAGGCATACAGTTTTTTTTTAATGGTTTCTGTTTACATAATACACATTTTTCCATTAATTTACTTTCAACCTATTTCAATTTATATGCAAAGTGTGTCTCCTATAGGCAGCACATAGTTTGGTGCGTGCATGCGTGTGTGTTTATCTAGCCTGGCAATCACTCTTTTTGATTGGGTTGTTTGATCTATTTACAGTTAATGTTATCATCAAGCTTTGCATCTACATTTGCTATTTTACTCTTGTTTTTGAAATTTACATGTCTTATCCCCTCTGTTCTCCTTTATTGCTTTCTTTCACATTATATTAGTCAAAGTTCTCTAGAGGGACAGAATAGGATACACACACACACACACACACACACACGCGCACGAGTTTATTAACTTACATGATCACAAAGTCCCACAATAGGGTGTCTGCAAGCTTGAGGAGCAAGGACACACACACACACACACACACACACACACACGCACGCACGAGTTTATTAACTTACATGATCACAAAGTCCCACAATAGGGTGTCTGCAAGCTTGAGGAGCAAGGATAACCAGTCCAAGTCTCAAAACTGAAAAACCTGGAGTTGATGTTCAAGGGCAAGAAGCATTAAGCACGGGAGAAAGGTGTAGGCTGCAAGGCTAGGCCAGTCTCACCTCTTGACATTTTTCTGCCTGCTTTTGGTACCCACCTAATTAAGGGTGGGTCTGCCTTCCCCAGCCCACTGACTCAAATGTTAATCTCCTTTGACAACACCCTCATAGACACACCCAGGATCAATATTGCATCCTTCAATCCAATCGAGTTGACACTCAGTATTAACCACAATGCACATTAAGTGAATACTTTCTAGAGTAACATTCTGGTTTTTCTGATTTTTTTCACCACTTTTTTTAGTTATTTTCTCAGTGTTTGCTCTAGGTCTTACCATAGATATCTTAACTTATTAGATCTTACTCATACTGTCTTCACTGTGATAAAATATCAAAATGTTACTTCTGTATAGTTCTATTTCCTCTTCCCCCTTTTTGTGCTATTGCTGTTATCAATATTCTCTGTGTGTATATCACACAATACATTGTCATAATTATCACACAATATATTGTTATATGATTTGTTGTCCTATAAAGAAGCTAAAAGAAGAATATGTATATACTTATAGAGTTTGTTAGATTAACTATTTATATATCTATCATCCTTGCTGTTTCTCTTCATTTCTTTCTCTGCATTCAAGGTACCATATGATGTCATTTTCTTACTCCAGTGCAGTTTGTTCCTACTAACCTCCTTTGAGTTATTATTGTTAAACATGTTTATTACATATCTGTATATTATAGTCCCCAAGATACAATTATATATGTATTGCTTTATACAATTCCTTTTCAAATAAGTTACTTTTATTCTTTTAAAACAGCACACCTCATTCTGACAAGAATACATATATATTTAGCAATGTGTTTCTGCTTTATCTTAGGCATTCCCCCCATGGCTCTCTAGGCATTTGTAATAAAACAAAGATAAAAACATATCTACACCTTCAATAAGCTATAGACTCCAGAATTATCTACTCAGAACTGTTCACATTTTTCCCAAGAAAAACATTTGAACTATTGGCTAAATATCAAACAAAATACATGCATACACCTATGCACATCTATGCATAAATATACATGCATATACATAACACACATGTCAGAGGCAGTGGATTTCCTGTTTTTGGTGTCCCAGACTCCTCTGAGAAGATGATGGGGGTTGGTAGCAATCTGAAAACTCATTCTTCTCTTGTAGCACCATTTAGCTACCTCTTCAGGGTACACAAGATAGTTAGGATTTCTGATTGAAAAATGAAAAATAACAAGATCAGGACTTTGTTATCTCTTAGCCAGATGGAGCCAGGCAGAGAAATAAGCCTGGGGCAAGATCTGGGACTCTTTCCCAGAGAAGATGGCCTGCAAAGTCCTTTTTCCTCCTGCAGAAGAGCTGTGTTTGCTTCTCTGTATGTTATGCGTATTTATGTGTGTTAAAGAAAAGGTGTTCTAGAAGATACCAGTCTGACCTAGGGGACACACAGAGAGAGAGAGAGATGGATGCTGATTTTCTTCTCATTGAAGTTTGTGAATAACACTCACAGCTGGGAAAATAGGAGTACAATGTATCTTCAAGGGAGGGAAAAAAAAATCTCTATCATTGCTCAACAACTGCAGATACCACTTATTCTTCCTGGTAAGAGAAAAAAACAAAATTTGACTTGACTCAGAAAGGTAAACAGAGTCATGGGTAGTTAAAAAAATACACTAAAGGAGAACCAGCAACCAGAGGCTAACCAGTAACACCCAAGGAAGTAGTTCCTCAGGAAATAGAACTTTTAGAAGAAAGAGATGACAATTTTAACAAAAACAACAATTATAGGGGCAAAATTCAAGGAGATTTTATTGTATCATATTGTATCATTTTATTGTAACATATTTTCTAGAACCAAAAACAAAAAAATCAATATATTAAGTAAAAGTAAGAATAATAACTTATTGAGTATCAAATCAGTAGCATAGGAAATCAAACAGAAAGAATATTTTAAAACACAGAGCAAAAATATAGTGATTATCATGAAATTTGTGAGCTTTCTCTCAAGAAAAACATGCCTACAAATAATTTTTCTATAAAATCTCAATGATTTGCTGATGCCTCTCAAGTACATCTGCAGACCCTGTGACATATAAAAATGCAATCCAGTTCAAAGCATGAATTTCACTTTAAGATTAAAAAAGACTTTCTAGGCATCAATATTTCCCTCACTGCCCAACGAAGTTTTCCCTAGCCATTGGTTTGCTCTTGGCCAGGTCTTTACACCTGTGCCTTCTCTAGCTGACAGTCAGTAGTGGGAACCTAGTTACTATTGGGTCAATTCTATTTCATGAGTCTTTCCCGCATGGGGCATAGGGAAGCTTTCCTTTCTTCTCCTTTAGACCTGTGGAGAATACTGTTCTCCCCACATTTTAGCTGCTTTCCTACTGCTAGTTCCCAGTCTATTCACCCAACATGACATCACTCACAGCAGCAAAGAAAAATCTTTAGAAAACTCTTGACTAGGGCCGGGCGTGGTGGCTCACGCCTGTAATCCCAGCATTTTGGGAGGCCAAGGAGGGAGGATCATGAGGCCAAGAGATCAAGACCATCCTGGCCAACATGGTGAAACCTCGTCTCTACTAAAAATAGGAAACTTAGCTGGGCATGGTGGCATGCGCCTGTAGTCCCAGCTACTACTTGGGAGGCTGAGGCAGGAGAATTGCTTGAACCCAGGAGGTGGAGGTTGCAGTGAGCAGAGATCGCACCACTGCATTCCAGCCTGGCGCCTGGCGACAGAGCAAGACTCTGTCTCAAAAAAAAAAAAAAGAAAAAGAAAAGAAAGGTAGTCACGCTTTCCTCCATTTATGGAGAGCTTATGTGCTTACCATATATCTTTCATCTATATTTCCCCTTCCAGAGAGGAAAAAAGGTCAGCTTTATCTATCAGTGACTTTTTAATCCCCTACATATCACCTAAATAGTCTATAAAAAGAAACCAAACAAAACTATAATAATATGTAAATAATAATAATAATAATATAATAATAATGTTTTAATAAAGCTGGAAAAAAGGCAATCATTTTAAAAATAGAGACAGTAGGCAATTTAGGTTCACACATTTTTCATTAACTCTTTTGACTGTTGCAAGTGATTCTAAAGTCTCATGGCATGCATTGCTTTGTTTTGTTTATATTTTGTTTTCTTTTGTTTTACAGAGCCATAAACTTAATTATCCATTCAAGGAGGCTAGTATGTGTGGATGAACCTCTTAATTCAGCTTAATTTGGTGGTTCCTAGACTTCAGGATTTCCCAGCTAGTTTTTTTTATTTTTTTGAGGCACAGCAGGAGGTGGCTATATGCCTAAGAGAAACTCTTATTTTGCCAAATAATCACTTTACTGCCACCTACCACTTCCAAATTTTTCAAACTAAAAGGCTGTAAACTATCAAAATTTGAGAGAACGTAATCTAAAAAACAAAAACGAAAAACTCTCATTTCTTCAATTTTCCCCTTGTGACTGGCAAAATCTATGTTTTAGCCTTGTACCATTTCTCACCGCTGTGGTGAGACTATGGCCTGCCATCTAAGAGAACCTCCAGATGCCAGGCCCCAACCTGCGCATGGCAGGGCTTTCCATTCTCTACAAAGTTCCATAGGATGGCAGTCCTTGAGAAGTATCACACCTGAATTCTTTTGAGGAAAAGGACCACTGTGAAAGAGATAAATCTTTCAGAAATATTTTTTTAAAACTCAAAAGGTGATGTAATATACAAGAAATAAGTGGAAGCAACTGTCTATGAAAATATTTCAAGTATCACTACCATATGTGAAGGTTCTTCAACATAGAATTCGAGTACCCTACCTGGCATTAACTTTTTTTCATTTCAACTAATAATGTGAATCTTACGAGATGATTGTCATTCATATAACTGATAAGTATTTATGTGATCATAAGTATATATGATTAATATATTTAATATATATAATAAAGACAAAAGTAAAATGGCATATATGAGAGGAATGTCATGAATATTAGAATGTTTGATAATCTTGCAATCATTATTCTATATTCATAGTGCATAGGAAAGACTGCCTCCCATTCTTTTAACATAGGCTCTTACCCAGAAGCATTTCACATGCAGTGCTGTTTTGTTCTTGTTTTCTAAATAATCATTCATTTACTAAGTATGGTCTCTTGAGACCAAGAAATAAATTTATGATCTTCAAACTAGTATTCAAGAATGGAAACTAATTGATGTCAGTTATATTATATCTAAAAGATGCTCTCTTTTGCAATTTTTATTTACAACTTCCCGAAAGGGGCTAAGGTTCAAACACTGAGTAGAAAATTAAATTGCTATTTATATGAAAAATTGTCAAAATACGTGATCCAATAAAAGATAATTTCTCCTCTTACATTAATCTTATTTATGAATTAGCCAGAAAAAACATCTAAACTGCCTGAATAGGCTTTGAAGACTGAGGAGTATCATGATAGTTGTATAATTTCATTAACTTTTTTGAATGGGAAATGCTAATAGCATAAAGACAATGTAACATTTCAATAAATAGGTTCAATCTTTTATAAAGTTACCTGATACATTGTTATTCTAAAATTTATCTAAAACTATAAATATTAAAACAGAGAGATTATAAATGTACATTTTTAGGAAGGATGACAATATAAAGGAAAAATGTTATTATTTATTATGAAACTATAGAATGTTTCTAAACATAGTTATATCCAGATAAAATATAAGAGGCTAAATAAATTATCTGCCTTTTTGTTGGATTCAGCCACCAGTTGCATCATTAAAGCAAATACAATATTCAGTTTTAGGTGGTGGGTACTTTTCATTTCATTCCCAATCCAAACTTGTGATATAATTAGTTTTGTTTAGCAGATGAAAAAACTGTGGAACTAAATGTCTAAGTCATGTTTCAAATTCATACAGATTTTTTTATCTGGTAGCTCAATTGTTTTTTCTTACTTATTTGCATTTTATTCAAGAATTGTATAAGTCAAGTCACATCCATGTGGCACAGCTGGATTCAAATGCTGACTTCAAATCCAATTCCTTTTAACCATACTCCTCACCCTCTAACTGTGGTGTCATAACCGGAAAAAAAATCTTTAAATTTCTAACAACCTCTTCAAACCAACAAATTTTTAACTATATCCAATATATGCTAAAATGAAAAATGGCATATAGTGGAGAAATTCAGATTATTTGAAATAAGAAAATCTATGTTCCAATCCTTTGCCCAATATAAACTGTGTAAGAAATTCTAGAAAAATCCCTTTTCTGGAATTTATCTTTCTCTTTTGTAAAGGGGAGTTAATACATATAATTTAGTTTAGTTTTGTTTTTGTTTTTGTTTCTGAGATGTAGTCTCACTCTGTCACCAGGCTGGAGTGCAGTGGTGCAATCTTGGCTCACTACAGCCTCCACCTCCTGGGTTCAAGCAAGTCTCCTGCCTCAGCCTCTACAGTAACTGGGACTACAGGTGCACACCACCACACCTAGCTAATTTTTGCATTTTTAGTAGAGACAGGATTTCACCATGTTGGCCAGGATAGCCTCAATCTCCTGACCTCATAATCCACCCACCTCGGCCTCCTAAAGTGCTGGGATTATAGGCGTGAGCCACCATGCGCAGCCAACATCTAATATTTTTACTTCATAGCATTGTTTGAAGAAACAAATAATATATATTAAACTTATATGCAACTTGTAAAAAATGTTAATGCATCAAATTTATTCAGAAAATTTCTCTGTCTCTGAACTTGAAACTATTCCGAATTTTAGTAGCAGAAGCCCCAAAAGACCAGTTCAAATAAACTCTATAATCTGAAATGTTAGTTATAATATAGGATTTGTTTTATATTAAACAATTTAAATTCATATGGTATATATCTATAATTAAGTAAAGGGATAATATTCATATAACATATATGCAGAGTATTAGAAGTGTCAACTATTTTCTGAGCATTGATTATATGTCATGTAGTGGCTTGATAATGGTGCTAGAATATACAGGTAACATTCTGATGTCGGAAAGGTAAAAACAATTTCTAACATTGAGGAGAAAGTAAACTAGGGGATAAGACAGACAAAGAAATGCAGAACTTAAATACAATATGAATAGTGTTAAAATCAATAGATGAAATGGGCAGTTGGTTTGTCCCAAGTCTGACTCTATCTTCATTTTATATTCCTATTTTATATAACTCTGACTGTTCAGAGGCCATTATGTCTGTAGCCACTATTTATTGATTTCTAAATAAATCCAATGTATGCAAATACAGAGTTCATGAAAAGAAACCTTTCCAAACAAAGGTTAATGTTATTTGTTATGACTGACAACAGTTGACAAGCAAAGCAAATTTTCTTGCAGTGAGGTGATTCAAAATGGTTCAGGGTCATTGGACTCTTGCTCTATTTCTGCCTTTCACACACTGTTACTCCTGTAGGCCACACCTGTAATACCTCAGTCAACTCTCTGAAACATTTATGTATCTGGGCTGCAAAATGACCCAAAAACTAGATGGACATTTTCAAGAGCTAGATGTTTCCTAATTTAAAAAAAGAAAAAAGAAAGCAAGCTTCATACAGTAACCACCACCTGAAGAGTACACAACAGAATGTCGGACAAACTGCAGCGCAAACATTTATTCCAACCTGGGAGATATCCAGAGCAGATTTGCAATGGTCTTTCATCATATACAAAGGTCAGAAAAATAGAGACTTAAAGTCAGAATGTTTTTATTCAATTAAGGTACCATTTGACCACAAATGCTCTGTCCGCATGAGAAAATTAAAGAAATAAATCAGGACTTTTTTCTCTTAATGGTTGTTTTCATTGGCCAGCCCTTGGCAATATGACTCAAGGCCCAGATTGAATTTCACTGTTGGGCAATTTCATTTATCATTGTTCCAAATGCGGGTACTGATGCCATTGGATTTGGGCACAAAAAGAAGTTACTAGTTCAACATGATTTGTTTTATTTTAATATGTGAGAAGGAAAGTTTACAATAGAGTATTCTTCAGGAGAAAATGTTTCCACTAATAATTTGAATTAGTAGTAAAATATTTAGCCATATGGTGATGGTGGTGGAAATGAGGTGTTTCAAAATACACTGATTAGTAACAGGGTCTCTCTCTGTTGTATGATATTGGTCACCATACACCAGATCCATGTTTGTGGGGACAAATCTGCTAAAATACAGGAGTGAAAAATTCATTGTATTTACTCTGCTTTGAAAGTTGAGACTTTGGAGGTATTCATTTATCAACATATGTTGAATGCCTTCTCTAAGTAAGTCATTGTGTTAGGTGCTAGCAATATTAAAATAAATAAGACAAAATGACAGCCCTCATAGTTTCTACTCTATGCACTACCGAAAAGACATGTGTAAACAGGTAGCACTAAGGTAAATAATAATATGGATGTCTAATGGGAGTGAAATGGATGAAGTATTAAACAGAATCTTTTTTCTGTACCCTTGGTCTTTTGTGTGGCTCAATGTGTCCCTGAAGGTTTTCAGGTCAGTGTTCTCTCTCATAAACAGTGATAGATTGCAGTAAGGATTGAAACCTTGCATTTGGGACTAAATCATTGCATTTGAGATGTGAATTGTTGCATTTCGAACCCAGAATCTCCACTTACTATGTGATTTGAGGCAATAATTTCAATTTTCAGGACTCAATTTACATCTTAAAATTAGACAGCAACATTCCCTGTTTCTACTGGATGATTGTGAGGATAAAATGAGAGAACATATAAGAAAGCTCATTGTAAGAGAATAGCATAAACTGATATGCATGCTGTGAGTTGCAGTTTGTTATTATTAATGTATCCTCTGGGCCAAATAAACCCTTAATAAAAAAGTAAGCCATATTGAAGGAAAAAAGCTATAAATCATTTAAAACATAACTTCCTGCCTGCACTCCCATGAGAAATCTGTATCTGAAAACAGTTTGAATTTATCCCTGACCTTGACCCCAGACCCAACTCAAAATCATGAAATCAGAGAAAACTCTATCCCAGTCCTTTTCTGTGTGACTTGGAGTGAGTTTTTAAATCTCTTTGAATCTCAGTCTCTGTATCTGGAAAATGGGAATGAAAATACAATGTAGAAGTACTGAGTTGTAGTGAGACCAGCACAGATGAAATGAAGTGTGTCACAGCATGAGGCCCCAGGGCCAAGTTCATAGTAGGTCCTCTATAAATCTTCATCAGCTCCATCACCAAAACAATAAGAGTTCCAAAATTATCATTAATTCTAATTTGATTAACCAATTACCCTTTACTATTGATGAGTTTTGCACAAGTCAACTCAATCAGCATTTGCATTTTGGCACTTTTATTTCTGATTATGCATAATTTGCTCCCTGTTAAAGAAATTTCAGGCATCAGCAAGCAAATCAGGAGACAGTTTGCAGACACAGAAGGCCCACTTGAGAGCTGCTTCAAAGTCATATTTCTTTATTACTTTTAATATGGTTTCCAGGAGAGTAGGTGGCAATGAGGGCTGGTAGAAATACTCAGATATGTCCTATGTGCTTGTTGGAGGTTCATTTTTAAAATGTAATTATAGTCTAAGAGTAAACCCATTGTCACTGATTTCCTCTAGGATTTAGAATTATGTACCCTTGATAGCTCCCTTTCGCTTCCCGAAAGCAGTTCTCATTCCCTAATCTTAGCCCGACCCGTGCTTTCTTATCTCAAGACCCCCAAGTATCTTTTGGTATGTTAGGATATTTTACAATATTTTCTTCATTTTTCACCTTGTAACCCTGTGTTAGTTTCTGTTAAGTTGAATATAAAAGAATCTACTTTAAGTTAAACAAAAAGGGGTTTAATCATAAGTTACCGACGGGGCGATGTTCAGCAGGCTACAGAATAAACTTCCAGGCAACTCCCAGCCTTCAGAATCACACTGTGCCTTTCAAAGATTGGGAAAGCAGCCCTGCTGCAACAGAAAGCCGCAACCACAGAGCAAGCTGCCTCTCTCACCACCAAGCTTATGAAATGGATGCCTTGCCCCTTGCCTTCCTCCCTGTATAACCTAGACCCATCTCCACATCTTGCCAGAATGTGTTTGATTGGCAGAACTTAAACACATCCAGAAATCAATACATAAAGGAATCTTGGAAATGTAGTTTTTTGCTTTAAATCTCTGCAGAAGTGAAAGAACATTAGACAGGACCTGGAGTGCTGTATACATAAATTAGTCCATATTATCTGCCAAAGACATTATGGAATATTCTACCATGCATTCTGTATTTTGCTACCTTTCATATGGGAAAGAGAGCAAAGGAAAGCAGTTTGTCACTAGAACATTTTCTGTTTGTTAATAAAGTAGCACAATTAACAACCATGAACCTGAAGTCAAAGACCTGGAGTCCAGGGCTTGCTCTGCCACTAATTAGTTTTTGGCCTTGGGTAAGTCCATTTACTTTTCAAAATTTGTTTCCTGCAAGTACAAAATGAGGCAATTAGACTCAGTGACTGTTGAAGAGGCATCCTTTTTATAATATATTGATGTCTACATTATTGTTCCTGGCATAAATAACTTTTTATATTTGATTAAAAGTTATACACAGGCTGTTAGTATTTTTATGAAAACAGTGCCATTCCTATTAATTCTAATTGGATTGTCTACAGACACAGATAAGAACAAGCAGTGTTTTTTCTCATGCTCAAGAGGTTTATCGACTTAATGGCTTAACTAAAGAACTCCCTGAAAAATCTATTATATTTTTTTCTTTCCAATATTTCCAAGGTCCTTTGGAAATTAATAAGCCAATTTTTCCCTCTCTAATCCCCTCCCAGCTCCCACAGCAGATATTAAGATGCTGAAGGAAATCATTTTACTGAATATCATGTGTTTGGGAAGCCAAGGCAGTGGACAGGCCCTCTCAGCTAGGTGTGCTCCAGCAGTGTGGGCACGGGCCTCAATGAGAGGAATGCCAATAGATCTGGACCTTACAAGATAGGTTTCCATGGTAACTCCAATTTTTTACCATTTCATAGTCACTCTTATGAATTCTTAAAGTATTATAGCAACATCCATTCTGCTCTTTTTATTCTGTATAAAAGCTTCTATGCCAATATAATTCAAAATAGATCACATCATTATAAACAAATTTATTTATCCCTTAGATGGTTTTTAAAAATACACAAAAAAATCCTTGATACTGACCCCAATTACAACAAAAACTCTGATCATTGTAAAGAATATTGGATAGATTTCAAAATATAATTTCTCAGTACATTTATTTTGAATATCTCTTCCTTTACATTCATTCCCACCATCATTGGAAACAAGAACTCTTGAATAAGTTCTTCAAGACAATGGAAACAAGTTGAAAGGGAGCAGCTTCTTTTGGCAACAAATTTTTAGTGTTCATGATGTATGCAGAGGCTTAAAGAGTTTGTTGTTGAATCTTTAAAATAGTAAGAATACACTGGTTAAATTATCCCAGTTAAACCATATTTAGAAGAAAATACTTAATACTCTGAGTAAACACTATGCTTCCCATTATTATGAAAATGTTTACTTTATCTCTTAGAACAGTGTTAGTCATATCTTCAGATTTTTAAAAATCAAAAGTTAAACTAAATTTTCATTAGACAGATGCCATTCTAGATACTCTTCTCCAAACAATGAAATTATTTCCAGTTTGCAAATCAAAGCCTTGCTCTGTGTGCATGTGTAAACTTTTTACTTTCAGCGACCATTGTAACTTCAAATATAGTTGAAATTCACAACTGTAGTACACTATCACAAGGATATTGACATTGATACAATCAAAATACAGAGCATTTCCATCACCACAAGGATTCCTTCTGTTATCTTTTTATGGCAGTAACAACTTCCCTCTTTCACATTGCTGTCTATCTTACAGGGCAACTAACAATCAGTTCTCCATTTCTATAATTTTACAGTACAGGATGTTATATAAATGGAGTCATGCAGTATGAAACCTTTTGTTATGGACTTTTTTTCAGTCAACTTAAGATCCATCCAAGTTGTTGCATTTATCAGTAGTTTCTTCCTTTTTCTTCCTCATATTCCATGGTACAGATACATCACAGTATGTTTACTCACTGAAGGATGTTTTGACTGATTGGGCTACTATGGGTACATAAACATTTGTGTACAGGCTTTATGTGAACTTCTCTTCATTTGCCTGGAAAAAAAAATCTAGGAGTGCAATTGCTGTGGTTGCATGTTTAGTTTTTAAGACACTCTCAAAGTATCTTCTAAAATGGCTTTCCCATTTTACATTTCCACCAGCAATGTGTAAGTGAACCACTTTCTCTGCATCCTCATCAGCATTTGTTGTCACAAGTTTTTATTTTAGTCATGCTAACATCTGTAGAGTGATAAATCATCATGGCTTCAATTTGTATTTTCCAAACGGCTAATGATATTGGACAATTTTTCGTGTGTTTATTTGCCATCTGTATATACTCCTTTGCGAAATGCTCTTCATGCTGTTTGGTCATTTTCTAATTGGAGTATTTCTTATTAGGTTGGTGCAAAAGTAATTGTGATGTTGCCATTTGTTTTAAATGAAAACCACAATTACTTTTGCGCCAACCTAATACTTTTACTGTTTAGCTTAGAGAGTTCCTTATATATTCTAGATGAAATATTTTGTCAGACACATGGTTTGCAAATATTTTCTCTCACAGTTTTTCAACCTCTTAACAGGGTCTTTTACAGAGCAAAAGTTTTTAATTTTGATGAGCCCTAGTTTATTAATTTTTCCTTTTATGAAAAGTGTTTTTCTTTTATAGATTGTGGCTTTTTTGGTGTCAAGTCTTAGAACTGTTGGCCTAGCCTAAGCACCTAAGATTATTTCCTATATTTTTCCTGAAAATTTTATAAATTCACATTTTACATTTAAGTTATTGATATGAGGTAATTTCTATAAAATTGTGAGATTTCAATCAAGCTTCAGTTTTTGACCATGAATGTCCAATTGCTCCAGCACCATTTCTTGAACAGCTGTCCTTCCTTCGTTGAATTGTCTTTGCACCTCTGTGAAAAATCCCTTGGGCATTCAATGTTTGTGTGGGTCTATTTCTTGGTTCTCTGCTCTGCTCCATTGATCTATCCTTCTGCAATACCATACAATCTTGATTACAGAACCTATATAGGTCCCCTAAACCAAAAATTTGGAATCCAAAATGCTTCAAAGTCTGAAAATTTCTGAGCATCAAACTTGATGCTACAAATAGAAAACTCCACACGTGACCTCATGAATAGAAGCTGTATTTCATGCACAAAATTGTTTAAAATATTTTGTAAAATTATCTTCAGGCAATAAGGTATGTATGAAATATAAATGAATTTAGTGTTTAGACTTGGGTCTCGTCCCCATGATATCTTATTATGTATACACAAATATTTCAAAGTCTGAAAACATTCAAAATCTGAAACATTTCCAGTCCCAAGCATTTTGGATGAGGGATACTCAACCTGCAGTAACATTTATTCTATTTCATTGTTCTGTTTCAAATTATTTTAGCTAATCTAACTCCTTTTTTTCATGGTATATGAATTTTGGAATGATCTTATGTGCATATCTACAAATCTTACTGGTATTTTGATGAGAATTATGTTAAACCTATATATCGATTTGGGGAAAACTGACATCTTTACTATGTTGAGTCTTCCAACCCAGGAACATTTATTTAGGTGTTTTATTTCTTTCATTATATGGTGTAGCTCTAAGGCTACAAGTCCTGTGTTACGTGTTTGGTTAGATTTATGCCTAAGCATTTCATTCTTTTTTAGGTAACTAAAAGTGATATGGTATTTTGAATTTTAATGCCCACATATTTATTGCCAGTATACAAAAACAACATAATTTTTTAATGTTGATTTTGTATCTTCTGATCTTGCTGTACTCACATATTACTTCTAGTGATTTCTTTTTGGTTTGGTTGTGTGTGTGTGTGTGTGTGTGTGTGTGTGTGTGTGTGTGTATCCCTTAAATTTTTCTACTGTAAACAACTATGTCATGGGAAAATAAGGAAAGTTTTATTTCTTGCTTTCTGTTCTGTATGCTTATTATTATTTTTTCCTTTCTCTATTGCACTGGCTAGCGCTTCTGGTGCTATGTTGAATAAAACAGGTGACAGCCAACAATTTTTCCTTGTTCCCAATCTTAAGTGGAAAATATTTATTTAACATTATACTTAATTTTGCATTAAGTATAATGTTAACTATAGGTATTTTGTGGATCTTCTTACTTGAACCTAAGACATCGTTTGTCTTTTTCAACCTTATTCCCTCATTAAGTATACATTGGAGTTTTCCAGTAGCTACATGATGATATTGCAACAGATAAAATGTAGAAGCAAGAATGAAAAATCTAGCTACCTTCTATTAAGCCCAACATTAAAGATATTTGCAAATTTGTAAAAAAAAATTGTCACCCTATCACTAACTTATTTTGTTTGGGAAACATAGTAATTGTTCATAAAATATGTTGTGTTGTTGCTTAATGAATTAATAAATGTATTAAATTTTATCAGTTTTAATTTCTGATATAGTAAATGTCTATAGATATAATCCACATAATCACTACAGTCTTTGAGGTCTTCAATAAATTTTAAGAGCGTTAATGGGCCTTGAGTCCAAAAAGTTTACAAGTCATTTCTCAAGGCTATCAGAAATCTTAAAATCTACTAAAGTTGGACCGGGTGCAGTGGTTCATGCCTATAATCCCAGCACTTTGGGAGGCCAAGGTGGGGGATCAGAAGGTCAGGAGACAGAGACTATCCTGGCCAACATGGTGAAACCCTGTCTCTACTAAAATACAAAAACTAGCCAGGCATAGTGGCACTCACCTGTAGTCCTAGCTACGTGGGAGGCTGAGACAGGAGAATCTCTTGAGCCCAAGAGGCGGTGGTTGCAGCAAGCAGAGATCATGACACAGCACTCCAAATGGAGTGAGACTCCTCTCAAAAAAAAAAAAATCTACTAAAGTTGATATTTAATTTATGATATTTGTCCTGCATGTAAGTATGTTGCTGGAGACATAAATATGCTCCAGAAATTAGTTCTATAAATACGTGACTGAATCACTGTTTCAGGGTATTTTTCGCATGCTTCTTGCTAACCTTTTCTTGAAAGAATGTGCTGTTGACCATGAATCTTCTCTTCCATGTAATAAAAGGGCAACACAACCAGAAGAAAAGATTTGCTTTTGGAAACTTTATATAAATAAACATACATTCAATAAATATTGAATGCCTGTTTTGTGTACTACATTTATAGCAGTAATGAAAACAGACAAATGTTTGCTTTCAGGGAGCTTGTTTTCTAGTTACAGGAAAATTAAAATAAATAAATAATAATACACCATACACTGAAGGACAAGTAGACATAGAAATTCATAGCCAGGACGGACACACTGGCTCACACTCATAATCCCAGCACTTTCAGAGACCGAGGAGGAGGGGTCACTTGAACCCAGGAGTTTGAGACCTGTCAGGGAAACATAGCGAGACTTCCTATCTCTATTTTTTAAATTATTTAAAAACATATAAAAAACAGAAATTAAAAGAAAGAAATAAAGAAATTTGTCACCAGTCGAGGTCTTTCTTGCTCAGGGGGTAAGAAATCCTGGCATGGGAAAGTTTCTTCTAGCATTAAAGCCAGGGATAAATCATACTTCTACTTACAGAGCACAAATATTAGGGTGACTGTGTCACCTATTGCTGGGTCAAAGTGCTTAGCTTCTCTATTTTTCCTCCATCCTTTTTCTTTGCTTTGCCTTGTATAGAATGCTTGTCAAGTTTGAACATTATTGTAGAGGTTTCTTCTTTTAAGTGTATTATTTAGTACACTTCTAAGTGTTCTAAAATGTGTATTATTGCACTAGAACATGTAACTGACCTCTACTCCTAAGGGAGTTATAAAAGAAAAAAGACATTAATTTAAATCAGGAAGTTATCCATCAACTTTTCCTTATCCTCTGACTATTTTAATGATGATATAGCAAACAGCCCCACATTTTTTTTAATAAACAAAAATAGCAATCTTGTGAAGAATGTGTTTCCTGCTGCTGTGAGAAACAGTGTTCTAGGTGGCATGCTGGCCTTAATTTGTTTGCATTTAGCCTTGTTCCAAGATAAGGAGAGATGCTGGAAATCATTCCTGCTACAGTCAACCACAGCCAACGTGATGGCACCTGAAACCCAGTAAGAATAGGTAATGTGGTAAGCCAGAGTGTGCAGAAGGCCCCCTGGCTTAATAAGCAATGCCTTAAAATATCCCATCAAGTTGTTGTTGTTATTAATTTTGTGCATTCATTAATATAATTATATATTTTTAATTTCTGTAACAACCTCAGGAAAAATACATATTGTTTCCTTCAGTGATACTCTAATCTGGTGGATGATTCTCATGTTTATAACATTTCCCTAGTCTGCAAATATTATCACTAAGTAATTGGATGTGCTTAATTATGTGAGTGAGAACATTTAAAGTGATAATGATTTGGCATAATTTATGCAATAAGGAGACTGTTGTGAAAAACTGCTCTTGACTGGTCATTTTCTTTACCTCCACCATTACAGCAGTCCTCTTACTTTTCAGGCATTTGTCTTTTCTTCAGAAACACAGCACTGAGAGTGATTTCTTGTCTAAGTAAACTTTTCATATATTCATTTTCCAATTACTTAGAGCTCAGATATCTGTCTGAATATACTCAGATGTGAATGAAATGTATTAAGTGATTGTGGCCCCATAGAAATAACGCTTTTTGTTTTTTCTGTTGATAAAGTTTCATCTCGGTGTCTATTATTTCAAAAATGATCTCATGGTATTCCTATATCCCAGCAGACAATTATTCATGTAATGTATTTATTGAGCCCCACTCTGTGCCAACCACAAAGCAAGAGTCTAGATTTGTATGCCTGGTGCTGATAACCCATAGCATCCATGCCTTGTTTAAATCTTTATGCAATTAATTCTCTGCAATCTTCATTTTCAAATTATGCTCAAAGCATTTTTAAGATCTGTCCTACTATGGCCCCCTGTGATGTGAGGACAGAAATTCAAATAGCTTAAACTCCAAGCCCTGTCTTGGCTGCTGTTCTTACTTTTAAATATTGAACTTTTTAATTTAAGATTTCATTCAAAGAAAGAGTTGTAAAGCTGACAGAAAAACCTAGTCATAAACGAACTAGCAAGATAAAAAGATACTTTCCCCCAAGTCAACCTATATTTATTTAACATTAACCAATGTGCTAGATGATAAATTTTGCTGATTCTGAGATTTTAATAGAATTGACCCAAATTAGAGATTCTTAAAATGTGTTTATCTCGGCTCCCTTTACAAATCTTAAAATTGTTAAGGACCACAAAGGGGTCTTTTAAAAGGGAGAATTATTATCTGTCAATATTTATCTTATTAGATATTTTAATTTCTGAAAAAACTTTAAAATATTTAATGATTTATTTTTAAGACAAGTGAATTTCATGTGAACATACATAAGCCATTGCTATGAAAATATATTTTCAAAACAAAAAGTAGTGAATGGCATGATTTTCTATTTTTGCAAATCTCTTCAACATATGATACAACAGAAGCGTGCTAAATTCCTAAATCTGTTGCAATATCACATGTCATGTAGCCTCTGGGAAACCACTGTATGCTCATGAGAGAATAAAAATGAAAATGGCCAATAGTATTTCAGTGTAATTTTGAAAAATGTTTTGATCCTGTGGACTCACTGAAAATGTCTCCAGGACTCCTTGGAGTGCCCAGTCACACTTTGAGAATTACTAACCTAAGAGTTATTTTAGAAAATCATTGATACACTCAAAGTTATAGAAAGCAACACATAAAATAATTTCAAAAAGAACAAATAGTTGTCATAAATATAAACAGCACTAGGTATATAAGCTCCAAAACTAAGTTTATCCTGTTTGCAGATGGTATGACCTTCTGCATAGGAAATCTCAAGAAATCTACTAAAAAAAATACTTCCTAGAACTATAAAGTTAATTGATCAAGGTTGTAGAGTACAAGAGCAAAGTAAAATGGCAATTCGATTTCTATATGCTGACAACACATGAAAACCAAAATTAAAAACAGTATCATTTATGTTCACTTCAAATTAAATACTTAGGTAGAAACCAACAAAACATATACAGGATCTGCATGCTGAATATAAAATGCTGTTGAAAAAAATCAAAGACCTACATAGAGGGACATTGTGTACATAGGTCGGAAGATACAACATAGAAAAGGTGTTCATTCTCCTGAAATTGAGCTACAGGTTTAATGGAATTCCTACCAAACTCCTAGCAAAGTGTTTTATAAACATAGTTAATCTTATTCCAGAATATATATGAAAGGGTAAAGGGCTTATATTAGCTAAAACCTTTTTAAAAATAATAAAGTGCAAGGAATCACTCTACTCAATATTGAGGCTGACTATAGAGCTATAGGATTCAAGCCTGATTTTGCTGAGGAATTGATTACTGGAACAAAATAGAAAACCTAGAAATAGTTCACACAAATATGCCCAAGTGGTTTTTGACAAAACTGAAACCCAATTCGGTGCTGGATAAATTAGATATGCATAGGCAAAACAAAACAAAAATAAAAAACATGCACAGAACCTTGACCTAAACTTCATACCTTATACAAAAAATAACCAAAAATAGATCATGAACTTAAATGTAAATGTGAAAATCTAAAGCTTTTAGAAGAAAACAAAGGAGAAACTCTTCAGAAATTAAGATAGGCAAAATTTTTGGACTTGACACCAAAAACAGGATCATAAGAGGAAAAATTAAACTATAGTTCATCAAACTAAACATAGTGCTCTGTAAAAGACTCTGTTAAGAAGACACATAAAGAAGCTATAAACTGAGAGCTAATCTGTCTGACAAAGGACTTATAACCAAAATATATAAAGAAATTTCAAAACTCAGTATTTTTTTTAAATCAATGATTCAATTCTAAAATGGGCAAAAAGACATTTAAACAAAGAGGATGTACAGATAGAAAATAAATGCATAAGGACTAGCTTTCCGTGCGGTGCGTCTAGTGAGGCTCCGGTCCTCCTCCTCCTGCCGCAGGGCCAAAACCCCTGACAGTATACAGCTGCGCTTAAGCCTGGCCAGTGTCATCTGTGTCCACAATGCCCCCCAAGAAACAGGCTCAGGCCGGGGGCAGCAAAAAAGCAGAGCAGAAAAAGAAGGAGAAGATTATTGAAGACAAAACTTTTGGTTTGAAGAATAAGAAAGGAGCAAAGCAGCAGAAATTTATCAAGGCTGTTACACATCAGGTTAAATTTGGTCAACAAAATCCACATCAGGTAGCACAGAGTGAAGCTGAAAAGAAATTGAAGAAGGATGACAAGAAGAAAGAATTGCAGGAGCTAAATGAACTGTTCAAACCTGTAGCTGCTGCTCAAAAAATAAGTAAAGGTGCAGATCCCAAGTCTGTGGTATGTGCATTCTTCAAGCAAGGACAGTGTACTAAAGGAGATAGGTGTAAGTTCTCTCATGACTTGACTCTGGAGAGAAAATGTGAAAAGTGAAGTGTTTACATTGATGCAAGAGATGAAGAACTTGAAAAAGATACTATGGATAATTGGGATGAGAAAAAGCTGGAAGAAGTAGTGAACAAGAAGCACGGTGAGGCGGAAAAGAAAAAACCGAAAACTCAAACAGTGTGCAAGCATTTCCTTGAAGCTATTAAAAACAACAAGTATGGCTGGTTTTGGGTATGCCCTGGCGGGGGTGATATTTGCATGTATCGTCATGCTCTTCCTCCTGGATTTGTGTTGAAAAAAGGTAAAAAGAAAGAATAGAAAGAAGATGAAATTTCATTAGAAGATCTAATTGAAAGAGAGCGTTCTGCCCTAGGTCCAAATGTTACCAAAATCACTCTAGAATCTTTTCTTGCATGGAAGAAAAGGAAAAGACAAGAAAAGATTGATAAACTTGAACAAGACATAGAAAGAAGGAAAGCTGACTTCAAAGCAGGGAAAGCACTAGTGATCAGTGGTCGTGAAGTGTTTGAATTTCATCCTGAACTGGTCAATGATGATGATGAAGAAGCAGATGATACCCACTACACCCAGGGAACAGGTGGTGATGAGGTTGATGATTCAGTGAGCATAAATGACATAGATTTAAGCCAGTACATCCCAAGAGATGTAGATGAAACAGGTATTACTGTAACCAGTCTTGAAAGATTCAGCACATACACTTCCGATAAAGATGAAAACAAATTAAGTGAAGCTTCTGGAGGTAGGGCTGAAAATCGTGAAAGAAGTGACTTGGAAGAGGACAACGAAAGAGAAGGACCAGAAAATGGAGCTATTGATGCTGTTCCTGTTGATGAAAATCTTTTCACTGGAGAGGATTTGGATGAACTAGAAGAAGAATTAAATACACTTGATTTAGAAGAATGACACCAAACAAGTCGATGAAAAAATTAAGTCAGCTCAGCATGAGTTGAAATTGACTACATTAATTTTTTCCACCTAGAATCAACAGGATGTTTATTTCCCATGCTGATTCTGGAGGACTTACCCTCCTACAAAAAAGGAATATTGTTCCTACATCTTCTCTTCTGACTTTGGCTTCATCTCATAGTAAGTTCAGACTAGTTCATGATAAATTGAAAATATAATGGTCATTGCAGAAAATGATTGATTGTTGTAACTATCCACCCAAGTAAGAAGTGTATCTGCTTTTCAATCTTTTGGTTTTCATTTGGGCATGTGCTATTACCAGAAACAACAAACTTACATTTAAAATACCCTTCATTTGACAGAGTTTTTAATGAGTGATTTAATTTCCTTTGTATTTGTATGTTTAGAAAACTGCCTAAAACGTGAGCACTGTACTTCATAAAGGAAACTGCATATGCAGAGTCAGTATTGTATATCTTTGGACAATTAGATGGACATTTAAAATGGAACTTCTTTTATCTGACAGGATCAGCTACAATGCCCTGTGTTAAATTGTTTAAAAGTTTTCCCTTTTCTTTTTTGCCAATAAAGTTGTAAATAAAGACTACCATAAAAAAAAAAGAAAGAAATGCATAAAAAGATGTTCAACATCAGTAGCCATTAGGGTAATGCAAATTTAAGCCATAATGAGATATCACTATACAACTTTAGAATGGCTAAAATAAAAAATAATAAAAATGCCAAATGTAAGTGAGGATACAGAGAAACTAGATGACTTACACATTGCTTGTAGAAATGTAAAATGATAGAGCCACTCCAAAAAATAGTTTGGAAGACTTTCCAAAACGACACATAAATTTACTGTATAACCTAGTAATTGTTATCGGATATTTATGGCACAAAAATGGAAATTAATGTTCATATAAAAAACTATACGTAAATGTTTATAGCAGCTGTCCTTGTAATAACCCCAAACTGGAAACAACCCAGATGTCCTTCAGTGAGTTAATGGCTGAATGGATTATGGAGCATCTATAACATGCATTGCTACTCACAATGAAAAGAAATGAACTATTTTTTCTATTTTTAAAAGGCAAGATTTCACTCAGTTGTACAGGCTGGAGTGCAGTGGCATGATCATAGTCCACTGCTGCAGCCTGGACCTCCTAGGCCTAAGAGATCCTCCTACCTCAGCCTCCAGAGTAGCTGGAACTACAGAATGTAATACCATGCCTGGCTAATTCTTTAATTATTATTTTTAGTAGAGATGTGGTCTCACTATGATGCTCAAGCTGGTCACAAAAAAATATCACTGATACACCAACGACTTGGATTTATCTCAAGGGATTTCACTAAATGAAAAAGCCAATTCCACAAAACTACATACTCTATGATTTTATTTATGTTGTTCTTGAAATAACATAATTATTGAAACTTAGACTGGATTGGTAGTTGCCAAATGTTAGGGGTAGAGAGAACAGGGATGGGTATCCTTATAAAGTGGCATGAGACAGCCTTGTGGTGATGGAACAGCTCCGTATATTGATTGTCATTGTGTTTGCACAAATCTACACAAGTGATAAAATTGCATAGAACCACACACACGCATGGGTGTGTGGATGTCAAACTGATCAAACCTGAATTAGCTCTGTGGGTTATAATCCATGTTAATTTACTGGTTTTGATATTATGCTATAGTTGTGCAATATGTTATAATTAGAGAAAATTTAGTGAAAAATACATGGGACCTCCCTGTACATTTTTGCCACTTCCTATGAATCTATAATTGTTGTGAAATAGAAAGCCTAAAAAAAATAACTAAGGCCAATGTATGACCTCAGAGTAGAAACCACGTAAAACACATCTGAAAGGAAAACAAAGCTCAGAGTTTGTGAATAGCTAAATAAATGGGTCATGTTATTATTGCACAGACCTCTACAGTATAGGGTCCAGTGCGCCTAGCCAAGGATAAAACACTATCAACAGCCACCAGCATGGAAAGGACTGAGTAAACTCCTAACCAGAACATGAGCATGTAATTCATTACTTTGATTCAATTCCTTTGGCAGCTATCATCCTATCCTACTGGAGGAAGTCTTCTCTAACTTCAAAATGTTTGTGCCAGTTTTAAACTGATCCAATCACACAGTTATGCATTCATAATTTCCAGGTCAAAATCTGATGTCACCATTTAACATAATCAAAATAGCACACGTTCTTAAATCAAAAGGTCTGATGTCTTAAAGTTTATCATTCATTCAAATGGGTTGTTACTATGATAACTAAAGTCATGAAAAAACTGTTATACAAAAAAATTAAAACGTTGAAGACCAACTTTAAATTAATTTCAATAAAACAAATATTAGTTAAGAAACTATTGCTAGGCTAACTAGCTTATGTTAATAAAAGCCTGCATTGCCAAACTGGTAACCTACTGATTTTAGTGGAATTTCTAGAGATGTGGAATGTACTCTCACTCTTCAGAAGTAACTGGTTGGGACATGCATTTGGAAAAAAAAAATGCATTAAAATTTTGTTTAAGAGAGATGATATCTAGGAATTAAGCTATTCATTTTTTCCTTTTCTTTCTTCTAATAGAGCGTAGAAATGCCAAAATGTCCAGAATTGATCAACAAAATGATATGTTAACCTCAAAAGGACAAAATTAAATTGATGACTTGACTTAGAATTCTTTGACTGGTGTTGTGAAAACTGCCAGTTTCTTCTGCAATTGCAATGAAGCTCACTGTTGGCAAGAACTGCTAACTATAATCCACATCAGCTTTCAAAAAGCTTCATTGTAGTGTTTTAATTCAATGTCATTTAAAGTTTGTGTGTTGGCATTTACACATCAGGTGACATTTCCAATTCCGCATTTATATATAAGTTATGAGATTGAGAGAACACACACCATTAGTAATATATATCAATATGTTAACATTAATATAAATTATCAACATTAATATACTAATATAAAGTAATATATCAGTAAAAGTCACTTGTTACAAAATGCTATAGTCTGAGTGCATCACCAGGAGCCATTATGGTAGAGGGTGTATTTGTAATCAGCATAGCTTCCATCAGCTTTAACAAGAGTGTTTGGACTTTTTAACCCTTTAGGCTCTGACTTTGAACACAACACATGTCAACCAACTTATCCCAAATATGTAAGCACTACAATACAGTGAAAAAGCTAATTTCTAACAAAATCAATGCAGTTCAACCAAAAGCTGGTGTGAACATAGCTAACAAAATCCTAGATTATAGAGTAGAGACAAAGAAAAAAAGATCAGGGTCCTATCTTGAAAAGTTTACAGGTTTTGAATTGACAGTCAAAATAAGGAACTACTCAGGAGGCTGAGGCAAGAAAATTACTTTTGGCCAGGCATTGGATACCAGCCTGAGCTAAAGAGTGAGTCTCCCTCTCTTAAAAATATATTTTTACAAATTAGCGTGGAGTGGTGGTGCATGTTTATAGTCCCAGCTGTCTGAAAAGCTGAAGCAGTAGAATCACTTGAGCTTAGGAGCTCAAGGCTGCAGTGAGCTGTGATTATGCCACTGTAGTTCAGCCTGGTCAATAGAGAGAGACCCCCCCCACAGCCGCGCCATCCTCAAAAAAAAAAAAAAAAAAAAAAAAAAAAAAAAAAAAAAAAAA